>NC_050443.1:36167178-36496668 GCF_903995425.1 Onychomys torridus
CAGCCACTAAATTAGATATAGAGTTCAGGCAGTGGAGGCACACACCTTTAATCCTATCACAGGGAGGCAGAGATCCATCTGGATCTCTGTGAGTTCAAGGCCATACTGGGAACAGAGTCAGGCAGCGGTGGCACACACATTAAATCCCAGCACTTGAGATTGCATGCCTTTCCTTGGGAAGGACACACGCCATTAATCCCAGGAAGTAAGATGGCAGGGCACAGAAAGGTATATAAGACGTGAGGAAACAGGAAGTCTCTCTCTTGAAGCTGAGGATTTTGGAGAGGTAAGAATGTGGCTGGCCTGTTCTGCTTCTCTGATCTTTCAACTTTCATCCCAATATCTGACTCTGGGTTTTGTTTTTTTTGTTGTTGTTTGTTTTTTTGTTTGTTTGTTTGTTTGTTTTTACTAATAAGACCAATTAGCAATTCCTATCACAAACAGGGGTACCTAAGTATGGCCGTGAGACTGACCACTCACTGATGGACTGCAGTGGATAGTTCTGAGTAGGGTACAGTCAGCTCAGAGAATGCTATCATCTGCATTAGGACATGCTAGTATCATGCAGTCTGAAACCATTTTTGTAACTATTTCTTTAGGTCATGCATTAATAATCGTGTTAAATGCCCAATGTAGTAAGCATATTTTGGGTGAATTCAAAAAGACTGCATTTATTTAGTAAAAACAGAGTTTCATAGCGGCTCTTAGACTTTTATTTTGTACCTGGTTGTATCATTTTTCTCTAGTTAAAATTTTACCTCGTTAAGTTAGTAGTCACATTTTTAATAGGCAACATGGCTATGCAACCACATGAGCTAAGAAGATGCCCATATCTATATTATACTTAACTTCAATGTATATATATAAAACTTCAGAATGCCATTTACTTTCTGGGCCCCATACTCTCCATCTATAATACCCATGCCATCCTTTATAAACTATAATGAGAACCACATGACACATTGAATATAAATATACATTAAAGTTCATAAAACTCTAAACCAGTTGTGAGACTATACTTCTCCCCCTGTCACACACACCATAAAAAACACCCAGTACAAGTGTCTAAATTCTAAATAAATAAATTAGTAATATTTGTCTACCCAGTTCCAAAGTTAAATATTACCATAAAATATACATACTGTAGCTGGTATTCAACATGTTAAAGTGTCTATAATTAAAGAAAGGGGGCTTTAAGATTATAATTATCATAATTTCATTTTCTCTATCTTGGATATTTACTGTGAAAAAAATTTTAGAAGCTATGGTAAAAAGATTTTTGTAGCTTTTGGTCTGGAAGGAATGACTCCCACAGTGGTCATATTGTGTTGGTCTTCCTGCTCTGTGAATTTTATAGCTTTGTGTTAAACAGAATACAGATGTCTGCCTATGAAAAGAAAACACACAAAATTCTCACTCTCCAGCCAAAGAGAATCCAAGCCAACCCAAGTGTGAAGACTAATGTCACAGCTGAAATAGAAGGCAAGAGGGTGGCTTTGAATGTAATTAAGGTATGACAGTTTCTCTCAGATCCAAAATCCAGATGCCTAGAAGAATAATTTTCTCAAAGGTGGGAAGGTGAAAATAAAATGTTTCAGGAATTGAGCTTTGATCCCAAACTAGTGGATTTCCCACTGAGTTATAATTATCCAGAACTTTGACCATTAAAGGAAAGATTTCAGAGATGACAACCCCTATCAGAATTATCTCTCTGTCTCTTTGAAATTTCTGAAATGATTCCTTTGTAACATTTTTTAGTTATTATTATTATAGTATTTGGGGATGGGAGGCACTGTGTCACAGCAGTTTGGAAGTCAAAGGACAGCTTTGTGGAGTTGATGGTTCTCTCTTTTCAACTTTGCATGGGTATCAGTAGGTGGATACCAGGTTTCCAGAGTCACACAGCAAGCAGCTTTACCTGCTGAACCATCTCACGGGCTCACATGGAAACTGTTGGTATGAAAAGGAGGAAAAGATGGTGTAAAACAACCTGTTTCAGATCTCCCTCCTTCACGCAGTCTTCTGGACAGCAGATCTACTCTTTTTTTCTGGCGTCTGCCAACATTACCAGGCAAGGCTGGAGAAAGTACCAGCATGAATCGTTTACATTTAACTGTGCATATCAAGGCGTGTATTTTGGTTCTTCCGTGAACCTCTCTTTCCCAGAAGACTATAAGTTGCCAGTTGCAACACAGATAAAAAAATAAAACCAAGGTGAGAGAATCTCTTTGGTTATGTTTGTTTTTATATGCGGGTACTAAAACACACATTTGTGTTATAAACCCCATATTATTTATTTCTTGGCAAAGTCCACATGCTCCCCACTCTGTCTTGCCTACCAAGTACTCTTCTCCCACTATGACCACAATGATATTGGTGGGCAGAGGAGAGAACAGCTAGCTAGAGAACACCAACCATAGCCTGCACCTTTTGTTGCCACCATGTTCAAACTCTGAATTTGAAGAAGCACCTAATGAAATACCCGTTGAGACACTCCAACTCTTCAGAGTACTGGACAATGACATTCAGTAGTCCAAGTACCCAAGGAGAGTCTTCATCAATTATTTTGGGATTTGTAAGGGGTGGGCAGGGATTCTACCGCATTACTGAAACCTCTCATATTATGTTTAGTGTTGCTCCTTGTGTGTCCAAAATGTATATGATCATAGAGCATTTTCTTGTAAATATTGAATTATAGCTTACATAAAATGTGTTTATTAAACCACACCATGTCTCAGGGTTACCAGGTGAAGTCAGGATTTCGAGGAGCAAGTGCTAAGCAGAGATAAAAATAAGGATTGGAGGACCAAAGAAGAACTGGAGCTTCCCGGGTTTCAGGAGTAACAACTGAAGGCTTCCAGAAACACAGGGTGAAGAATTATTTTTAGTGTGTATCAAATGGTTTCCCAACCACATCCCACATGACTGATACGGGTCAGACTGACTTCTGATATATCAGTTGTAACTAAAGTGATACAGAAGGAACCATTCTGATTTTTCAGATTCTGTGTTGTGTGTCAGCCTTCTCTGCCATAGGTGGTGGCTGTCTATTTCATTCCGGTTGGTGGTCTGAATTGTTGCAGCAAAAATTAGCATCCATGATGAAACTTGCAATTATTGACCTAACTTGATATAACTTTCACAGTGAGTTGAAATACACCTTTCATCTTGGTAATGCAAGCAGCTTGTCTGCTTTTACTGCCTACCTTTCTGTTTCAAGAACTTCTGTACACAGCACCATTACAGTACACACTGAGTCTGAAACCTTGAGTTTCCTCTGGATCATCAGAAGTCTCTGTAGTCATTACTATGATCACTTCAGACTCTGCCTAATTTTCTCATCTTTCTGAAAGACTTTCGTCAATCTCTCCAAAACGCAGGAATCTCTTAGACACAGGTTTTGATTCCTCTAGGACTCTTCCCCTTTGTCCCTGGGTGTAGTGTTGTTCTGCATACCATCACAGCTGTACTGCATATACTTGATCAGATATAAATCCTTGGAATAACAATAGCATGTGAGCCTCGTGTGCAAGTTCATTGGAATTTGAGCAAGGATTAACTGCTCCCCTGCTGTGTAAACTTTAAGGAATCACTAGAATATACAATATTCCACTGATTTTACAGGACTGCAAAGATTGATGATAATATGACCACTGTGACAATTGACATATAGACATTTAACAAATATTGATTCTCTCTCTGTCTTGAGTTTTTTAAAAAGCCTTTTTGGTATTATTAACTGCTTACAATATAGGGTTTCATTATGATATTTTGGTAGGTATTCATATTAACATTAAAGATAAGCTATAAAACAATGTTTCCCATTGTTCCATTAAGGAAGTTTTAATTATTTTACTATTTAAGTAAAAAGCTCAAGGTAATTTAAACTTAGTCTGTAAATGAAGTTTCTACCATATCGAATGCTCACTGTAGAAACAGATGCTCACCTATCATAAAGCTGGCACAACCTCATTTCTATTTTATTCCTTCCAGGAGGGTTTCTAAATTATAAAGTTCATGATTAATCCCAATGAAAATAAATACAGTCCATATTGATGATCTTGAGTAGATATTGAGCCTGTCAAATACTCTTTTTGAATCTGTTAATATCTTCATATAGCTTTTAGTTTTCCTGTTCTGCTTATCTTTGAGACAAGGTCTGGCTATGAAGCCCGGGCTGATCTCAAACTCACAATCCTTATTCCTCAGCCTCCTAAGTTCCAAGATTGCAGTAATGAGCAACCACACCTTGCAAAATTCTCATACAATGGTTACTTTGTGATGACTAATATGTGTATACAGTACAGAAGTTTCAATATAGATCAAATAGTTTATGTATATTATTACATATCCTTCTGTTAATATTTAGCTTGTTTATTATTCATAAATATATATTTACTATACATTTTAACAGCTAGCTTAAATTTGTATGTACTGTAATTTATTTTAGTATTTTATTAGCATTTATTTCCAAATACTTTTGCAACTACATACAATGCTGTGATAACTATGTGTAAGGAGTTAATCACAGGGCTTTGTACATTAGTGTAAGGAATTATCTCTTAATCAATATTCCTACAAGAGAAGTTCCTGTGACAAGGTACCTGATTATTTAAGAGTTTGGTGGATGTTGCCAAATGACATTTAAAATTTGTTTTTAGTAAACAGTTCTATTTACAATTATTAGAATTATTTTTACTTTCTCAATTACACAGAAACCAGTAAATATTAAAATCTTTGCCAGTATTGCCTACATGGAGATTGCTTATTTTAATTTGCATTTGTTTACTTATCTATCTAGGGATACTGAGGGATAATATTATACTATCAAATAGTGTTGACTCACTGTTATTCCTCGTCCAGAAGGTTGGGCGTGAGTGCTGTGCATTCAAGAATAGTAACAGACAGGAATTGTGAGACATTTATCCTGTGCTAGACACTGCCGTAAGCAGGTTCCTCAGACAGCACGTGTCACCACCATAGCTGACACAGGTAGTGAGAGAACCCTCATTGTGTATGTAACTGCAAAGACAGACAGAGAAGATGAGATTTGGATCTAATTGCCCAACTTCAGGAGGAGGTAAAGACAACTAGCCGTCATAACAAAATGCCAATGACAGCGGATGGAATAGCAATCAAAACCTAGTTTTGAGTCCTCCTAAAAGCAAATTAAGGAGTCAATCAATGATTGTGTTAGTTAGGGTTTCTATTGTTGTGATAAAACACATGACTGAAAGAAACCCAGAGAGGAAAGGGTTATTTCATCTTACAGCTTTCAGGTCACACACAGCCTATCCCTGAGGGAAGTCGGGACAGGGACCTGAAGGCAAGAGCTGATGCAGAGGCCAAGGGGACACTCTGCTTACTGGCCTGCTCAGCCTGCTTGCTTAAAGAAACTAAATCCACCTACCTGGGTGGATACCCACAGTGGCCTTGGCCCTCCCACACAAAACATTAATCAAGACAATGCCCTGCAGTCCTGCCAACAGGCCAATCTTATGGGGGCATTTTCTTAATTAAGATTCCATCTTTTCAAATGACTCTAGCTTGTGTTAAGTTAACAAACAACAAACAGCAACCAAGACAATTCACCATTTCTTAAGGCAAACCCATTTTCTCGGTTTGCTAAATATGAATGATACCAGCAATGACTGATTTCTATTGTTGTATTTTGAGCCATTAATAACAAGTACTCAAATACCTAATGAGTGTTACAATGATGAACGGTTTCATTTACAGGCAAGCAGCCTTCCCAACCCAACTCATTAGGCTTGAAGTGGGACCATTAGAGCATGGGGGGTGGGCTGGGACTGAGGTCTGAGAGCTCAGAACTGCTGTTTTAATTGTAATTTGTGAGACTTCGCTTCCAATGTCTTCTCTTTTCACTTCCAATCAGAGCTGTAAACTACTTTTTGCCTGCTTTCTGCAGCCTCTCTGACAATCTCACATTTGCTTTCCTGTCTATTAATGTGTGATTTCTCCTCCTGTTCCATTGTGTAGGGCTGTGGGTGAAGTAATTGAAGGCGCCCTTTCTTTTCACCCTGGTAAATAAGGAGATCTTTTCCATGCTGACAGTGGGGCTCAGAGGCCACCTCTGTTCCAGAAACTCGCCTTTCTAAACCGCAAATCACTTGACCATATGCTCGGCTCACATGTTGTGCTGGCTGGTTAATGTAGCCCGTGCCAAGCTCTTTGCTTTGGGTGAATGCTGGAGCAGTAGCCTGCTTGCCAATGATTATGAATGTGTAAATTCACAGGTCTCTTGTGACAGCCTCAGGGTGATATGTAGAGCTGTGACAGACACCTCTGCAGAATGATGGCAAATGAGAGATATTTAGAATTTAAAAATGAAACACTGTACTCAAGTCTGATGCCTGGAGTTTTATTTACCTCATACATTCAAAGCAAAATATTATTCTACAAATTACATTTGTGTAATTTGTATATATTTATAACATCCAACATATATGAAGCACTAATTTACACAAGTATGTGTAATGCCACTGGGTAAGATATATATATAGAGAGATAGATATAGATATATATGAATGAGACTGAGAGATCAGTGACATTAAATTAAATTAAATTAAAATTAAAGAATAAAGGAAGAAGCTGTTCTCAAAATATACCACAGGTGGCTCCAATATAATTTCTAATTATAGGCTGTACATTTAAGCCAAATTTCCAGCAAATCAAAGCAAAAAACTTAAAAGAAATCTTAAAACTTATGACATATAGAAGATATAAGCTGTAAATTTTCATGGTAGTATATACATACCCAGTAATAAGATCTGAAATAATTTCCTATGGCCTTTAGGCATTAAGGTTGTATAATGGGATATTCTGTGACATTATAGTCATCAATATCCTTTATTTATAAATATTATAGCTGATTCTTTAATATGCTCAAATACAGCTTGACATCTTTATATCTATTACAATATATTAAAATAAACTTGGTAGGGAAAATAATCTAGTGACTCATCTCTGGTAACCAGTCATGCAAGAACAAAGTGTCAACCATACAGAAGGAAAAGATAGATGTGACATGGCTAGAATATTCTAGAAATGTGTCTTACACAGGTTTTTGACTGTGAGTAGTGAGCAGAGAGACCCGGGTTAGCTATCCAGCATGAAGTTGGAGAACAGACATGTTTTAATAATCAGCAAAAATAGAGAGTAAATATTTTAAAAGGCCATCTTTCACAATATGTTGCGTATTAAATCGTGTTCCTCCATTGCTTCCCAATGGAAACTACAGCAGGTTGTGGGGTGTAGGGACCAGCTTGTGCATTGCCAGGCAGTGCAGGAACACCCCATGGAGGAGGCAGGAGAACATAGGCAGCAAGCTCCTGAGAAGCTTCTGGAGTTATCATAGTCCTAAAATCATAAATTCTTAGGTTCCTTCTCACACCACTTGGTTATGCCTGGGCTAGTTGGGGCTCAGCCTGGTGTAGAACCAGAACAACACTGTCCACTGTCTGTCACACACCAGAGGATGTTCTAGGGTGACCAAAACATCTAAAGAGTACCTTTAATTCCAAGTACTTCTCAAATCCAAACCTGCTTCTGTCCTTCATCACTCCTCACACTGCTCTCCAGTCATGTAATACACTGTAGAGTTTGAAGAGTTTATACACTTCCCGAAAGCCCGTGGTCTTCAATAGGCTGCTGTCAGTGGGAAAGTGCAAATTCTTGCCACACCCTTCTTCCCCACATACCAAGTCCATCAGTCACTGCAGACTCATCTCCCGCCATGTTCCTGGTATCAAGCAAGACCCCAAATGCTGCTGTTTTTAATGCATGCTTGTTCCAGTCTTGTCGTACCTAATACACGGTTCCTCTGCTGTCTCATCTTTATTGTGTTTCTGACAGAAACACTGAAAATCAAGCTGCTCCATGTCCTATCTGCAGGCCCCATAGCTGCCCCAGCACGTTGAGCAGACCTCTACTGAGCACTGGTCACTTGCTCTGTTGATTATGGTTTACCCCTGGAAAGTGTTGGAAAGTGGTCTTTAAAAGTATGAATATTTATCATTCATTTCAACTTCACTGGAATTCCTAAAACATAGTTGCTTAGGAAGCTGTGTATCCCTACTCCACATGGAAGCAGCACCTTAGAGCAACCACGATGGGAGTAAATGGTCTCAGAGATTCTCACTACAAATTTCCCATTGTGTTTTGCATCATGTTCCTGTGTGGGAAGTTGGTTTGGCCAAACATTTGGATTTGTTAGAGACAAGTTTTCATTTAAGGTGCTTCCCATGATTACCTGCTAAACACTAGCATTGCTGGCTTGAAGTACCACACAAGTATCTAACATCACAAGGCTTTTAGAATGATTTTTCCACATTTTTAAAATTAATAATCAACAGCCAGTCTGATCAGACTCTTCTGGAAGGAGATCATAGGTTGATAGTGTTATGTTTTTCCAGACTACAACTAGCATCTTTACTAGAAATGACACGATGCGCTGGAGATGTAACGGAAAGTATCTATTCCCAGCATGCTGCCTGACAGGTATGTGTGCAACCCCGCGCAGTCCCCCATGACGGGAGTGTACCCAGGTACCTGGTGTAAAAGGAGTGGCATGTTTTAGTAGGACAAGTTGATAGGCATTCTGTAGTGGTATTTGCTCTGCCCATGACCTTGGGCTAGACAGCCCAAAGGAGGCGATGCTTCCTGCCTTTGTACATGACCTCTCATAAGGAATTGGAGAAGGGTCACATGCCCCTTTTCTCCCTGCTCCTGCCTGTGAGGTGGATTCACTCCTGGTCAGATCAGAGGATGACTTCTGCTGTCTACTCCATTCTGTAATCATGAGTGTATTTTCTTAATTTATATCTTAATAAATTCTGTTACCTATTTAATAGACTCACCTGGATTGATTGTAATAAGTGGTGCCCATGTGACAAAAAAGACCCCACACTCCCTGTAGCTTCTGCCTGCAGCCTCCCCCATGATGGGAGTGTACCCAGGTACCTGGGATAAGAGGAATGGTATGTTTTAGCAGGACAAGTTGATAGACATTCATGTTTAGAACTGTTTATTCTAAATGCATGAGGTTGAATGGGGATCCAGATTATCACCAGCAAACAAGATTTAGGTAGTCACCCATGCAGGTGATGTGAACTGATAACTGCCTATGAGAATAAAGACAGGGCTAGACTTCTCTTCCATGCCTTGCAATAATAATTGATTGACGTAATATATGAAAAATGCATTACCATAGCCCTGAGCCCTGGTACAGTTTGTTAAAATAAGCATTAATCTCATAGTTGAATGTGTATGTGCTTGAGAGATTGATATTTACCTGCTAGGATGGAGCTATCACATGGGGGGCATGGGCAGCCCACAAATGCCTGTGATTATGGAGCTCTGAGATGTGCCAGGATAGCGCATTATCTGCTCTTTGTGTCTTTCAATGAAGCTATAAAGAAAGCAGGGAAATAAATCCCACCAAACCTATTGCTTGAATTTGTTCTTGAGAAATGGAACAAAGAAAGGATTTAGGCCTGAATAAAGAATTCATTTATTTTTTCCTTTTGCTTCATGAATAGTCAAGGCCAACCTGCTTCTGCAGCTCTCCAACCTTCTCCTTTTGGAAAAGGTAGCAAAGTTCAGAAATGTGCTGTTTTATTGTTTAGACTCAAGTGTTTCAAGGATTCAAGGCTATTCTCTCTCTCTCTCTCTCTCTCTCTCTCTCTCTCTCTCTCTCTCTCACACACACACACACACACACACACACACACACACACATACGCACACAGTCATGCACATGTACATGTGCATGCACACACACATTTATATGAACTTTCAGAATACAAATTCTGCAGGCATAAAAAGAATGTAATTGTCCCTCATCATAACATCATTGAGTGCACAACTCAATTTAGACTTAGATCACATACAACTAGTGCTACCTTTGGGGCATTTTTAAGCTATTGTGCATGCAGCCTTGGTGTTGTTCTTCTATAAAATAAAAGTATCAGGACCTTACAGAGCATGATCTCTGGGTTGACTGTCATGACCTGTGCAGCTTTGGGTTTGACCTGGAAGGGAGAGAGAGACGGGGGCAGGAGGAGGAAGGAAGGAAGAAAAGAAAGAGAAAAATACATTTTTCTTTTCTTTTTTTTTTTTTTTTTTTGTCTACACAAAGTCCTGATGCTGGTGCCTTCAGGGACCCCTTCTATGCAGTGTCAATCCTGCTCAGTAAGAAACAGCTAGCTCCTCCATCTAACTTCTTAAATCTTCAGTTTGGCTGTTTCAGGCTTTATTGTCTACTCCATTTCTTTGGCTGCTCTATCAATTTTTCACGTTCTCCAGAATTTTGATCTTGCTTTACCTTTTTTCCTTAAAATAAAGCTGTCATATCATTGTTTACTTTTGTTATAATGTTTTATTAATTCTTTAAGTGTTTCATATATGCAATATGTATTTTGATAATATTCACATGTGATTCCTCCCCCTAACTCCTCTCAGGCCTACCCCTACCTTCTGCCAGTAACTGCTGCTCCCATACTTCATGCTTTTTTTCTTTACCTCCAAATCTCAGGTATGCTTCTAAATCGTATCTGTTTGGATCTGGCAGGCACGAACCAGAAGTTTCATTCTCAAAACAGAAGGAGCTGAGGTGATACACTCGGGAGCTGGAGTCAAGCATTGAGGTGGGAGAGGCTGTGGTTTGGAAGGGAAGTAAAGGCACTAGTATCCAGCGGCCTAAGTCCAGTTCCCTGCATGCGCACAGTGAAAGGAGAGAACTGACTCCTGAAAGTAATCATCCTCTAACCTAACGTGTGCTCCTTGGCACATGTGCAGACACATGTACATGCATTAATGTACACACACACACACACACACACACACACACGCATGCATGCATGTATACACACACACATAAATAAATGAATGCAATAAAATAAAATTCAAAAAAATCTAAATACCCCAAGTGAAAGGCCATTTTGTGCCTTTGTGGAAGTCATCTCCTATTTGACACTTCTTGTTTTCCCACTCCCTTGGCCTCTCAGTCACTCCAGCCCCTCCTTGTCTGAGAAGCCCTCACTGGCACTCCTGATGCCCGCCTCCAGATGGCCTCAAATATGAATAAAATCTTGTTAAACTCACAATGCATTGAAAATCAAGAGGCTTTCTTCATTGCATGTTTTTTGTTGTTAGGTTTGGTTGACCCTTCAACTTCACTGGCATATTTTACTCATTTTACTTGGGGTCAAATTAGTTAGGTACTAAAACCAGAGGGCTCCCTTGTCAGAAAGCCTCTGTGTTACTGCTCTGATCAGAGAGCTCCATAATCAAGAACAGAAGAGGGAAAGACTTTACACAATACATTCCCATTGATCCTTGAGTTAATCTCAGCTGGTGGCTTTATGCTTTTGAAAGACAGCAAAGACAGAAAGAACTCAAAGGATATATTTTGTCTTGGTGTTTAAAAGAAACACCAGATTTTAGGGTTCTACCTATAGCTTTCTTTCAAAAGTACTTTGTCTTGTCCCAGATTTTAAAATGTTTAAAACACTAGCCTAAGAAGTATGAAGAGACATAAGACATATGTGCAAATACATATGCACACACACATGCACATATAAACATACATGCACATACTGATATGCATATATGCCCATGCTGATATGCACATAAATGAACATACATCATGGATCCACACACTCATACATGCACATGCATACACTTAGACACATGCACACATGTAGATACACAGAGCTACACACAGAAACATATTTACACACATACGCACATACATACACAAACTTACACACTGATGCATACACTCACATGCAGACACAGACATACACAAGCTCAGCTCCAGCTTTTCTCTGGCAGCATTTTGGACACAGCTGCCGGACCCAGTTGTGAATGTTGACAGTGGGAGCGGCGACATAGCAGACAGTCGGCATATGCACTCAAATGTCAGGCAGCCACATCATTAACGCGGTGCACTGCCCAATAACTCCCAGCTCCCTGTGGATGCGACTTGCAGGAATAATTACTTGGACATCACATGTACTTCAGCACTTCCAAATTAGATTTTACTAATCCACCGCTTCATTTTCAGAATAATCTCATTAGTGTAGTGGTGTTTCTGCCTCCCCCATGTCTCAGAAGATTTATTGCCTTAAAGCAATAACAAGATTTAATGCCTATCGAAGGACACATCATTTTAAGATTCAGACAGAGGTGATGGGTATGCACATTCATCCCTCTTCTCTCTCATCCTTGACACTTCAAGAAAGATTTCAAAGAATAAATTTCTGTGTCTGTAGCTGGGCTTTCCTTTATTTGTTTAAATTTTATTTATTTATTGAAACACAAATAAAGTCATATTAAAGACTGCCACTGACCACCTCAAACACAAGGAGTGGCTGTCAAGACTTTAGATAAAATTCTTGTCCCTGTGAAAATGCAGCCAGGAAAGTGTTCTGATTGATTTATGTTCTGGGTATATGCGGGATATGCATATGTGTTCACATGTATGTGGTTGAGTGTACTTACTCTTGAATGCTCCAGTGGGCAACAGAGGTTGATTTCAAATGTCTTCCTCCATCACTCTAACAGCTTATTCTTTCATACAAGATCTCTCATAGAAGCGGAAGGTTGATATTTCGGTTATACTAGCTGGTCAGTGAACTATGGAGCTCTACCTTTTTCTGACCTACCTTAACCACTGGGGTAACAGATGCATACTCCACAAACAGCTTTTACTGGTGTGCAAAATTGAACTGGGGTTCTAATGCTTGTGTAACAGGCACTTCTCACTGATCCCTATCCCTATCCCCTGCCCCCAACACACACAGAAAAGTGGAAAATGTCTTCAAATCTCAGTGGACATTTTCTCCATTTTTAATAAAATAAGATGAATATTCTTAGTGATTTTCCTTCACTAATGCAGATCCAGAGAACACAATGTTAGAAAATGCAAACTGATAGGTCTCTGTCCCAGAGACAATGGTGTCTCCAGAGCTGCAAACTCAAGACTATTCCAGATTCAAAAATCTTTAGTTCCTGCCAGGGTAAAAGAACTCAAATATTTTCTTCTACTCTGATACAATGAAATACACTGGTATGAAATGCTATTGTATGGTATGTTACAGAATGGAATGGTATAAAGGCAGGAATTACATACAATATTTGAGGTCTTGATTTTCCTGTCAGACATTTCATCTGTTGTCCAGATTTGTTCAGTCTGTTTGATTCTAGAAACTTGTTAACTGAGAACACTTTTATTCACCATACTAGTGCTACCTAGAGTTCTGTGCTCACAGAAGGGATATAAAGCTCTGAAAGACTTAATTTTTTATCCTGGGTCTTTCAGCAATTGATAATCTGATCCTGGAAAGTTCTCAGCATTTTCTAACTTTCATCCCATGTCTATGTAGTAAAAAATTGAGAAATATTCTTATGTATGTTTAGAGTTATGGATGCTCATGGGATTCCCTCTATTTTATAGGGTACACTGGAAGACAATTAGATCTAAAATAAAGACAAAAAAGAGCATAAATGACAAGTGAGTAGAGTTGTTATGAAGTATTGATTCTGAAAGACTTATTGGCCTGCATGTGGATTGTGTGTGAAGTATGACTTTCTCATTTCAGCGTTTTGGACACCTAGACACACAACAATAATTTCAGTCACAGAACACTACCTGTGCCCTGAAGATAGGTGTTTGTATTATTATTTGCTGGCCACCTACATTAGGAATGATCATATTTGAGTAACTAGTACCCAAACTAACAAGATAAACGACAGAAACCAAAGGAAAGCCTTGGGTGTGGTGCCCACACGAGGGCCTCTTTCATGTGCTTACTCTCCGCTTCTCAAGGGAACACCGTGACCTGGCAATTGTCTCACACTGCCAGCGTTGTCTGTTCAGAACATGGGCTGGAAACTGGTGAGTAAGAAGGCCTGCTAGAACTGGTGTAATGGTGGTCCTGGCACTCCATTGCTCAGATGAAAGAAATGACTAGATTTTCATTCTGTCTGGTTTCCATGGCAATACAGCTCAGCACTTTCAAATTTCTATCTTCAGTGAAATATGTCACATTAAAAGTGTTGTTTTGCCCAAACTTAGTGGGAGGTGGTAGCAATGGCTGTCACACTTAAGCATCAGTGGCCAGGCTACATCCAAGAAAGAGGTGGAAGTCAGAAATGGGGGTGTGGGCAGTGTACCAAATGCTTCCTACCCAGACAGTTGTAGCATCTGACAGAGGTGTCAGACTGTGGGGAAACCAAACACAAGGAAGGACCAAGGCACCTTGGATTCCATCCGAGGAACTCCAAACGCATTTGAGTGTGCAGAGTTGTGTGGGGTTGAAAAAACATTGAAGGGCATCAATGCTGTCAATGCACTGTGACTTTCCTAACATTTTAAAGTAATCTTAAATCTTATAATAATATTAGAACTTTGGGATGGTTGCAAAGACAATGATACACAGACTTCCTGTAACTCTTGGATGTCATAATAAAGAACGCCATAAATTTGTTGCTATTTGTTGCAGAGGTGAGAGATCTGCAGTGGAGCACATTGCACACAGTGAAGGTGCCAGGGAAGCTGCAGAGCCCACTGCACACAGTGGAGGTGCTGATGAGGCTGCAGAGCCCACTGCACACAGTGGAGGTGCTGGTGGGTCTACAGAGTCCACTGTACACAGTGGACTGTTGTGCAAGGCTGTTGTGTCTTCTGGATGGTCTAGATAATAGCTGGTTCTTTTCCAGTTTTCAGAGGGTTTCTGCGTTCTCTTTATATAGCCTCCTTTGATTTTCAGAATCAGATACTTTTCTCCTACTGTATCATCTTGACCTGGATTCCTACAGCCTCTTCTTTCTCACACAAGGATGCTATGACTAATGTGTTCACAGTTTTCAGACAGCCTCAAGGGACCATTATTTTATCTATCACACCCTCTATCTAATTTCCTTATCATTTTTGTTCTGGTTTAGTTTCTGTTGTGATTAAAACTATCTCAGCAAAATCAATTTAGGGGAGAAGAGGGCTTATTTCAGCTTATAATTTCAGGTACAGTCTTTTATCAGGGATGTCGTGGTAGAAGGATCTTGAAGCAGTTAGCCATATCACACCCACTGTCAAGACTAGAAGGGGATAAATACATGGCCATTTGATTGCTTGCTTCTCAGCTAGATTTTTTAACTCTTAAACACTATAGGACTCCCTTCCCAGGGAACTGTGCCACCCACAGTGGGCTGGGATTTATTAACTTTAAAAAATTTTAATTTATTTTAATTTAAGAATTTTTTATTCATTTTACATAGGGATTTATTAACTTAATTAAGACAATCTCCCATAGATATTCCCACAAGCCAATCCATTGTAGGCACTCCTCCATTGTAACTCTCTTCCCATGAGATACTAGGTGTGTCAAATTAAAAATTAAAACCAATCAACAGAGTTACTATCTTGCACTACAGAAAATCCATTACTAAATATTACCAAGCATTCATTTGTCAAAACTAACATAGCTGACATAGGCACATTATTGTGAACTAAACTCCAAATTGAACTTTATATTCATAATCTCCTCTTTCTGCTCCAAGCTTCTATTCAGGAAGCTTCTGCTGTGCATTTGGTTTTGTGTCTCACCTTCTGCCCTGGATCATGAGGACTTCTCTGTAGCAGGAATCTTAAAGAGTCTTATTAATAAAATCAAACCTGAGGCCAGTTATTGGGGTGAATGCTGGGAGATTAGAGAGACAGAACAGGCCACAGCTTCCTCACTTTGCCAGTTCCTCAGCTGGTCTTGTTTCCTCAGACTGCAAGCTTCTAAGTCCTCAGCCCAATGGCTCTCAGCTGAACTGTGCTGCTCCAAAGCCTGAACGCGTATCCAGCCAAATGTTTAACCAGCCAAATGCTTCTAGTTTCTGTTCTTCACACCTTGTATATCTTTCCCTTTCTGCCGTCACTCCCTCGGATTAAAGGGCTGTGTCTCCATGCTGGTTGTATCCTTGAACACACAGAGATCCGCCTAGTTCTGCCTCCCAAGTGCTGGGATTAAAGGTGTACACCACCACCACCCAGCTTCTGCTATGGCTTGCTCTGACCCATTTTCTAGCCACCGTCTGTTCTCTGACCCCAGATGAATTTATTAGGGTGCACAATATTTTGGGAAACACAATACCACCACACTTCTTAGCTTGTATTTGCCTTTTATCACCTCTCCAGTCTGAGGCACTTGGTAAGACATGACTTTGAAGACATGGGGTCAAACATGGTACTTTGGACAGTTTGCTCCACTCTACACACTTCACATTTCTTCTTTCAGCTCTAAAGCAGGAGCAGAAGGATTTGGTTCTGATAAATTGGCCAGGTCATTGCATTTCAGCTTAGCAAAGGTAGCAGAGAAAATTGCTGTCTTTATAACAGAGCTTCAGAGCAGGGACTGGCAGTTGGTTCAAGCAACAAAGTAGAGCCTTAGTGCCAAAGCATTCATCACTGAAGTCCATAGTTACATTGACGAAGATGAATGTGTTGAAGAATGCTGTAGCCTAGGCATGGTGTGGCTTTTGCCTTCTTGAATTCAGAACAGCTGTGATTACCCACACAAGTTATAAGAGTGGTTTTAATAATAGAAAGGAAGGGGCTGTAGAGATGGCTCAGAGGTTAAGGGCACTGCTTGCTCTTCCAAAGGTCCTGAGTTCAATTCCCAGCAACCACATGGTGGTTCCCAACCATCTATAATAAGATCTGGTGCCTTCTTCTGACCTGCAGGGATATGTGTAGGCAGAACACTGTTTACATAATAAATAAATAAATCTTTTAATAATAATAATAATAATAATAATAATAATAATAATAATAATGAGGGGAAACTCCTAAGGTACAAGAAGAAGGGCAGACGCGCTCATGGGTAGCTTCTGAGATAGTGCATGAGGCCCCAGTCTTCCTGAGGATATGTAAGTCACTGAAGGAAGAGACTTTTCATCATAAGTGGCTCATGCTCCTGTAGGTACCCTTTATCCATGTTCCTATAAGTATCCCAATTAGACACATTGGCTCACCAAGCTTCATGTGGGTAAATATCTCCTAAGATACATTGTCAACTGGCCCTGGAGATTGATTTACAGTTTTTATTTCCTTCGGACTATGTGAAAGTGTTGAGCTCTATAAAGCTTTGTAAAACTATACATTGTTAGGTGCCCCCCTCCTTTTTAATTTTTGAGACAAAGTCTCATGTATCAAATACAGGCCTCAAACTCCTTATATAACTAAACATTACCATGGAAGATTACATGCCTTGAATCACCACACCTAATTTTATTAGGTGATGGGGATTGTACCAAGGTTTTCAAGCATCCTAGTTGGACATCCAGCCATCTGAACCACATTGCCAACCATTGCTAGATTCTCACATACACCCATTGGAAATTAGAAGATAATATCCATTTTAAAGTACAGTTACTTAAGTCGTGATGAATAGGAGCCCAGTTTAAACTTACGTGTGCACCTAATGTATGTAAGTTCTTGTAATTAGACTCACTAGGCTTAGTTCACATACCTAGGTGATGGTGAAGAAAGAGTGGTCCATATATTATTCATTATAATAAAGTCTAAATTTGATAGTAATAAGATAATGTTGTAGGCTACAAATGTCTCTGAAATGGGGAGTGTGCATCATGGTCGTTTGCACACTGTCAAGTGTTAACTATGATCCTAATGGGAACGGCAACTTTGCAGCCTAAAGTTGTATGGAGGGGTGCTACTCAGGCATCAAAGCCCTGATATTTCTGGTGCCACAAGTAGTAGCCATAATCTCTCTGTTAAAGGATTACAACACCCATTCTTCAGAACTATGATGATGAGGACTCAGTTAAATAAACTATGTTGAATACCTAATAGATCCTACAAAATATCACTAATGGAAACAAGGTCAGTAAATATTTATGAGTAAATGGTATCATCATTATCATTTGAAAGCCATCACTTAAATATGAAAATCAATATTTCAAGATAAAAGGCTGGTAATCTTACCTTTGTTTTGTGGACTATTATTTTACTCAGTGGCTGGTAAGCAGGCTTTTATAACTGTATTTAAAGTAGCCTTTTTCAAACCGTTGTATCCATTGTGTTTTTGAAGGGCATGAAAGTCATGTTAATGGGAAAGCTTGTATCCTTTAGATATCTTCCATGGTGTGCATGGAATTATTGAATCCTTTATGCATAGATCACTCTTGGTAACTTTCCATCAGCATCCAAGGACACTGGACTCATTACTACTTCTGTGATTTCTCTTCACCTGACCATTTTAGTAACTGTTCATTCTGATCACAGATGTCAATCACAGCAAAGATGGGAGCTGTTGGACTGTGTAGTTTACCCATTTCTTCATGCATAAACCTCTGGACCTATGGTTCTGCCTCTCAGGTTCTGCATTAGAAGGTATACATACACTGCTTACAGAATACTCCTAGCAAGTCCATGCAGTATGACGATTTTAACTTTTATATGACATGAAACAGAAATTTGGGAGTCTTAAGTAACTTATTTAAGACCACAGTTGGGAGATAGTAGGCAGAGCTTTCACTGAAAATATGCTCTCTCTAATTCCCATCACCATGCTATGTCATCCAAAGAAAAAGCATTTGTGGGAAAAGAACACACAGAAAATACTTGAGACAGTGGTGTGTGTAAGGTGAGAAAGTGATCTTAAAGGGGGGAGATTCTGACCCTGCATAGCTCCTGACAGCACTGGACTAAAAACACCCAGGATGAAGGCTTAACAATGCATTTATCAAGGCATGACCAAGATGAACAACGTGTTTATACTGTGTGTTATATACTAGAAAGTTGAGTAAAGGAATTCCAAGTAATAAATAGGTGTTCTTCTTACACACTGGAATTTAAAAGTATTTTATAGGTTAGCATGAACAAGCACCCCTGGGATTTTATTATGGAATCAGCTATATAAGATCACCATAATTTCAGGTTTACCTTAAGATCCAGGGTGTCATGATCCTGAAGTGGAGATTTCAAACAACACAAAGCCCAGGAATGTGTTTCTTCCACATTATTCCATGTAAGTTCGTACGTTAATGACTTGCTGTTACCACAAACATGGAGGCATCAGCACTGAAAATGGGAAGACAAAAGTTTCTCTCTATGATGGGAATGTGACTATTCAGATGCATACTAAGAATAGACTATGTTAGTCACTGGCTGTGTTCAGAGATACACCTCAATATTCTAAAACCCAAATCAGATTGGGTAAAATCTGTTTGCATTTCATTTTATTTCCTTTAAGAATCTGATACACAGGTCAAATCTTCCAGCTACCATAGAAGGGTATTTTACAATTAACTTCCCTCAGAGATCACAGGAAGTTGTTTTGTTGTGAGGTTTTTATTCCCCAATGTCTGGATAGATGATAGTAACACCCACTTCAAACACTTCCAGATCATATTTAACAGCATTGCCTACCCACAAAGTGCTAAATATATTTCTAAGAAAAATGTGGATCCAAGCCACAGGTGTATCTTGGCAACCTACTGGAACAATGGTGACCAACTGATGAGTCAAGTGTGCTGCGCAGAATCTTGGCCACCGTTATGGCATGTGAACTTCACTCTGGTTTAGGGTGACTGGAGATATTTTGGAGAGATCCTAACTAGAAACCTAAGCTATCTGAACTCTGGGTTTTTTCTGTTTGTTTGGATGAATTAAATTTCTTCTTTAAGAAGTTCATACACATACATCATTCTGTCAGTTTTATCCTTCACCCTCTCTTGTCCCCTTCCTGCCCATGCCAACTCCCCACTTTCCTCACCTACATGCCTGCCTTTTGTTTTGTCTTATTTTGTGATCTACTGGGTTGATCTAGGGTGGTCTGAATGCCCGTGAATTTGGAACTATCCACTGGAGCCTGTACACAATCATATTCCTCAGAAGACCCTTAGAAATAATTCTTCTGATATCTTTGATTTTTGTGAGTATTTGTCCGAAATACAGAAAAACAGATAAGGTGGGAGTAGCATGGTGGGCTCATTTTATTCTCTTGCCAAGGCTCACTTATAAATGTCTAAGTTGGTTTGGTAACTGTCCCGTCATGAGTGCCTTTCCTGGTTTTCAGCCCACGTTACCTGAACAGAAACTTTGAAGATTTCACTGTCTGTTCAAAGGCCTTCCATACTTCCTCAGTACCCAAAAAGCAAGGGATAAAATTCTTGAGGTTAGTGTTCAAGGCTTCTATGTAAATATAACCTCATCTTCCACTCCTGTTGTGTCCAGTCAAGTGGAAGAATTTGCCATCCCACAAATACACCAGGAACTGGTACACAGTGTTCATTTTCTCTGGCAAAATCATTATTTATCCCTCGAACAATTTCTTTATCCCTGTACATTCTATTATTCTCTGACAAGAGCCCTAGGCGTTCTCATGTTTACTTTCTCCTGAGGCTACTCTCCGGACTTGTAGGTGACTGACTACTTGTTATATCCTCACACGGGGTCCTTCTCTTCTGCATACAATCTCCTGGTTCTTATTTTCTTCCTTTCTGTATATACACGAGTCAGATTGTATTAGACCTCTTAACAACAGACAGTATGATTTAATCATTCCTTTAAAAAGCTCCGTTCCCAAATGCAACCTCATTCTGAGTTATTGGGGGTTAGAGTTTCAACACACAAATTTGACAAGAAAGATGTGTCCTGTTTAGACTTAATTGTCAACCTGACCCAACTTTGAGTCATCTGAGAGAAAAGCGTCCCTTGAAGAGTTGCCTAGATTCGACTAGATTGTGGGCATGACTACTTCAATGGGGCTGTCTTAAGTTTTCATTGATCTACCCCATTGTGAGTGGTACCATTCCTAGGCAGGTGGTCCTGGGAAGTATAAGAAAACCAGTTAAGTGCTAGCCAGATAACTGACCATCAAGAAGACTAATTCCATGCTTTCTTTGCTGTTTCATGGCTGGGAGCAAGGTCCCTGGTTAGAGGTAATGCTGGATGGAACAGCAGTCTGGCCTGCCTTCTAGTTCCTGCCCTGACTTCCCTCAGTGACAGACTGTGTCCTGGAAAGGGAAAGCTGAGTAAACGCCCTGCTTTTGGTCAGAGCATCTTGTCACAGCAGCAGAAGGGAAACCAGAGCAGATGAGTAGACCCTCGACAAGGTGATAGCTCCTGCATTAGTTTTCTAGCATTGCCATGAAATATTGTCCTAAACTGAATGTCTTGAAAACAAGAGATCCATTTCTTCTTCTTTTTTTTTTTAAATTTTTTTATTTTTTGGTTTTTCAAGACAAGGTTTCTCTGTGTAACTTTGCTCCTTTCCTGGAACTCGCTCTGTAGACCAGGCTGGCCTCGAACTCACAGAGATCCACCTGCCTCTGCCTCCCGAGTGCTGGAATTAAAGGTGTGTGCCACCACCGCCCGGCCAAGATCCATTTCTTATAGTCCTGGAGTCTGGAAATGTGAATGACTTTGCTGTCTAGGCCATAGGCTTGCTAAAGACTCTAGAGAATAATCCACCCAGCTTATCGTCTTCCGTGGATCCACACAAGGCTTTGCTCTCCGGCTGGCACCGAATGCAGCCCTCTCTGCCTTGGTCTCGGCTTGAGCACCCTTCATCCTCCTCAGTGCCTGCTCAGTGTTTTCTCACAGGAGCTGCCTGGATCCTGCTTAAATAACTCAGGTGATCCTCAGCCTCAGTTCAGTCTTTTCCTCCTCCTCCTCTTCTTCCTCCTCCTTATTCATTTTACATCCCCACAGCAGTTTCCCTTCCCTCCTCTCCTCCCAGTCCCTCCCCTACCCAACTCTGTTCCATCCCCCAAACTGCTCCTCCTCTGTTTCTGTTCAGAAAAGGGCAGGTCTCCCATGGATACAGACAAAGCATGGCATATCAAGTTGCAGTAAGACTAAGCCCCTCCCCATGGATTAAGGCTGGGCAAGGCAACCCAGTATGAGGAATAGGTTCCAAAAGCCAGTAAAAGAGTCAGAGACAGCCTTTGCTCCCACTGGTAGGAGTCCCACAAGAAGAACAAGCTACACAAGCAGAGGGCCTATGTCAGTCCCATGCAGGCTCCCTGGTTGTAGGTTCAGTCTCTGTGAGCTCCTATGAGCCCAGGTTAGTTGATTCTGTGAGTTTTCTTATGATGTCCTTGCCCCCTCTGGCTCCTACACTCCTTCCTCCCTCTCTTCACCAGGATTCGCTGAGCTCAATCTAATGTTTCACTGTGGTTCTCTACATCTGTTTCCACCAGTTGCTGGATGAAGCCTCTCTGATGACTATTAGGGTAGGAAGCAGTCTATGAGTATAGCAGAATAGTATAAGGCATCATTCCATTGACATTTTTCCTCCAGTTGTGTTTGGTTCTATCCTGGTCTCTGGGCCATCCAGCCCCTGGGTCCTGGTGCTCCAGGCAGTGACAGGAGTGGGCCCACACTTGTGGCATAGGTCTCAGGCTAGACCTATCATTGTCAACCTTTCTTCTTCTGGAAAGCTGTGCTTGACCACTTAACTCACAGGAAAATGACATGGATACTCAATACCTAGAAGGGACTCACATGAAACATGTTAATATTGGTCAGGTTGGCTGAGGAAATACAATTATGAAGACAAAGAGTTGTTTTCAGCTTACAATTTCGGGAGTCTCTATTCATGAAATGATCATGAATAGCAATGAGGTGAAGCCATGGGTCATGGTAGGGAGCAGGTGAAAAAAGCAAAAGCATTCAACAAGAGAAAGGCAGGCATTGAGGCCCTGCATCCTCTTTAAAACTGTACCCACACTGTTCCAACTGCTCCTACTAAGTTCTTAAAGCTTGTACTCCTCCCAATAGTGCGGGGGCCTAGAAAACAAGCTTTTAACACATTGACCTCTATTGTGCACTACAGATCCAAACTAGAACACCTATCAGATGAATGAATGTGACACATGGCTGTCTACAGTCCATAATTAAATATACTTATTTAATCCAGATCAAGTAAACTGAGTCAGAAAATAATGTATGTCAATGTGTTGTTATATGCAAAAATTTGTCACACCAAATGAACTTTGTTAAATATTTCATTGAGGATCGTGACATATTAACTATCCAGACTGGACAGAAATGGTTATGCTTTTAAATTGATTCTAAGGAAACTTCCAAAGTAATTTCAGAACAGCAATCTAGGTGAAGGGTTTGTGAAAGTCTTGGTAGATTTTAACACAAAAACAGTCTGCAGGTTTCAGAAGATTGTCATTGCACTACGTCCCCTTACTCTGGCAGTCTTGGTAAGTTTTATATTTGTGGTAAGTATTAATATTTCAAATCTTGGTTATTTGTAGAGAAAAGAGAAGCAGGGAAATTAAATATAATGGTATTAGACTCTCATTTCATTCTGCAGACAATCTATCTTCAGGAAATATAATTATCCTTTATAGTAGTTCTTTGCTTAACAAAAATTGATGATCCTCTAATCAAGCCCTTTCCTTTTGACTTAGAGGAGAATAGCTTGAGGGCTCTAATGGCTCCTGATTTACAGTCTTTGTGTAAGAAAAGGAAAGGATGGCCTTTTAATAGGTCAAATTGCATTAGAATAAGTTCTAAGTAACTGTATATATTCTTTCCTCTGTATAGAAATGCAATTGAGCCAGACTTAATGACAATCGTCCCTACTGAAGAAGATGCAGCAGGGGGTAATGAAGAAAGTGGGGAAGAGAGGATGGGAAGAGGGAAGGAAGGGAGAGAGGAATGAGGGAAGGAATAGAAAATGAAAGAGAAGAGAGGAAAGAAGGGAAGGAGGGAGGAAGGAAGGAATAGGAAATGAAAGAGAAAAGAAGGGAGGAAGGGAGAAAAGGAGGAAGGGAAGAAGGAAGGGAGGGAGGAAATGGACAGAGAGACAGGCAGTTGATCTTCTTTGTTTGTTTGTTTTGAGACAGGGTTTCTCTGTACAGCTCTGGCTGACCTGGAACTTGCTCTGTGAACCAGGCTGGCCTCGAACTCACAGCAATCCACCTGCCTCTGTCTCCCAAGTGCTAGGATTAAAGGTGTGTGCCACCACCGCCTGGTGTTTATTAGACTGGTCTAGTCTAATAAACAGGCAGCTTCCTGATCCCTAAACCTAAAAATTCTAATTATCAAACTATACTCTTTTGACATTTATGTTCATAAGAAATGACAATTGTTTTCTTTCCAAATTTTAATAATTTTGTCCTTTAAATATTATTACCATAGTGGGTAGGAAAATTATAGTAGGTGAATTAATTTGTAGGTCAATCTTAAAAGGAAGTTTTGAATGTTGCACTACCTATAATGTTTGATGAAAATATTGACATCTGTTAGCAGGTTCAGAATCCTGCTTCCCACCCCTAGTTTGCTGGCAGTTTTTTCACTTTGTCAGATGTCTTCTCTTCAGATGGCAATTAAACATTTTATTCTCTAAATAATATAGACTTTTTATTTAGTGGGTTGTATAGAGTCTCATAGTTTCTGGTTTATCATTGCCTATCACATTTTTATCATTTAAATTGTAGCTTTTCTAGATTCTTAACTTTATCTGTGTCTCTTATAGATTGTATATTTAGCATTTACTTTACTCTCTCCTTGAGTCTAGATGCCTGGTTTTCTTCCTCACTTCTTCCTTCCCTTCCTTTTTTCATTTCTCAGTACTTGCATGCTAGGCAAGTACTCTATAACAGACACACACACAGAAAGAGACAGGGAGAGAAAGTAAAGATAGCAGTTATCAAGACATTGCCATTGAGGCATTTTATGACAGTTATGTGAAAATGTGAAGCTAGCCTTTATGTGTGACTCAGCAGTCTTGAGACAGGAAGGCTGTCATGAGGTCAAGGCCAGCCTGGACTACATAGTGAATACCAGGGGTACACATAAGCATCATGTCTGCAAAAAAACTAACCAAATAACCAAAAATAGTCACATATCAAAGTGTAACTTAGAGAGGCTGCCTGCACTAGCAAATTCAGTTACAGACATCGTGGAATATTTGTACACTGTGTGAAGATGTATTGCGGTGATCGGTGTAGTAAAAAGCTGAATGGCCAGTAGCTAGTCAGGAGAGGATAGGCAGGACTTCCCAGCAGAGAGAGGAAGTCAAAGGGATGAATCTAGGCGAGTGGGAGACACCAATGGAACACAGAACAAGTCTGACATAGGATTTGCTGTGGGAGAAATACTTTTGGAAGCTGAATGCCTGCTCTCCCATGCCAGTTCACACGAGGTCCACCCTAGAGCTGGGAACACCTAGGACTCGGGGTGTCATAGAAGCAGAGATGATGTTAATGAGATGAATGAAACTGGCATAGTGACGATAATTTTAGGTTTCCTAGAGTGTTCTGAGAATTTGCAGAACAGCTGTGGCTCACTGACACCTTGGTGTCTCTTCTGCCAAATTTTATACCAGGACTATGTGTATTCCAAGCAGTTCTTTTATGATTGCCAAACAGACTCCCTCCTCTGCTCCCAGCACAAACTTATAACACAGAATCTACACAGCAAAAACTGTGAATTCATTACAAACTTGACTCCTAAATCAGGTCATAATCTTTACCTGAGTCCACCAACTGGCCTTGTTTATTTTTCTGCAAGGGAGATGTACCGAACTGTGCCTAGTCTCTCAAGGACGTGTAACCACTTAATGGCAGAGCTGTCAAATACAAGGAAAAGAGGAAAATGAACAGTTGAGGTACAGTCCCTGGCTCTCTGCGCTTGTAATAAATATTTTGGTGCACTCTAGTGGTGGACTGGGATAAACTGGAAGACAAGGCACATGAGGACTGTAGCAGTGGCTCTTAGGAAAAACATGCCACAAACTGTAGATTGCAAATCAGAGAGAAAGTGTTAGGACGTGTGTGGAGTGCACTCATGACCATGTCCCCTTCATATTTGCAGGAGAGTGACCTCAGTTTCAACAGGCAGAATAGAACATCTTCTGTGAAAGTTGAAATACAATGTATGCTGTAATTTCTGTGTGGCTGCTAATTTTAATTCTCAGCATTTTTATCTCAGCAGCTTAGACATTTCTTAAGAGCCCACTGTGCCCTGCCCATCACCTGGTGCATTGTGGACTTTGAGAACACCTGACAAGTGAGCAAAGTTGTAGACAACTTGGCCTACAATGGAGATGTCCTGTACTGTGCCTAGTCTCTCACAGACACGTAAACATTTAATGACAGTGTTGTCAAATGCAAGAAAAAGAGGAAATCTCCTGGATTTAGAGATTTCTTCATAAGGATGGATCATATTCAAAGGCTGAAGTCCAACTCAAAAGCAGATAGAAGGAAGTTTAGACATTTTCAGAGTAGCTGTCTGTCTCCTTGAGATCCAAGTGCTCTTCCTCTCTTCCTTCCTTCCAAGGTGGGGACTAGAATTTTCTCACATGAGCTATGCTAACGAGGAAGAAAAATTCATATGGAAAATCCAATGTATAAATTGTTCTGTCAATTACTCTGTTATTCGTGTGTGGCGGGAGTGTGTGTGTGGCTAATCAAAAGGGAAAGGGAGACAAACTCCACCCCTGTATGTTCCCAGGTGTGGGAGTGTAGAGAATAGAAGAGTACTCTCTGTCACAAGTTCATTGTGTGAGCTAAGCAGGTTATAAAACAAAACACTTATTGACCTCAGTTACATCATCTGCAGAACAGCAATCAAGTGCAATCAGGTAAAAGACAGAAGAGAGCTCCAGAGACTGACAGCATCATACATGAAAATATCTGGATTATGGAAGGGCTGTGGTGCAAGGATTCAGTAACTCACCAACAGAGACTGAATACCCATGATGTGTCAGGCATTGAGCCAGAGCTGGGAGACACAGAAGTGATGACCACAGAGCCCCTTGCCTTCATGACTCTTCTGTTCTAGTGAGTGGGAACGACAATGAGCAAACAGGCAAATTGTGAGTTAGTTAATATGCCAAACCAAGGATGGTGAACAGGATAGTGTACACCAGAGAATGATGAACTGTGTAATTTTATATAAGGTGGCCATGTAAACCCGTCTACAGAGGTGACATTTGAACCAAGGACCTGAGTGAATGAGAGGCATGTGTGGATGTGTTGTTGGGAAGAATAGTCCCTTGGAGAAGAAACACATCAGCAAAAGAAAGAAGTTGGGTGGACTGGAGAATGTCAAGACTGTTGTCCCAGTGAGATGGCTGGGCAAGAGGAAGATTCTAAGACACAAACCGAAAGTTACTGTGGCCTGAAGAAATGGGTTAGCAGTTAAGAACACATTGCTATCTTGCAGAGGACCTAAGTTCAACTCCCAGCATCCATGTCAGGTAGCTCACAACTACCCTAACTCCAGTTCCAGGATATCCAACCCTCCATAGGCACTTGCATCCAACAAACACACACACACACACACACACACACACACACACTTTTTAAAAAACACTGTAGTAAGATTATCTGCAAAAGAAAGAGTGTAAGACACGAATACCAAGGAAGTCACTGCTCTGAGATGGGCAGTTGGCCTGTGAGCCACATCCAATTTCCCTAGCTGTCAGTGTCTCACATTTTTCCGAATTCCTGTCCTAAAGGCCAAGCTTTACTGGCATTTCTCACATTTCTCAAATGTGTGCATGATGACCACCTCTTCTGTCCTCGGATCTTCTCCAATAAGTGGCTTCTCCTTTAGCCTTCTTACCTGTGTGGGCTCCTCTTGACTGTGACAGTTCATTAGACTTTCTCTGGTTTTGGTGATTTTTAAGTGTTTTGAGAAACATTAGCTATTTTGCAGACTGACCTTGGATTGGATTCTGTTTAGATTGGAGTTACTAGCTCTTGTAAAGAAGCATTAACATGCCTTTCTTATGGTATCATGTTGTAGAGGCATACTGTCAGCACGATTTATCCTTGATGCTGCTGCCCTGGGACTCCACTGGAACTAGCAGTCAATGTTCTTCCACATAGGCATCTTCCATGTTGACACTCTGCTTACAGCTGGATCCGACACTTCCAGGGGAGCATCTTCCTATTCTGGGGAGAAGAGTGTCTGCATGGCCATTGCAGAATTCTACACATTGTCTTGTCTGTTCTCCCCCATTCTCAGTGACATGTTCTGGTAGACTCATGGACATGGATTTTATTCTTGTGGATAAACCAGTTAATAGAAAAAGTGTTACCTGGTCTTGTGTCTGTAGTGTCTATCACCATCATCTAAGTGACTTCTTGAGTCATGGAGAAATGGCTTTGCTTATTTATTAGCATATATTAGTTATAAATATATTGTATTTTATAACATCATTTTTATGCACACATACATGTGTCATGACCATATTTATGCCAGTAACCCCTTGCTTTCTCTGATTTTCTCCTCTTCTTGGTTCCTTTCTTTTTCCCAAACATTATCCCATCTACATTCATGTCTTTTAAAAAATTTTGGGTTCTACATATGAGAGAGAGCATGGGTATTTGCCATTCTGGGTCTGGCTTATCTGGGTTAGCATGATGGTCACAAGTCTACGTGTTTTTCCTGAAAATAATGTAATATTGTTCTGGTTGACCAAAATTCCTATGTGTGTGTTGGGGGTGTATATATGTCTGGTGGGGGCAGGGTTCTTCATCCATATCTGCTGTAGTCAGGTTATAGAATCACAGAGACATTTTGACACTTCTTCAAAGCAAATTGGAATCTACTAGAAAGCTTTACAAACCGTAAAGGAGTCCTGTGGATGCAATGGAAAGCATAAAGCTTAACAATTGAAGAGTGGAGTTGGGAGCTTATGAGATGTCTTCCTCCAGTGAGAAGATGGTGTGTCAGCCAAAGACAGCACAGATGTAAGAGGGGTTGGAATTTAGTTCACCACATGGGCCCAGTCATTCACTGATCGAGTGGATGTGAGAGACAAAAATCAGGAAAGCCAAAGGTGGCTCCAAGATTTGTCCATCAATTGAATAACATATGTCAGGATTCTTTCCTTAGCTGAACACCACAGAGGGAGCAGTTTGAGGACTTTAAATAATGCCTAAAATAAATATAGCAGTCTTTTCAGGGGAAAGTCTAGTTAAAAGAGCAATTGCCTGGTGAGGCTTGTTTTGACTGGTGTCTGAGGAGGAACCAGCAGCATGATCCAAATACAGGCTCTCGTGGCCAAGAGAGGCAGATGGTCGCTCTTTCTAGGACTCAGAATTTCAGAGAAGGCTTTCATTGAGTTTTCAGAGATTGCCAGTCTCATGGTTTATAAATATTTCTCTTTGATGGTGAATTTGTCTGTGTACATTCAATGCTCACAGTACTGGGTGATGCTAGGCATTTGGAGAGCAGAGAATCAACTCTGAGCACACCTCAGACTAGTTCTGGGGAAACATGCTCCTTCACTTGACCAGGAATACTGAGAAAATGATACCTATTTTTGACACATTGGATGAAGATAGTCTATGAACTGCCATTATCAGGTCTTTTCTGTTATTGTGATAAAATTCTCTGACGAAAAGCAAGTTAGGGGATAATTGCTATTTTGGCTTGTAGTTCCAGAGGGATACAGTCCACTGGAGTAGTGAATGGCAGTTAGGATGTTGACTATTCACATTTCAATTACATACAGGAAGCAGAAAGAGAAAACAGGAAGTGAGGTCAAGCTATACCTCAAAGCCTGTGCCAGTGACGTATTTTTTCCAGCAATGCTCTGTCTTCTAAAGGTGCCACGACCTCCCCAAAGAGCACCACCAACTGAGGACCTGGTATTCACATTGCCTGAGACTATGGAGGACATTTCGCATTCAAACCGCAGTATAACAGCCTGTGTTCATCCAACAGATAACTTATTAAAAATGTACTGTATTCTACATGCTGCACATGGGCACAGGAAGAGTAAGGGGTCTCCGTAACCCCCAAAGTACAGTGGAGTTCAGAAGGGTTTCTCACTGCTTAGCCCTTGTGGGCCATAAGGAAAACTTTTTCAAATGAATTTTTAGCACACCTTCAGAATTACCAGCCACTCCAAGATGGCACAGAGAAATTTCCTGTAGCCTACACCTAGTTTCCACTACTGGCCCACTGGTCATTACCCTACAGAACCCGATACTGTATCGTAAATACCAAGTTTCTACCCCTGGGGATATGAAGGTACTGCCTTTTTGTGTGTGTGAGAAACACTTTCTCTTTTCTGCCCTATCAGACACAACTTTGTGTGTGTGTGTGTGTGTGTGTGTGTGTGTGTGTGTGTGTGTGTGTAAGAGAGAGAGAGAGAGAGAGAGAGAGAGAGAGAGAGAGAGAGATTGGTGTGTGGGTGTTTGTTCAGCTTGTATTTGTTGTGCAGAATCATGGGCTTTTTATGGCTTTTTCCGCACATTTGTACAATGTACTTTGTGTCCTACTCTTTGCCCTCTCTTGACCTCTTCTCTTTCCACTTCCCAAAGACTTGGAGATGCTTTTCTAATGCTCCCACTTCCCTCAGGTCTCTTTCCATCATGTTAATGTCTGGTTCATACACCAATGATATTTTCTAACTTCATTCTCTTATCACCCTGTAATGATTTTAGGCAACATAAATATTTCATTATTAACTGTATAATTCGAAATATGTTTACTCACTGTTTTCACCTAATTTCGACTTGGTCTTAAGGCACAATGCTACTAATGTCAGCATCTCCTTGTGTTTTTATTATTCAATTCAGGGAAATACACATTATTGACATAAAATGATAGGTACTGCTTAAAATGCAGTCCCAAGTCATTCCTCATAAGATGCTTCAGAACCTACTAGGTTGTGACTATCAGTAGTTACTGGTCTTGGATCCCTCCCTCCCTCCCTCCCTATTTCCTCTGCTCTACAGCCTCTCCTGCTAGTAAACACCTTTGATTTGGTCACATGGTTAGCTGTGGCTACTGGAATGTTGACAAAGCAAGGAGCAGGGTTGCAGAATAAGAGCAAGGTGCACCCAGGGAGGTCCCTGAGACAATCCAAAGGGGGACTCACTCCCAGAGTCTAGTCTCTGAGACCAGATGCTTGAAAGGAGCTATTGAGTCTTTCTTTGCATTTCTTCCAAGACCATGAAACAACCAAGCCGACTGCTCACCAGGGAAATATGAGGCATGTGAGCACAGCTGCCTGCCAATCGCCTTCAGCTAATCCCATGAGCCTTGCAAGGCCAATAAGACGTGCCAGCCCCAGTCACTAAAACAGGCTCACCAATGCAGGAAATGTAAACAATTATTCCTAGCCAAAGAAATTTTTGCTCCATTACATTTTATACATTTAAAAATTTGTTATTGGAATGTACCAAGGGAAATGTTATTTTAAATCAGTGAGTAGCCAATGCCTCCTAGTCAGGTGTCACTGGCAAAACAAATTATCACAGCACATCAATGGTAGTCACCAGAATGCCAATGAACTCCCGCAAAGGACAATGGACTTCAACTGCTCTCCCCATGGCCACCAAGTCCTCCTCACCTGCTTCATTTTTAAAAGCTCTGAGTTCTCAGAGGCCTTTTCCATGCGAGCACAGTCCTTGAGCTGTTGCCCCCACGTCTACTGGCCCTGCTGCTGTTTCAGAACTTGGAATTACATGCACTTACTCAATTTATTTCACTGTTCATTTGATGCCAGGACTGCCAATAAGAGCATAATGGTTTTTATTGTCTGGGCCTCTGTTCAACCCTGTACATATATTTGATCAGTTAACATAGACAACAAACTCATGAAGTGAATGTCACTTCATATTGCAAAAAACTGAGGCTCGGGGAAACAATTAATTTTACATGCAAACTCAGGCAACAAATGTCTCAGCCATCAGCTGCACCTTAATATCAGTTGTAATTCATTTAGCCCAGTGCAGCAGCAATTTCATATATCTGTGCTTTCCCTCATGTCCATTTTCTTAGAGTGCACTAAAATTTAAGTTCAAGTTTTACCATCACCAATCTTATTAATATTTTTAATTGATACTGTTACTATTCTTATTAACTGAAGAGCAAAAACTACTTGGTAGATGTTTTCTGATGGTGATATCGCTTATAGATGATTTTAAAGTCTGCGTAATTGTGTATATCTGTTTCTTTAAAAATATTTCTTTGACCATCCTGCACCGGAACTCCCATCTGGACCAGAGGTGAGTGCCTGGGGTTGTAATCAGAGAGGTAACCACCTCTGGGTCCCACCCCTAGGCACCAGCCATCCCTGGAAGAACTGCCCAACTTGGCCCCAGTTTCCGGCCATTTGTCAGGCTCCCCTTTTCCAAGACTGCAGGCAGACCCTGCAGTCTCCACACCCTGCCCCCACACCCATCTGCCCGAGACCCCAGCCACTTCCTGAGACTCAGAGACCAGCCCCCAGCTTCCATAGGCCCCGGAATTCCCATCTGGACCAGAGAGCCCCCCCCCCCCCCCCCCCCGCTACCATCCTCCCTGGAACTCCCATCTGGACCAGAGCTTCCATCCTGTCCCGGAACTCCTATCTAGACAACAGAAGCTCCCATCTGGAGAAGATAAGGAGACTCCAGGGACTTCCTGAGAGTCAGAGTCCAGACCCCCAGCTCCTATCGGGCCAGCACTCTCATCTGGACCAGAGCTCCCATCCAGCCGAGAGCTTCCATCTGGACCAGAGAGAGGCTCCATAAATCTGTCAGCTCTGTCTGGACCAAGTACACTGATAAAATCAAGAATGAACCCACAAGGAGATGAGGAGACGTCAAGGAAGAAGTACATACAACAGAATAAAGAGCAATACAGCATCACCAGAACCTAGCCCTTCTCCAACAGCTAGACACAGACATCACAGAATGGAAGAAGGAGGAGGAGGAGGAGGAGGAGGAGGAGGAGGAGGAGGAGGAGGAGGAGAAGAAAACAACCTTATAAGTAACATCATAAAGAGGCTAGAGCCTTATATAGAAGAAATCAAAAATAAAGTGGAGGAATAGACAAACAAAAAATGGGAAGAACGCTATAAAAAAAACTAGAGGAAAGGACAATTAAAGCACAAGAAAACAATAAGTCCCTGAAAGAAAATCATGAAAAAGCAAGGGAGACAATCCAAGACCTGAAGAAGGAAATAGAAAAAAATGAAGAAGACACTAGCAGAAGGAATGCTGGAAATAGAAAATCTGAGTAAACAAACAGGAAATTCAGAGGCAAGTATAACCAACAGAATGCAAGAGATGGAAGAGAGGATCCCTGGTGTTGAAGATACCGTAGAAGAAATAGATTCATCAGTCAAAGAAAACACTAAAACCAACAAAGTCATGACCCAAAATGTCCAAGAAATTTGGGACACCATAAAAAGACCAAACCTACGAAAAATAGGGATAGAGGAAGGGGAAGAATACCAACTCAAAGGTACAGAAAATACATTTAACAAGATCATAGAAGAAAACTTTCCCAACTTAAAGAAGGAAATGCCTATGAAGATACAAGAAGCCTATAGAACACCAAACAGACTAGACGCCCCAAAAAGTCCCGTCGCCACATAATAATTAAACAACTAAACGTACAGAATAAAGAAAGAATACTAAGGGCAGCAAAGGAAAAAGGCCAAGTGACTTATAAAGGCAAACATATCAGAATAACACCCAATTTCTCAATGGAGACTTTGAAAGCCAGAAGGACCTGAACAGATATAATGCAGACACTAAGAGACCATGGATGCCATCCTAGACTAATATACACAGCAAAACTTTCAATCATCATAGATGGAGTGAACAAGACCTTCCAAGACAAAACCAGATTTAAACAATACTTATCCACAAACCCAGCCCTACAGAAAGCACTAGAAGGAAAATTCCAACCTAAGGAAGGCAGATACACCCATGAAAACACAGGCAATAGATAACACCACAGCAGTAAACCCCAAAGAAGAGAAGTACACACACACTACCATCAAAAAAAATAAAAATAATAACAGAAACGAACAATCACTGGTCATTAATATCCCTTAATATCAATGGACTTAATTCGCCTATAAAAAGACACAGACTAAGAGAATGGATCCGAAAACAGGACCCATCTTTCTGCTGCATACAAGAAACACACCTAAAATTCAAAGACAGACACCTCCTAAGAATAAAAGTCTGGGAAAAGACTTTCCAATCAAATGGTCTTAAGAAGCAAGCTGGTGTAGCCATCCTAATAGCCAGCAAAATAGACTTCAAACTAAAATCAATGAAAAGAGATGATGAAGGACATTACATAGTCATCGCAGGGAAGATCCACCAAGATGAAGTCTCAATTCTGAACATTTATGCCCCAAACACAAGGGCACCCACATATGAAAAAGAAACATTACTAAAGCTTAAATCACATATAAAACCCCACACATTAATAGTGGGAGATTTCAACACCCCACTTTCACCTCTGGACAGATCGGCCAAATTGAAACTTAACAGAGACATAATGGTCTTAACTGATGTTATGTCTCAAATGGACTTAATCCATATCTACAGAACATTCCACCCAAACAAAAAAGAATATACCTTCTTCTCAGCACCCCATGGAACCTTCTCTAAAATCGACCACATACTTGGCCACAAAGCAAATCTCAACAGATACTAAACAATTGGAATAACCTTCTGTGTTCTGTCAGACCACCATGGTTTAAAGTTAGATTTCAACAACAGAAAAAACAACAGAAATCCTACAATCTCATGGAAACTGAATAATGCCATCACTGGATGTCAATGTGTAGAAGGCTGCAAATAGATCCATATCTGTCACCGTGCACATAGTTTAAGTCCAAGTGGATCAAAGACCTCAACATAAATCCAGTTACTCTGAACCTGATAGAAGAGAAAGTAGGAAGTACTCTTGAACGCATTGGCACCGGAGATCACTTTCTAAATATAACACCAGTAGCACAGACACTGAGAGAAACAATCAATGGGACCTGTTGAAACTGAGAAGCTTTTGTAGAGCAAAGGACACGGTCAACAAAACAAAGCGACAGCCTACAGAATGGGAAAAGTTCTTCACCAACCCCACATCTGACAGAGGGCTGATATCCAGAATATATAAAGAACTCAAGAAATTAGACATCAAAATGCCCAACAGTCCAATTAAGAAATGGGCTATAGAACTAAACAGAGAATTCTCAACAGAGGAAGTTCAAATGGCTGAAAGACATTTAAGGAATTGCTCAACATCCCTAATTATCTGGGAAATGCAAATCAAAATGACTCTGAGATACCACCTTACACCTATCAGAATGGCTAAGATCAAAAACACAGAAGACAGCTTATGCTGGAGAGGATGTGGAGCAAGGGGAGCTCTTGTCCACTGCTGGTGGGAATGCAAGCTTGTACAGCCACTTTGGAAATCAATTTGGCCCTTCCTTAGAAAACTGGAAATCCATCTCCCCCAAGACCCAGCTATAGCACTCTTGGGCATATACCCAAGGAATGCTCAATCATACCACAAGGGCATTTGCTCAGCTATGTTCATATCAGCATTGTTTGTAATAGCCGGAACCTGGAAACAACCTAGAAGCCCTTCAGCTGAAGAATGGATAAAGAAAATATGGTACATATACACAATAGAGTACTACTCAGCAGAGAAAAACAATGACATCATGAGGTTTGCAGGCAAATGGATGGATCTAGAAAAAATCATCCTGAGTGAGGTAACCCAGACTCAGAAGGACAAACATGGTATGTACTCACTCATAGGAGGATACTAGATGTAAAACAAAGATGACTAGACTGCTATACAACTCCAGGGAGGCTACCTAGAAAACAGGACCCTAGGAAAGACACAGGGATCACCCAATGACAGAGAAATGGATGAGATCTACATGAACAAGCTGGATGACAGTGGGAGTAATGAAGGGCAAGGTTTGAGGGAAAGAAAGCTTAGGGGAGCAGGAGATCCCAGCTGGATCAAGAACAGAAAGGGAGAACAAGGAATAACAGACCATGATAAATGAATACCACATGAGAACAGGAATAGGCAGAGTGCTCGAGAGGTCCCCTTAAATCCACAATGATACATCCTCTGTAGACTGCTGGCAATGGTCGAGAGAAAGCCTGATCTGACCTAGTCTGGTGATCAGATGGCCAAACACCCTACAGTTGTGCTGGAACTCTTATCCAATAACTGATGGAAGTGGATGCAGAGATCCTCAGCCAGGCGCCAAGTAGAGCTCCAGGTGTCCAATTGTCGAGAAAGAGGAGGGACTGTGGATTATGAACCAAAGGCTGTGGAGCCCCCAGCTGGATCAGGCCCTGTGGATAAGTGAGACAATTGCATGGTTTGGACTGCTTGGGAGGCATCCAGGCTGTGGGATCAGGACCTATCCTTGGTGCATGAGCTGGCTGTTTGGAACCTTGGGCTTACACAGGGACACTTTGCTTGGTCTGGAGGGAGGAGACTGGACCTGCCTGTACTGAATCCACCAGGTTTAAATGAATCCCTGGGGGATTCTTGGCCCTGGGGGAGATAGGAATGGAGGGGAGGGGATGGGGATAGGGTGGGGGGGGGGGCGGGAGGGGGCAGGACGGGGATCCCATGGCTGATGTGTAGAATTAAAACACAAATATAATAATAATAGTAGTAACAGTAGTGATAATAATAGTAATAATAATAATAATAATAATAATAATAAGAGTCAAATAAAAAAATTTCTTTGAGATGAAACCATTAATTACAAAACAAATAATTAGACATATAAATACAAATAATTATAGAACAAATAATTAGCCAGATAAGTTATGTACAGTGTTTTGCAGTTCTGACAAACTGCCAAATTAGTATGATGATGACGACCACAGTTTTTATTACATATTGGGGATCTTGAGCGTCCTGAGCAGTCACCGCCCCTCCCAGCTCTGTTCCCAGCCCCCAGGTTATGTATAAAATGTGTTCATATCAGTGTACCCTATGACTAGTTATGAATTTACAGATGTTTCCATAAGTTCAGAGCACTAAACATACAATTTAATTGCTAAGTCAGTGTTTGTAAGAAGAACCCTACCCACTTTCTTGTTTTATTCCTTGGTTATTGGTTAACAGTGCTTAAATATTCTTATTTAGTAATTCCCAAACCATTGTGAATATTGTATTTGTACTTTTAATCTACACATCTGTTGTATGTATCTTTATTTTTCCTTTAACTGATTTTTTTAAACATATAAGTAGTTTTATAACCTATTACTGATTTTACTTTTGCTAAATTTAAAACTTTACAGTGTAAATGAGATTCGTGCTACAGAGCTAGGACTGAGGATGTTTATTTTTGGGAGACCCTCTTCTGCTCAGATGTCAAATCCTTTGGGTATGTGTCACTGGGCTCTCCTGTGCTTCACTTCTGTGACAATGGCCACTTCCTGTGACATTCTTTACTATTCAAAAGTACAGTGAGTCATACTAGCTCTCAACCACTTCATATATATTCCTGTAAAACAGAAGGTTTTATAAATTACTTTAAATGTTTTTAGCAAGAGGAAATTAAATATGCTTACACATATAGGTGTGCTTCTCTTGATCTAAATAGTACACAATATGCACATGTATGAAACATCATATTGCCCCATGAATATGTATGATTTAGAGATAAATTAAAAATTAAACTTAATTTTCAAAGAAGTAGCTGTGCATTGAGTTGGCTTAATGAATTATAAATTTCATTATTAAACATTCTTTTTGTAGAAAATGAATACTACTCATGAGCTAATAGTCACACAATTTAAAAATCTGTGATCTCTTTAAATAATATAATAATTTTAAAAAACTGTGATTTTAAGATTTTACTTCAAGCTATGTACATCTTCAATGAATTTCTTTATAGCTGCTGCATGACAGCATCAGAGGTGTCATGACAGCAATTAACTACCTGATAACTTAAAATAATTCCAACCCTTCTCTAAAACCTTGGATTTGAATGCTAATTAAGCAATTAGAAGCTCAGGGGACAATCTCCAGCTGATGCCTTCTGGTTAAGTCAGCAGAACTAAATAATGAATCCTATTAATATGGTATTCAAAGAAGAAAGAAAGAAAGAAAGAAAGAAAGAAAGAAAGAAAGAAAGAAAGAAAGAAAGGAAGGAAGGAAGGAAGGAAGGAAGACAGACAGACAGACAGAAAGAAAGAAAGAAAGAAAGAAAGACAGACAGAAAGACAGACAGAAAGAAAGAAAGGCCCAAAACACAATAGCACACAAGAAACAAACACCCCAAAACATCTAAGAAACAAGACATTTTTATTTTTACAAATATTGTCAAGTGCTACTGATAAAAACACCAACTAAAATTACTCATGCAAGCTCCCCCCATGTTTGAGTCATACTTTTTTTGTGTGCTGATTTGTCAAAATGAAACAATGATCTCCAACAAACGAGTAAGTGCAGATGGGAAGGTGGGCTCTTGGGTCTGCCTGGAAAGTACAAAGAACAATCCTCCTGGGTCCTCCAGATTAATAAATTACACATCTCCACAGAATGCAGACTAGGTTAAACCACCTGAAGTTCTTTTTGTGAAGATTGATTACTCTCCTCTTTATTTACACCCATGATCCAAAAGAAACCCTCATCCTGCAAACCCACATTCAGGTAGGCCCTGACTCTGTGATTACATCACATTGGGTTTTGCATATTTCATTTGCTATGGATGGATCAGATTTTAGTTGGAGGGTGAATGTCAGCTTGACAGCTCAAGATGGAATGTCTATCCAAATCTGGTTTGGGCAGCAGCTTTTGTGAAGTAGAAAAATTCCATGAGGCCTGGCGGTGGTGGGGCACGCCTTTAATCCCAGCACTCAGGAGGCAGAGGCAGGCAGATCTCTGTGAGTTCAAGGCCAGCCTGGTCTACAGATCAAGTTCCAGGACAGGGTTCAAAACCACATAGAGAAACCCTGTGTAGAAAAATCATAAAAAGAAAAAAGAAGAAAGAAAACTCCCATGGGGAATAGTTCCAAGGATAGAAGCCAAGGTTGTTACTCTATGTATAATAAGTCAGTGCCAGCCAATGTGGCAATTTCAAAGAAAAAGATCAGAAATAAGTTTGAACAAGTTTTCTTTCTTTCCTGTTGCTTTGAAAGGGACTCTGAGTCACACTCCACAATTACATAATTTCTTCTAATCTTTCATCCCCAAAGGGTATCACACACTCCATAGGAATTTCAGCTCTCTATCATGGTATATGGAAAGCTGGGAGGAGACATTACATACTCAGTCTTGATATAGGTAGCAACATAGTTTGTAATTAAATTTGTGAGTTCAGAAAATGAATAATTCTGAAATCAGAAGATAAAATTTGAAATGATTGCTGCTCTAGGACCACAAGACTCATCTCACAATCCTGCTTGGACTGGTTCATTTTTCACCTGATTTCTGCTTGTACCATGTTTTTGGATTCTTGTTTCCAGTAGGCCATGCATTTGGTTGCATTTTCCTTGCATTTCACTCCCTCCAGGAATCTAAAGGCATTGGTAAGCAACCAGAGTCAGTATGATGCCTTCAAAGTCCCAGAAAACATAAAGAAGTGGCTGAAATGGAGAAAGAAGATGGCTCAGGAATGTGGTCAATGAAGTCATTGGATTTCACCATTGCCTTTTGCAAAGATTACCTAGCCAACTTTTGACTCAGTGGCTAACCAGGGACCATCTACACATCTGCTAAACAGAGATTCATCTGCTAAACAGAAATCTTGCTTAGTAACCTCATTTTATATTGTGATGCTTATATTAGGAAAGATGGTATGTTACTGCCCTTCATAGCTCATGGGAAAGCTGAGAGTGCTTGAAATTATATCTGTTTTTATAAATCAGATGAAGCACAGAACATACTGGGGAGGATTGTGAGATGGGTCGGGGAACGTCTGTGAATGTCATTAGCTCAAATCTCTCAGAGCTATCTCAGATTTCAGCTCTTACACAATTGCCTGGCTGATTACAGGATCCATCAAATCCTATGAGAAACAATATTGGGCTCTTGATGCAGCTGAAGTAGAGAGAGTGGGGGGAACAGAAGAGTGTGGTAGCACTATCAAGTAATAGAAGACAGTCGAGGAGAACTCACTGTGCACCAGAAACCATTCCAAGAACTTGACAACCCATTCATTTAATGCTAAAACTTAAGAGCAATCTTGTACGTGACATGAACAAAAAATGAGGTGTAGAAAGGTTGAGCTACGCTCTCAATATGGCACGACGTGCAGAGTAGAGACTGAACTCTGCTCTCTGGCTCTGTCACAATTAACCATGACGGCTGCACTACTCATTCCCCTTGAGGCAGAGCAGGAAGAGCAGAAAGCAGTTTTCCGTGGCTCCTTCTCCTGTCCTGCCTCTCTCAGGCTCAGACAGAGACCTCTGCCTATTCCTCTAGAGAAACAGTGAAACTGAATTCCGTTTCCATCATTAGCAACTCTCCGTCCTCAGGAAGCCTCCTGATCAGCTTCATCTTGTGAATAATGAGGGAGGAAGCTAAGAGTGAGTTCTGAAAGCCCCTCCCCCCGGGTGTCCCCAGGGGAGCACGGGGACACGTCTCATTTTGCACAGCTACCTTTTGTTGTCGGTTTCTTTGTTTTTCATCTGAATCTTGCCTCCTTCGTGTGTTGCTGGGCTTCTGGGTCAGCAATATCTAAGTTTTCCAAGAATGAAAGAGAAGTTTACATATGCTCTGTTTTGTGTTCTTATTTCCTTTCCTAGAAACTTGCCTTTCAAAACCCAGAGGTCTGGGGAAAATATTCAGAGAATAAAAAACGAGTTTCCTAAATACTTAAACAAGAAGATGAAGTGTGAGTTTGGAGGGAATGAGTGTTCAAATCTGGGCACACCCAGCTGGGATGCAGCCTGGGCTTCCGTGTCTCACAGCCTATAATGCCATCACCTTTCATTCTGTCCCGTATAGATTTCCCGAATATGTGGCCCATAAATCAATCAGCTGCAACATCATCCACTCTTTGCCTCTAGTGTTACTGTCAAGATTCCTCCCCTGGCCGTTGAAGCACTCCAGCCCCCTCTAGGGAGATCTGAGTAGATTCTATGGCTTGATGAAAGTTGGAGGACAAGCACCCCAGTCCACAGCTAGATTAACACAAAGTGCCCTTGATCTGGATGATCTAGTTTCTGTGTGCACAAATCTCCAGGGAACCTTTCAGGTTATGCATATGTATAGCATATATCTGCATAACCTAGCTACACATGCATATGCATCTAACAGCAGATGGTGCTACCTGCTGTTAGTAGCCTCCATTTTCACCTGAATAGTGAGTAGTGTGTTTACCTTGGAACTTCTGTCTGTGCTACAATTCTGTTGGCCAGTTCTCCTGAACTTGTGATCCTGTTAACCTCATGGCCTTGTATTTCCTTTGACCTCCTACGTGCATCTTGCTTGCTTTCTAGTCAAAAGGAGATCCATCACAGACTACTGTGGGCTCTAGGTGCCTTGTTTGTCCTTCCTCCTAGGCTGTGCTGAGCTTCAAGCAAGGTCATGCCTATAGCCATGAGGGGTCTTGTTCCTGAGGAAGCCTTGGGGAAGTAGTTATGATTAGAGTATCATATGAGGGTGGACCCTCATCAGAGGGTCAGTGCCCACATCAGAATGTGTCAGCCATCAGCTCCCTGTCTGCCATGTTAGCCATCGACAGGTTAGGGAAGCATAGCCTCCCAGGAAGCAATTCTTGCAGACCTCCATCTTTACCATCTCACATCCCATCACTGTGAGAAACCGAGGCTTGTGGTTCAAGCTCTCTAACACAGCATTTTGATCAAGACGGGAATACAGATATTTTTCTGCCTGCCAGACAGACAATGCATTGTTACAGACCATGGTCAATCACACCGAGAGAAGCATGTAGCATGTTTACTTGTTATTTACTTGTTTATGAGCTCTCTCTCTCTCTTTCTCTCTCTTTCTCTCTCTCTCTCTCTCTTTCTGTGTGTGTGTGTGTGTGTGTGTGTTATGCATGCATATATATGCACACACTCATCCACAAGCATCAGCTAGAGCAGGAGGCTGCATGCTTTCCTCTGTTCTTCTCTGCCTTTGCCTTGAGACAGGATCTCTCACTGAATTGGAAGATTGCTATTAAAGGTTGACTGGCCAAGGAGCTTCCTTCTGGTATGATATACCTGTCTCTGACCTTCAACACTGGGATTACAGGCATACACACATCCATGCCTGGTATTTTACATAGGTGTTAAGGATATGAAATCAGGCTCATTGGCATTCAGAATAAGATTTCTGACCCACTGAGTCACCTTCCCAAGCCAGCAGTATGTCCTTAAAGCATATCTGAGGGTCCTACTAGAAGTACATTTGTGACTACCAAACTGAGTTCTGAAAGATCATTACCAGATCACTAACTTGGTAAGGGATGAGAGAGCATTCAAGGCTCTCAGAATTACCTGCACTAAAGTCTTAAGTCAAGGAGAGGCCAACTGGGGATGGGCACATACACCTACAGTTGCAGCACTTGGGAAACAGGGGCAGGAGGATCCTCAGTTCCAGATCAACATTGTGGTTCCATAGTAAGGACCAGTTAAAAACTACAAAAAGGAACAGCAGAGGACGGAGGAGGAAGAAGAGGAAGAGAGAAGGGGAGGAGGAGCAGGAGGAGAGGAAAAAAGAAGAAACAGAGGAAGAGGTGAAAGAGGAAGAAAGGAGGAGGGAGAGAGGGAAGAGGAGGAGCAAGAGGAAAAGGGGAAGAGGAGGAGGGAGATGGAAGAGCAAGAGCAGGGAGAAGTGGAAGATTTAGCTTCCAGAAGAGCAGGTAAGGACAAGAGCCTTGTGAAGCTGGGCCAGGTGAAGTGTTCCAGATGTGCAGGGCAATAGCAAGGGTCCAGCCTCATGTAGTTTTGCCTTTTGGAGGCTCTAGAATGAACTTTTCATTCAAAAGAAGAGAAACTTTCAGCATTTTGAAAGCAATGAGCTTTGTCTCCATAACCTCTCAGCTACAGCCTGGATCACAACTTGATGACAGTTTTATGGAGACAATTCATGGGTGCAAGAATTAATAACTCTTCAAGGCCATCTCAAGGTGGACATTGTTTTTGAGTCACTTACTTCCCATAAAATAATAATAATAATATTAATATTAATAATAATAATCTAGTTCTTAGGAGTAAACTTCTGATGAAATAAAATTAAGAATTCCCTTCAAAGACAAAGAATGCTTTGAGATCTTTTGTGGTCACACAGTTGCCTTTACAGATCTATCCTGGCTAGACTAATAGATCCCTGGGGACACAGTACATGTGCTTTTAGAAAATGACTCGCCTGTTTGCCCTGCTTGGCAGGAAAGTAGATTGGAGAGGAGGGGGATCTGACTGTCTCACGGTTGCCTGTGATTAGCTCCCAGCTTCATGAATGTGATGTGTGTCGAGAGAACACAGTGTGAGCAGACAGACCTCTACCTTGAGGCATCCATTCTTTTTGTCTAAGTCATTCCCTTTGGCTCTGTGGTTTTACCTAAGGCAGAAGGGCTAGAGTTTTCTTTGACTGTAAATGGCACAATATGAAGAATCATGCTGTTCCCCACATCTGTGTAATGTTACCTTGTTTTGTTTTAAAAACAAAAACTTTATGGTAAGTGCCCACAAAAACCATGAATCCTCATCCTCTTCCCCCACTCCACCACAAAAGCCTTAGAATATCCTTACCCACTGAGGACCTGGAAGTGACTGGACTTCTCCTGCCTTTCACTCTTACACCATAAGAGACACAAATTTAAATTCTGTTGAGAGAAAAGAAAAATGAATACCTTCCCATGCATGCCAATTTTTCACATTGTCTCCTCTACAGAATTTCTTTAAAAGCCTCACAAAGCCTGAAATTCCTTTTCCCTTCTTAGCAAATAAGCCCTTGAACCAGAGACCCTTCTGATGAACCCTTGTCTTCCTGTGGACTGAAGCTTCTCTACAAAACTGTATTCACTTCTAGCTCCAAAAAGGGCAAACTTCCATTTAAACAGGAAACCTTTAAAAAAATATATTGTATTGTATTCAGTCTGCGGATAGGTGTGGTTCGATTATTTCATGATAAAAGAAGTTTTGCTCTTTTCAGGTGGCTCACCTGCCAAGCATGCTAGGATGATCTAATCCATATTGATAAAGGCTGATGGAGGATGAGCAGTACACATACCAAGGACTGGTGGTCCTTTTAGCTCATAGATGCTGTCAAGAACATCCTGGTCTGTAATATTTATCCACCACTATATAATAAATAATGGCCTGAAGGCTTAGTGTCTTAAAACAACAAACAGCCCTCACTGAAGGTCATGATAGGGAATCTAAACACCACTTGGCTGAGTGGTTCTGATTCAAGGTCGTATAGAGTTCCAAGAAAGCTATCAGTTGGGACTGCTGTAGCTGAAAGCCTCAAGCTAGAAGAAACACGTCCAAGATGGCTCACGGTACTGGTTTAGGGACAAGACCTCATGAAATTCTCTGCAGACCAAAGCAGAGAGCCTTAGTTCTTAGCTGTGTCTTTTCATAGGAGTGACCATGACTTGGCATTGGGCTTTACTCAGAGTAAGTGATCCACAGAGACAGAGACAGTATGATAGCTTTGCTGACTGCTACCACACATGTAAAGTATTCTTAGTCATATAGGTCAATGCTGATGAAATGTGGGAGAAGACAAGACAAGGGTAGATGATCCAAAGAGGCAGGGATCATGGGAGGTCACCTTCAGAGTCAAGGGACACATTCTGTACTTACTTCTTCCCAGAATAATGCACTGTAGAGTAATTCACCTGGGTAAGAAATTCTTCAGTACAGGTTTAAGTATATATAGTGAAGCTAGAATGCTTTTGCAAGGGGTTAGATTAATTACAGCCTTGGAGACATAGGGATCATTTAAGAGATGATGCTTTAGAAAAGTAAAAAAAGGAAGATCACATTTATACCAAAAAGTCCCAGTGTTCAGGAAGCCACCAGCAGGCCATTGTTATTAAAGCTTAGGGACAGCAAGGGACAGAGGCATGAACCAGATCCACAAATGGCCTTAAAAAGCCAATGGAGAAAGGGAGTTTCATTGTTCCTTGTGGAGAACCTATGAAGTTATATCAGGGACTGATTTACAAAACCCAGTTTGTGTTTTATTAAGTATTCTCTGTCCTAAATGTAGAGATGGACCACAGAGAGCCAGCTGGGAAGCCACCACACCGTGAGGGTGCAGACTCTAGGACAGATAATGATGGCAGCTAGGTACACAAGGTGAGACCGGAAGTAGCCCCTTGCAAGGAAAGGCTCGGAGGAAAAATGTAATGGGATGGCAATTAGTCTGCTTTTGGAGAAGAAAGAAAGGGACACATGAGTGAAGCCTCTGACTTGGACAACTGGAAGAGCGAGACAGGCTCTCTCCCCAGGGAGACACAGGAGTGTGGAGAATTTGAGAAGTCTCCAGAATGTGCAGATAATATACTTGATGAGTTTCCCAAGGCATAGTAGCAAAATAACTATGTGAAAACTGCAAGACCAATTCCCACTTTAAACAGCTGTAGAAAACACTTAAACATTAGGTTTGGAGAGATTTATGATAGACATTAAGTATTTTTAAAAAATGACTTGTTTACTTTTTTGGTACTAAAAGGATCCATATATTTTTAAGGCAGAGTTTTTGAAAAATATTTGACAGTGAAACTTTTTGTTCAATGGCTTTAACTTACTGAAATATGACATTCTGGGTAATGATTTATATTCTGTAACAATTTTTAAAACTCCTCTAAATTGCCAGCAGTACAACAAGAATGCATTATTTCATCCTTGATCATCATTGCATTAGCCACAGTGTATCCTTATGGAGTCTTTTTTTTGTTTGTTTGTTTGTTTGGTTGGTTGGATTTTGGTTTTTAGTTTTTTTGGTTTAGATTTACAAAGAAAGTACAACTGATTATTTAATATTATTTTTGCTATTTTGCTGTTTCACTGTAATTTATCAGTCACAGAAACAAACCAAAAAGGCTTTTAAATAAACATGCAGTGGTCTAATACTTTCAACTACTAAATGTGTCCTCTTAGCTGAAATAATTACACAGCTTCTAGCCTGGTTCAACACTGCCTGGTGAACAGAGTAATAGTAACCCACAGTTGCAGCTCTTGGGAAGCTGAGGCAGAAGAATAACAACGTCAAAGCTAGCCTGGGGTACATATGGAACTTGAAGCCAGCCTGGGCTTTAGAACCAGCCACTGTCTGAAGTTTTGTAAAACGTTGCCCGTTGCTATATAAATGAGCTGTTGCCAAAAGCATTGCTACTTTTTTTTTTTTTTTTTGAGATTTTATAACAGAAAATATATACCCCAGTTGTAAATTGATACTTATGCCATTGCTTTTCAACAGTGGCTGCTTGCAAGTGCCTGATGATGGGCTGAACTGGAGACATCACTGGGCTTGAAGTCTGCTTGTATAGGCTGAGATATAACAATATTCAGCAGGCTGGGAGTTCCTGAAGTTAAATAGAAACTATGTCTTCACTTTTAAATACACGCAGCATCGAAAATTTCCCAAGAGGAAATAATTTGCTCCTAGCAGATAGTGGCCTTGAGATTTTAAACCATAACCCAATAGCTGGACAGGCTTTGTGAAGAGCTAAGAGGTGCTTGAGGGTCCAGCTCTAGAGGAAGGTTTGGGCTAGGTAAACCCTTCCCTTTCTATGGCATTTAACAAGTGAAATAACTTCATTGTAATTTTGGCTTCTCTAGAAAGAAGAAGTAACAATACCTACTTTCTGTGATTTCCTGAGAATAAAATTTTGACTTATTGGTGCCATCAACTAATATAAGCAATCGTTATTGTTGGCAAATGGCTATTCCCACATAAAATCCAGATCACCATCACACAAAACAAATGGTATGGATTTCACAGTGGTCACACAGTAATGACAATAGCTTAAGTCTAAATTGTGTTTTAGGGTGTGTAAACACCACTCCATCTCTAAGCTCATTAATAATAAAACACACTTGTCTGCAGAGAATCTGCTAGGGAGACTGTGTCCAGCCACTAGTGGCAAGCGGGTGAACACTGAGCCAGGCAAGCTTGGAGCCGACAGCATTAGTGAGAAATAACAGATGGTGTCTCACTTTCTGCTATAGGCAAAGAGCCAAATGACATGACTAAATAGAAAGACAGCCCCAGAGGACAGCATTTGGTCTCCTACTGAGCATGGAGCCTGAAAGGCAGGGACATTTTTAATAACCTTTCTTTGACAAGCTTAAAGCTATTTAATGCCTAAACCTGTCATACCTATCTGGCCAGGAGAACAGGTCTCCAGAGAGAAACCCCAGAGTATGCAATCTTACCTCCTCAGGAAAAGGTATAAATTGCACACACATAAAAAAACGTTAGAGCACAAGGTCACCTAACAAGAGCTTTCCATTTAAACAAAAACAGCCATTGCCCCTCCTTGTAACCTTCTGGTCCCCAGTCTGCAATGGAAAGAAAGCTGGAGTTCTGTCCAGTGGTGATTAAAATAAAACAGTAAAGGTCTTCTGTCTGCTTTGGCTGAAATTTGAGTCCAGTTTAATTAGAAGGAAATGCATTGTAAATTATTATGTGCTGAAAGTCTACATAAAAAGAAAAAGAAGGAAAAAAAACGAACTCATAATTCTTTATATATTGGGTTTCACTTTTTCATTAAACCAAATGAAACAGCAAGCAAATACTTTTCTTACAAGCTTATGGAATAAATGGGGAAATGGGCAATCTTTGTGATTAAAGCTCTTTATTAGTCCACGGCTGCAGTCATCAGCAGGTGTGAACCAGCCTTCTGTAGAACACTATGCATTGCTGCAAATTTTCCTAATGAACCAGATTTATTTCCCAACGAAGTAGTAGAGCCTTATTGTGGATGTGAGTTTACTCTCTCTGGAGTCCACAGCTCATCTTGCCCCAGCTGCTTAATTTTCCTGTCACCACCAAACCATCACATTTTAATAACTCTCTCCTTTTCTCCAGCCTCGTATGAATGCAAGGACACTGGAGAGGCTTCCATACTGAGCGGCTGGTTGGAGGCTTTTTGGCCAACCCCAGGATCATGCAACTGGTCACTCTGTCAACACGTCTTCCTGCTATAAGCAGTCCTGATTGCAATGTTAATTCCATTATTTCTAGCACAGAGTAGATGGAAAATGTTCAGAAAAATGTTTAAAGGGGCTGGGGATGTGGCTCAGTGAGTAGACACTATGCACAAAGCTCTGAGTTCCATTTCCAGTGATGCTTGAAATGGTATGGTGGTGCATGCCTGTAATCCCAGCTCTAGGGGTATGAGGCAGAGGGTTCAAGGTCATCCTTCTCCATGTAGTGAATTAACTGCCAGCCTAAGGTACATGAGACTCTGTCTGAAAAAAAAAAAATATTGTTCCAAAAAAAAAAAATAGATGTAAGCAAATACATAGACTGGTTTTTAGTTTATTTTAGAAGCATAAATGTTGTTAAAAATCATTCACAGGCCTAAAGAGCTGTCTCAGTAGTTAAAACACTTACTACTTTTGAAGAGGACCTGGGTTTTGTTTCCAGCTCTCACATAGTGGCTCACAACCATCTGTTACTCCAGTTCTGGATACTCTCTTCTAGTCTCCATGGGTATTGTATGCAGGTGGTGCACATATTTACAGATTAAATTAATAAAAAATACTTAAAAATTATTCACATTTTGAATCTTGAGAAACAATTTTTAAGGAACTTGCCACAAGCCATGTTACACATACATGCACAACTTAGTTTTATATAAACATAAATATTTCATTAGTAACCTAAAACTTACCATTTCAATTAGGTGCAAAGACACACTTGAATATGTGGGCCTTGATCAACACACATACTCTCAACATTGTGAGGCTGGAAAGTATCCATCTACACACCATATATTCTGTATTGGGTATTCAGTACTACAGATTATTTATTAAAAACAGGATGATACACAATAAATAGAAAAATATATGCCTCTTGTGTTTTACCATTCAAAGTTCTACCATATAGGCCTCCATAAATATTTTTATATGAAAATATTTTCTCTTTTAGTCCCACAATATATAAAAGCATTGCTTGTGTATTCCAACTTGAATGAGAGTAATGCTTTCTCTCCCACGAAGGTGAAGTGTTCTGAGGGCAGGCCAGCCCCATGTGTTTTCATCTTTTGTCTCTTGGCTTAGAACAAGGCCCTAATACAATTCTAATAAAGGTGGCATGTGGAGTGTATAAGTTATCCAGGGTGTATTGCCTTTCAATTCTTTGGAGAAGTCACACTTGTTTTAGTTACTTTTCTGTTGCTGTGATAAAATGTCATGACAAAGAGCAACTTCTGGAAGAAATGGTTTATTTGAGTTCACGGTTGAAGAGAGACACGAGTCCATCATGGCGAGGAGGCATGGCAGCAGGCAGCAGGCACGGTGCAGGTGCAGGAAGCTGAGAACTCACATCTTCAAGGCAAGCATGGGGCAGAAAGAGCAAACCGGGAAGTAGGATGAGTCTATGAGCTTCAAAACCCATCCCCAGTGACACACTTTCTCCGGCAGGGCTGCAACACCTCCCCAGATAGTACCACCAACCAGGGAACAAGTGTTCAAATGCCTGAGCCTGTTGTCAGTCAAAGCACCACAACATTAAGACAAGTTCCGTTTTAAAGAGTTTTAGCATCATTGATACTTCTTAAAGTCATATGCTAGAAAATGAAGAACCCAAACTTGGAGTAACAATTAAGTAAAGAACTGTGTGTATACAGCACTAAATGCAGGGCTTAGAACATAGTCATTCTTACCAATCTTCTATATGCCAAGTAATATCCCTGATAAATTAATTCTGATATTTTTAATCTTTGTAACTCCTCAATGAGGGGTATTTTTAATATATTTTCACCACTACCATTTCATCTGAATATTAAGATCAAACGGTTCAGGTATAGTCTGAGATCACCACCACATGGCAAGCAGTGGTGTAACCAAGACTGAAATCTGAATTCATGACTGCTTTTCCTGTTGCTCTCTACTGACCTCCTTATCTCCTCAGCATGTAATATAAGCTATGTTATACTAGATGCTCACTTTTATTCTGTCCAAACGTCTAGCAGGAGTCTGGACTTTTCCTGATCATCACACAGTCTTGATTTCCATCTTCCTACTCTACATTTTTGCTAGGTTTCCTCTAGCTCTGTTACTTTTCCTCCAAATTCCCTGGTACATCTCATTCTGTTTTCACAGCTTATAAATGGTAACTGTGTAGTCTGAAGATTTACTGTGTCCTACCCAGCCAATGGCCAGGGAAAACTCTCTCACCCACAACCATAGTTGCTTATAAAATAATCACTCAGAAGCTTGGTATTATTTACAAACTGTATGGCCTATGGCAGGCTTCTTACTAGCTATCTCTTTTATTTTAAATTAACCCATTTCTATTCATCTATGTTTTGCCACGTGGCTATGGCATTACCAATCTGTTGGTATCTTGCAGCTCCTTGGGCGGTGGCTGGTGCCTCTCTCTGCCTCTGCCTTTCTTCTTCCTGTCTCTCTGCTTGGATTTCCTGCCTGCCTCTAAGCTGTCTTGCCATAAGCCAAAACAGCTTTATTTATTAGCCAATGGGAGCAACACATTTTCACAGCATACAGAAAGACATCCCACAACATAACTGTCTTATTTTTTATATTAATTTTTTAATCATTTTCCTAGGATGATCTTAGGACATAAAGTCTGGTGACTTAAGTACTATAGGGACATAGAAATAAAATATTTAATTCAGCAGGACACCTTTTGTTTGGACTCATTATAAGCTCAGATCTTATTTCCATCACTTCATGCACTTTAGGATAGTCATTTCCCTCCAATTCTTAACTTCTAAAGCAAATATAATACAGTGACTGTGCAAATTAAATTAGAAATGCTTTCATTTCTTGGCATAGGGCTGGTATATTGTCAATAGTTTAATAAATAATATTCCTGATAAATGTAGTTCAGATCCTTTTATGAAATAAAATGATAAAGTTCTTAACAAAAAGAGTCATTTATCTGTAAATAACATTTCATTGTGAATGTGGATGATACTTTTTAGGATTGCATATGTGCAGGCATATAGAAACAATTACAAATATCCTATACTTGATAAATATGAGCTTGGCTTAGAGCCCAGAACTCCTTACAATGGTACCTACTCCCTGTTCACAAGCTGTATTCCAAGGTGATGGAGAAGAAATTGGGAATCATGGTGATGAGCCTCCTAAGTGGTCCCCAGGAGATGCAGGCTGATTTGTGAGATCAATAGAACACCAAAGATGTCATTGAGTGGTCCTCCAGAATAGAGAAAGTAGTTCTCAAGCTGCTGTTATAGCTGTGAGGATCAGTCCTGTGGAGATGCCCATAGAGATGTCAAGTGAGCCTTCCGACCAACTGGAAGCCCAGGCTCCTCAGGCATTGCATATTTTATAGTCACCCCCACACACACACACACACACACACACACACACACACACACACACACACACACACAACTTAAATAAAAAGTTTCCACTTGTCTATAATTCTCTTCTGGCTTACTTCTAGAACTTGTAAGTCAACATAATTCTAAGTTCTGCTTTTTTTTTTCCTTCAGTTTTTTTCATGTTGATTGATGTAAATTAATGCGCAAATCACACACTTTTTACCCTCAACCTTTGCATGACTCAGCTTTTCTTGGGCTGTTCTGAAGGGAGCACATCTCCAGTAGGCCACCCCTTTGATGAGGGAAGCTTTGCTCAGGTCTGAAGGAGCTAGGCTGGGTCTCTCAGCCAGCTGATGATGCTGAGGCTCCTTAGGGTAATCAGCTCCCAAGAACTGTAGTTATTTATCTGCATCACTCTTTGTTAATGATTCTCAAAGCATATATTATATAATCCATTTGTGTTCTTCAGTTTTGGGCTTTTTTGTGGAATTGGGAATCGAACCTAGGTGGTGATCATGTTAGGAATGTGCTCTATAGATAAATACATTCCTGGTCTGTCTATCTGTCTGTCTGTCTATCTATCTATCTATCTATCTATCTATTTTTGACGTAGGCTTTTGGTAAGTTGCCCAGACCATGCTAGGCAAGTGCCCTATATATAAATACATCCCCAGACCATTTAGTCATGTATTTATTTAGTTTTTAATTAACTAATTAATTAATTTTGACTCAGGCTCCAGCTAAGTTGCTCAGGCTCCAGGCTGGCCTTGAACTCACTCTGTAGCCCAATCTGACCTTGAACTTTCAATGCCCTTGCCTCAGCCTCCTGAGTTGCCTGAAGAGAGACCTGAGCCATCAGGCCAGGCTATACAGCAGTTTTTCATATATTTCCTGCATAGCCAGGATGCTGAAATACTGGAGGATCTTGGACAGTTCAAGGGACATGCCCTAGGGGTTCTTTAGACATTAATTTTTACTCTGTGCATTATAAGTAATCAGGGTGATTTAGGCCAAATCCCAAAATGGAAAACTTGCCAGTTCTGTGTGGCTTTGTCAGTTCCTCTCTAGAAAAATAATATACACCATGCAAGGTTGTAATGTAGACAAGATGTAAAGTCAGTCTCAGACATTACAGAATGACCGTGAATAATAAAAAAAAAATAAAACCTTCCCATAATTCAAAGTTCTACATATTTCTCCTGTAATTGCCTGTGTATATGTAAGTGATTTAGTTTTATCTTATTTTAGAGTGATCACAATTTATTATTATTATTTTGCAAGTATTAAGTTATGATTCAGTTAAAACCTTGGAATCTGAGACGGGGTCTCCACAGTGGTCCTGATTTAAATTCAATATAAATCACTACAAGTTAGTTGAAAGTTCTGTGAAGGTTACTCGGATTATCACACACCCCAGAAGGATGGAAACACTATGACCTAGCACCCAGACAAAGCCCATGCATCTGCTGTCTGAACTGCTGCCCTTTTGTTGTGAGAATGCCATGGAATCTGGTTCCTAATTTCAGACTCCAGCTGGAAATGCATGGCACATTGCTTAACCACTTTAGGCTTTAGCTAATTTACTAACGTGTGTGTGTGTGTGTGTACATGCTTTTGTGAGTATGTATGTTTTCCATGTATGCTATGTGTGAATAATGTGTGAAAGGGTATATACATGTATGTATAAATAAGTGTGTGTGTATGTGTGTATCACTCATGACCTTTCCACAAAAGTAATACTGTGAACATCTTTAAATGCCTTTTGCACATATTTCCAAGGTCAAAAGGTATGTCAGTTTATGTATGATTTTTTAACTATAGAGAATCACTTTATGGAGTGTGACATTGGGCAATTTCCCCTATTAGTCATGATGGCTCATTCTCCACCAGCTTATTCTGTTGAATTTGTTTCCTATTCTGTTTTATCCTATTTTCTAGCTATCAAGACATGGTTAGCCAGTCCCATGCAGTGTCTTTGTTTTAATTTTAAAACATGACCCTAATGATTTCCTTTCCTGTTTCTTAAGACAACTTTTTAATGCTTGTTTCTCTACAAAGCCCTCCATTTTCAGCCTCACTTTGGGATGTAAATGCCATTTTGATATTTACCTGAAGAACAGAGGCCAGCACACTGGCAAGATTGCTCTTCCCAGCAGAACACAGGCCCTCCCATTAACATCTATGTTAACATGTTCATCTAAGTTAACATGTTCCTTTGTTCCCTTACACTGGAGAGAAGGCAGCTCTTTCTACAGGACTTTTCTGTGAGTTCTGGATCTTATTCCCATTTGCTTATCCTCAGGTTTTGTGTGTGTGTATGTGTGTGTGTGTGTGTGTGTGTGTGTGTGTGTGTGTGTGTGTGAGATACAATAATACAAAGTTAAAATGGCTCTATCTTGAGACAGCTTAGTGTTTTATAATCCATTATCCTCCTCTTTTGCATAAGCATTTTCTCATTCTCTTCCAGAACATTCTATAAGCACATTTAAGTCATCCTTCATCAGAAAGCCAAAGAAAAAGAAACTATACCTCAGTGTTGTGTGTTGAAACATGTCCTCAAAATTTTATGTGGATGTTATAGTCCCCAAAATATGGACTTGTTTGGAATAGAGTCTTTGGATAAGTTATTAGTAAAGATGAAGTTATAGTTATTATGTAAGTTATTAGTGAGCCCCTAATCAAATGTTTGGCATCCATATGAAAAGAAAACACTGGAATACACACAGACATATACACAGAGAGAGAGACTACACAGACAGAGACATGTACACACACAGACACAGACTCATAGAGACACACAGACACACACAGTGGGGAGGGTCTAGGGAAATGTAGGTAGTCACCAGAATGTTGTCTTCATTCATGAAATCCTCAGAGTGGGCCATAAATCAGCACAACCTACAGAAGTAAGAACTGCATTTGCTCCAACTCTCAGAAAAAAGTAAATTTTGCCCCCCATTTACCTCATACTGTGTCCCCTAGTACTGCAGACTCAAAAGGCCACTGTTGGGGCACAAACACACCAGGAAGCCCTCCTCCTTCCCTGTCAGCTTCTCACTGTTCTTAGCGGTAGCTCTCATGACTCAACTCTCTTCAACTAAAGGTTCACCGAGTCACTAGTTTGGTTCATTTATTTTTATTTTTTCAAGCTGTATGTCCACATAGGTTCTTTAAAAACTCTACTTCTGTATAAGGCTTCATATTGTAGAAGAGCCAAGCCCAGATTGACACTGCTCGTTCCAGATCCTTCTCTCAGAGACAGAGGCTTCCTGATGCAGGCACGTTCACTTTATTCTCACTTCAATAGACTGTTAACACAGTCAACCACATGAAACATACCTATCTGCAAGCCCAGAGTCCCACGATTCAGCTGCCATGCTTTGAGCAAGACCATGACCAGGGAAGTGAACCAGGTACTTCATTTATGTCCTTCTTAAACTGTGGAGTTAGATATTTATCCTCACTAATGTTTAATAGTCAATATGCCCAGAATTCTGGTGCTACAAGGTTAGATTCCCATAATAAGAAGTTCATTATTCCATAGGATGACATTAACAGGGTAATGGTGCAGTGGAGTGTGGGAAGTCTCATTTGTAACTATGTTTGTCAATGGTATGCTTCTGCAGTTATATTTCCATTAACCAGTTTTCACTCTGACTATTTCTCTTTTTATTCTTGCATGTATGTGTATGTGTGCATGCACGTGAGGAGCACAGGTCAGCAATAGGTGCTGTCTTCCACAATAACTCTCTACATTATTTTCTGAGACAGGGTCTCATTGTACTTGCACCTCACCCATTGGGCTCAGGTTGCTGGGCACCAAATCAGCCCCAAGGATTTACCTGTCATCTCAGTGCTGAGATTACACATCCCATCTCTTTTCTACATGGTTGCTGGTGACAGAACTTAGGTTCCCAGGCTTGTACAGTAAACCCTTTACCAATTGAGCCATCTCCCTAGACCCCTATGACTATCAGTCTCTCAGTCATATGATCCTTTAGCATTTCATATGAGTGTTACTCATATCATACACCAAGCGAGTTTGACTGGACAAATGGGGTTGCTTTCCATGGGGGCTTTCATGCTTGTCCAACAGTCTATTCCTGCAGTGGTAATCCTAGAGTTCTCAGGTCTTTTTTTTTTTTTTTCTTGCAAAATAGTTGCTAACTTGGGGCTAGAGAGATGGCCCGGTGTTTAAGAATGCTTGGTGTTCCTCCAGAGGACCTGAGTTCAGTTCCTAATACCCACATGGTAGCATAACCATAGTAACTCCAGTTCCAGAGGTTCCAATGCTTCTTCTAGCTTATGTGCATGTATCATATATGCATGTGCACACACAGACACAGACATAAATAAGTAAAATGTAAAAAATAAAAGAAATGAAAGAAAATTTATACTCTATGGTAAAAGAGGCATTGTTTAAAATTCATTAATTCCAATAAAATCTGTTCCTGATCTTTCTATGGGTAAAAACAGATTAAATTCTAAAATTGATACATTGTTTTAGTTTGAAAAATGGAAATACTTCTTCACATTAAATGATTATTTTTCTTTTTAAAATTTGAGATCACTGTTTTAGCTTCCTAATATTTTTCTACTCTGAATCTTCAATGCAGTTCCCACATTCGTGGAGGCAATCACACGGGAGTACCTATGGCTGACACGCAAAAATACTGTTGAGAAACTGGCACAGACCTTCAACAAAGAAAGAGTTCTTGACTCTTCCCATTTCCAAAGGGGAAAGAGTCCTGTATCTTTCCCAAAGAGAAATTCACATGCATGCATGCATGCACGCACACACGCACGCAGGGGAGTTATGGGAAGGGAAGGGGAGAGGGAGGAATACAAACATTGATGGGCCATATTTTCTATTTGTGCTACTATCAGAACTGAATGTACTAATGTTGACTAATATGTGAACAGAGTCTTATTTCTTCAACACTACCTTTCTGCTTTTTTCTTTCTACCTTGTGTATTACATACCACTGCCATTTCTTATGGCCCAAATGCCAGCTAAGAGTGAGTTACTAACTTGGGCTAAGATAAAAGATGGGGACTATACTTAGATTCAAATCTAAATTTACTTCCAAAACAGCTTTATTAAGGCTTGGTGTGGCTACAGAGGAACACTTGTACTTCTAGCACTCGGAGAGTTAAGGCAAGAGGATCTGAGCAACATGGGAAGACTCTGACTCAGGAAAATAAATAAGCAAATGAATGGATGGATGGATGGATGGATGGATGGATGGATGGATGGGATGGATAGATAGATAGATAGATAGATAGATAGATAGACAGAGAGATAGATAAAATGAAGCAAGCTTGCTTAACTGGAATATTAGGTTACATAAAGTGATGCTAGCCTTTGACAAACTATGAACACTGTTTCTAAAAGCTCTCAGCTGTGTGTGAGGCTGTAAGAGGGACTTCTGTGGCAGTGGCAAAGCAGTGGTTATCTGGAGTTCTAGAACTCTGATCCTGAGTACTAGGGTGCAGAGTTCTGTAACTCCCCCACTGTCAATGTGGTGACTTTCATGGGCACAAGTCAATCCAAGATTTTAGCTGTAAAATGCAAATAAACAGTCTTAGCCTGTCCAAGATAACACTTGAGTGGATCCTTGACCTCCTTTTAGGCAGAGTTTTAGAACTGCGTTGTATTCTACTAAGGCCACAAAGGAGTTCAAAACAAGGGCAGTAATAGCTAGGGACTGTCACCTTCTGAAACATCAGTGCTCTGCTGAATCATTACTTCCTATCTGCTCTCTTAAAACAGGTATTTGTAAATTTCCATTTTAACCTTTATCATTAAGTTGGAAATGAGCTCTGTTTCTCTCTCCTTTATAAACTAAGGTGCATACCTGATCATCCTAGAATCTGGACATGGTGTTAGTGTGCTGAATCAGGTGTAATTTAGGGCTTACATATTCAAAAATCACATACTGTATTTGTTACCAGTCTCTCTCATGTTAAGCACACAGAAATATGCAGGCACATAACAGGTGTAGACTTTTCTACAAAAGAGACCTCTCTTCACTCTATAAGCAACTCCATACTTTACAGTTGTTTTCAGACTGACAATTTGGTTGACATTCTTGTCTGTTTCGTTGGCTGACTCCTTTGGATCCAGTTGTAAATACCTTAAGAACAAGCATCTGTTTTTCTACTTCTAATTAATACAAAGTTTGCCCAAAATTTTCAGTGAAATGTTACCAATCACCTGAATTTCTACCAAGAATAAAGATATACAACATGTTTTCAAAACAATGTAAACAAGTATATTGAAACCTCAGATTCTGAGTCAGGAGCTCTAGGGTAAAACCCAAAATCAATGTGCATTTGCAGTAGCCAACTGAGATGGTCTTGTCCTTCTGACCACATTTCCAGAAGTACAGGTCTAGCTTTTTCCTCACTGTCTGACATCTATGAGATGATGCCCTTGAGTAGTTAAGTGATGCCATAAACTGAAGTCACAGACATGAGTTCAAACTTTAGCACTTGCATGTACTAGTTAGACAGAAACACTACTGAATCTGTTTTAAATTTCTACACACACACACACACACACACACACACACACACACACACACGCAAGTTTTTCTATGAGTGTGTATATGGGTATGTATGTGCAGGTGCTCACACCCATGTCCTTGCTTACACCAGAAGAGTATTTTGGATGTCCTGCTCTCTCACCCCCTATCTCACTCCCTTGAACCTGAGGTAGGCCTGTAGCATGTAGGCTCCAGCAATTCTCTTGTCTCTGAGTCTTCCTAGTGCTGGGTACAGGCATGCATACAACCACAGCTGGCGTTGTATGTGAGTTATGGGGATCAAACTCGCAACCTCCTGAAAAAACTAACAAGTGTAGGAGGCCCAGAGGTGTGTTGGGACTTTGTGAGGAAACATATGTAATGAAAAATAATGAAAATGTGGGGTCTGTTTCTAGAAAAATCTGCTTCAAGGCAAGGAAAAGAAGAAAACATGCAGTGCCCCGACTTTTTCCCTGGGGTAGACCAAAGGTGCGCGGGGACCGTGAGGACAGAACTTACATGGCTTCTACCTTCTGTCTTCCGTCTTCTTGCTAAGAATAAAGACCTTGAGATAAGAATCAGGATAGGCAGAGTAAGGATGTATTCCAAGGGATCCATCAAGCAACAGAGTCGGGGCTGACCTGGGAAGGAGACGAGTAGGGGTCAGCTCTTAGTGAGGTCTGGCAGAAAAGACTACAGTAGAGTAGCCAGGGACCCTCTAACAGTGGTTCTCAACCTGTGGGTTTTGACCCCTGAGGGGCTGATTGATCCTTTCACAGGGGTCCCCCAAGACCACCAGAAAACACAGATATTTACATTACTACTTATTAAAGGTAGCAAAATAACAGTTTGAAGTACCAAAAGAATCATTTTATGATTGGGGGTCACCACAACAGGAGGAACTGTATAAAGGGTCGCAGCATTAGGAAGGTTGAGAGCCACTGCTGTAGACAATAAATTACCTCACAGGTGAGGAAACAGAGCTAGAGATTTACTGCTTTATCACAAACCACACGGAAAAGTGAGAGAAGTATAAACATATGACCCCATACTTCCAATTCTTACATGCGCTGGGGAAGTAGTTCCCAGTGATTGATGGCTGTCTTGTAGAAAGAGGCACAGGTCTGAGAGGTCAAAGGCAAACAGAGGGAGCGGGAGCGGGAGCGGGGAGGAGAGCGGGGAGAGGGAAAGGGAAGAGAGAGAGAGGAAAGAGAGAGAGGAAAGAGAGAGAGGGAGAGAGAGGAGGGAGAGAGAGGAGGGAGAGTGGAAAGAAGAGAGAAGGAGGGAGGGAGGGAGGGAGGAAGGGACGGAGGGAACACCAAATGGTGGATGCTGGATTACGAAACATCAACCCATGAGTCGAAGCTCCTTGTTTACGTCCATTTCCCCGCAACAGCAGAAGGAGCTAGTCATGAGTGCTGAGGACCTACAACTTCTCACTGTAAGACAATGGACAGACCCAGTGTTTCCTGAGAATCACAGGTATTTTCAACACAAGCCCTTTTGTTTTATTATTATTTTGCATCTTTAAAACATTCATTTTTAACTTGCAGAACCCAGTAAATTATATAGCCGGGGGTGTTAGCAACACCAGGATATCTTTAACATTGAAATAAAGACCATTTATGATCAGATTAGGAAAAATCTAGCATTGTGTAATAAAGGAATGAGGAAAAATAGGGACCTCATCATGGAAAACATTTATTAAAGAATTTATGATGGAACAACTACCCCCTTCACTTGCAGTCTCACTTTCTGAAATAAAACACTGTGAATAATTGCAGAACTGAGTCAGTGAAATGATGAGCTAAGTCCAAAGCAACTATGCAAATTCATTTCTAATAACCTGGCTGCAAACAAAGGTAAAGGCTAAACATAGATTCGCCTGGGTAAAAACAGTGTCCCCTTAAGTCAAGCACTCGAATATAGTTCAGGATTGTGCACAACTGACTGTGAAGTAAAAAAAATAAAAATACCCAGATCTTACCTTCGGTATTTGTTACTAAAATATTCATATTTGAAGAAAAGGATATTATGTTCCCTTTAAATTCTGAGAGTTCATTTATACAAGGCAAATTTCATAAGAATGTCCAAACAGCAGAAGCTTCATAAACCAATAAATGTATGTATGTGAATACTCTCAAAGATTTTACATACAGCAAGACAAAAACATTATAAAATGATTGACAGGAGTGGCTATTATAGAGCATTATATAAGCATTAAAGGTAATGCATTAGGTGGTGGTGGTGATGAAGAGAGCTGGTAATTTATATAAAATTTAAAAGTTCAAACTAACGAAAAAATGATATTAGGATATATATCCTAATTAAAAATTAATTAAATTAAATTAAATTAAAATTTTATGGAGATGGCTCAGAGGTTAAGAGCACCAACTGCTCTTCCAGAGGTCCTGAGTTCAATTCCCAGCAACCACATGGTGGCTCACAACCATCTGTAATGAGATCTGGCGCCCTTCTATATACATAATACATAAATAAATCTTTGGAAAAAAATTGTTTAAAAAAATTTCTCTTCTACTTGAAAACATACCTATCAGTTTGCTAGAATTAAGTACTTCTGGGTAATGATGAATGGTCACAAAGAGATGATTTGGCAGTATGAGACCAAGTTCAGTATTTTGGTTCTTTGTATTGATTTAAATTATTTTTAACTTTGAAAATCTACATATTGTTATGTGTCATGAAAGACAGAGATACCTCTAAAGTCCTCAGAAAGACAGTAGTATCTGAGGGTCCTTGCCTGGTTCCACTGTGGGACACGCTGAGCAGAACTCCGCAGGCCGTAGCAATGCGGAAGGTAGTTCAAGTCTGAGAGGCCAGGGCTAACAGGAATAGAAACCACCTTTGCTTATATATATGGAATTCCCATTATAAATATGCTTCTTCAGCTTTATTTTAGACTGAAAATAAAAAGGAAGAAAGCATACCCATAACCTTTGCAATTTTAAATGATAAATGTGATAACTTTGGCAGAACATATACAATGCATTTTATATAATGTGTTACTAATATAAGGAAACCATTTTTAAAAGTTATTATTGACTGCTTTGTATGGCTCTACCATCTGAGCCTACTCCTATATGCCATAAACATGAGAACAAACCAAACCAGCAGGAGGGATTTCTTTTCCTCCACAAGGAACCACATGGCAGATAAAAAACGTGGATAGTCACCCCACCGTCTCTCTCCAAGCCCTCTTCAGCCAGAACTACAGCTGAACTAATAGAGTAGCTCTGCAGACCTTCTGTGACTGTTTTGTTCTCCTGGTGATCCACACTGCAATACTCAAGTAGGAAGTGCAGTGCAATTCGGGCACATGCTCTCCTTCCATATAGGCAGAGCCAGCAGAAGTCATTCTGCAAACACTGAGCCCAGCATGCGACCCTGCACACAGGTGCCACCAATCAAGTGCGATGTCATCAGTGCGGCTCGACGTCAAAGCGTCCAATCAGATTTGAATCTATCTCTCCGTGGCGATGTTTCTTGTAGCGGAAGATGTGTGGCTTTTCTGTTGGTGTTGGCAGTTTCACAGTTTTGATGATTTTTAGAGCTTAATCTTGACAGCTTATGAAACTAGTAAGAGAATCAGACTCAAAAAAGAAACGTTTTCTCTGCAGTCCTGTGATTTTTGTCATAATACATGCTATATACACTCTGAATTAAATGGGGTGCCGAGAACTTAATGATCCATCCAGTATTTTAAGGACTCTAGATTGAAAACATACCTTCAAAGTTTGCCAATTCTCTTTTGAAAACAATCTGAATTTTAATTGTGTTTTCAAAGTTAGAAAGACCAGCTTTCTTCTTTATAGAAACTGTCAAAATATTGTATGTTACCATAGCTCATCCGCTTTTCAACACACTGGGAAAGAAAGAAACATTGTGATATCAGAACAGCAAAGTTTAACCCTTGGACCTCTTCTGGCTTTTATCATGTTAGGGTCTGAGCTCAAGTCATGTGTGCTTACTTTTGCTTTAGTTTAAGAGTTGAGAAACAATGACTTGATTAAGGCCTTAGTATATCATATTTATTATCTACACATTAACATACAAATTCCTAAACAGGATTGTATGAAAAGTAATAGATCAAATAAATAATAAGTTCACTTGGCATACATTAAACACTTAGAAAACATGTAACTTTGGGTCCTGATTACAGATTCGGTGTGAAAATGAATAATAGTGGTTCATGGCTTTCTAAGCCTCGTGAGTAAATGAAATTGCTTTTGATAACTTTATGGAATAAGCAACTTGGAATCATGTACTTCATTGTATGTTACATTGTTAGAATAATTCAAAAGTTAACATGGCTTTTATGAAGAAATAAATCTTTGTGATAAATATTTGTCTTAGGTGCTTGTTAATTTCTTATCATGCTCGGAGTATTATACCACAGAAGCTATAGATTGGCTGAAATAGGACTAAATTCAGGAATGGTTGAAGTAAACTCAGTTCTTTTTGATAAACAGATCTGTTTTGACGGAGACATCTCTCATCATTGAACTTGGAGGATAAGTGATGACATGTTTGTATGGTTCATACTTCCTCTGATTTGTAAAATATGAGGATATGGTCAAAATTATGTGTAGACAACATTCACACTCAACACTGTGTTGACCACATAGAGTGGTCAATCATAGTGACGGATGGTCTATATGACTTCACAAAAACTGCTGTAGTTAACGCTACATGTGAGAGGATTTGACTGGTGGCATACATTTCTGGAAATTTGGGGCCAGAAAGCTCTCTCAAATTCTACACTTGGTCCTAGTCACCTATACTCAGTGAAATACATCTTATATAATAATTTTCCCCCTAGAATAAGACATTAGAACTAGAAATGACTCAATTAAAATATGTATACAAGAAACTGAGTTTTATTAATTATAGCTATAGAATAGTGCATGGAGTCAAAGTGGTCTATTATATTAAATATACTTAAATGTTTCCTTTAGATATTTTACTTATAAACCTACCGTAAGAGGAGCATTTATTTACACATTAAGGTATGAATTCTATGAGCAAAATACTCAGTAAGCTTCACTCCGTAGCCCAGGCTGGCTTAGAACTCACCATGTAGTTCAGGGTAGCTTCTAATTTGTGGTAATCCTCCACCTCAACTTCCCGCATGCTGAGGTTACCAGGTGAGGACTGATTTCCATACAAAGTATACACATCCAAGTACCAGACAGAGCAGGCTGCATCCACACAGTCTCATACATTTACTCATCAGACAATCTGACTTCAGTGGAGACCTCTCTCTATAAAAGTGACTGTGTGAGAAGTAGAGGGACCACACTTTTGAAGACTTCAGTGATAACTCAGGCCCAGGCTTGGAGACCCGGGTCAATACCCTCTGCTGAAACTCTCTCTTCTTAATGTCTCAAACATCTTCTGCTAAGCAACCTCTGAGGGGTTAGATGAGTGTTTTCCTTACTTCAGGTGGGACAATAAATAAGTGTGTCCCATGGAAATGAACGAGGATTAGCACAGAGATAACAGACAGGCTGCAATTACCCAACAGAGACTTTAGAGCAAGAACGCCAAAAAACGATCCGAGGAATTTCAGACACTCTTGAAACAAGTAGGGGGAAAGCTTCAATGCAGAAGGAAAAAATAATTATCATATTTATTAGTACAAGGTGTTATTAATTATTACTTATTCATACATGTATATAATGCCCTTTAACCATATCTATCTCCATGATTCCCCATCATTTCTCAAATAGCTCACCTTCTATTTTAATGTCTTTTTAAAGTCTAGATTTAAAATGAAAGCCACATTACTGAACTCAAGTTCAGTGAACAAGGTCAAGGGCAGAATGAAGAGGCCAGAGAGAATCAATGCCCTCAAAGGTAAAACAATAAAGACTACCCAAATGGAACAAGAGAGAGTAGATGAGGAGTGGGGATATGTGCTACAAACAGATACTTAAGGACCCGTTGATTCCAAACAAACAAAACTCTAACATCACCACAGTAGAGTCCAGGAAGGGAAGTAGTGAGGTCTAAAAAAAAAAAAAATCTAAAACATAATGGTAACATTTTCCTTCAAATATGGCAAAAGATACCCCCCCCCATATATAGATTCAAAATGTGATATGTAACTAAACAGGACAAAATTCTATAGAACTACATCCCAAAATAACATCGGCATTGAACTTCCACAAAGGATAGTCAAAGAAAAAGTGGAAACAGTAGGAACTGACATTTTACCTGTGGAAGAAAAAGCCAGTGCAGAGGACAGAGTTTTCATGAGAAACCTGGAAAAGAAGACAGTATCACAGAGCTTTTACAGGCAAGAAGAAAGCCTGTCTCAAGTTGGATCTCTGGCTAAGTAATAATGCACTGTCGGATGGAGGCCCGCTAATGCAATGTGTCACTAAAAGCCCAGTTCTAGAAAGGGTTAAAAGGAGGTTTTCAATAGCCACGTTCCTGTTGCTTGGTCGAAGAATGACAAGGCTCCTAGCTCTATGCAAATAAGATGGGAACTTAAAGAACTGTCTACACTTTTGCAGAAATGGTGCTATAAAAACTGGTTTTCAAGCCATTTAACAGGTTTTAAAACTCTCTACCCCTTTGTTTCCCTCCTGTCCTTTAGTTCCTGTAACATCAAAACAGATTCTTGAAAAAATGTTTTTGAATTATAATGTTGTGACAGCCATGGCAATAATCCCTTTGTAGAATGAGCCAGTAAATCCAGCTATAATATAAATTCTTCAAATATTCTTCCTTAGCTAACGTCTGTAACAACAATGAAATCATTTTAAATCTACAGGGGCCAATTTAAACCACACGGGGTTCAGGGCTTCCTGGCTATAATTAGAATATGGTGTCTGGGCTAGATGAGTTTTGGTTACTATAGCAACCCCATATGCAACCTTCATCTGCTGACCAGTGGACTATGCCATGTATCTGCTGTAAATTGCTTATTAGTCACTTGTCATTTATTGTGCTGTTTCAACAATAATTCCAAACTGGCCCTGTCAGAGACCCATGCTTTTGCATTGATTGGGGAACAGAGCAGAGAGAAATGAGTACACATTTGCCTGCGCCTTTATCCTGCTCTCTGTTGCTTCTGCCCAGGCAAAATGCCCAGCATTTGTCTGAACTACTGTTAAAATTATTTTGCATTTTTTTATGATAGTATTCCAAATTATTTATGAAGTATTCCAAATTATGAGATCTCTTTACTTTCAGAAGAGATGATAAAACAACTAATACGCATGGTTTTACTTTAAAATTTTTAAATTGTTATTATATTAAAGACTGTCTAAAGCTCAGTGGTAGATACAAATTCAGTTACCATTTTGGGTAGACTTTGTTCTTTTACAATTTTATACATGTGCACTGTGGATTCTAGACTCTCCCTCCTCTGGACTTCCCTTCCATCCCTCCAGCCCCCCTGCTCCCTACAAACAAACCTCTTTCCTCTACTTGTCTTGGTTTTTGTTCAGTGTCCTACGGAGTCTGACTGGGGACATTGGTGAGGCCAATTTAAAAACTAACATCAGAGATTTTTAGGGTACTCAATGTATCTGGGACTTACAAAGAAATCTGGCCATTTTCTCCCATGGTTACATCTACATTCACTGAAAGCTAACAGCACACAAGCTGATATCCCTGAGGGCACTGTGTCAATATTCTAAGTATATGCATAGCCTCGCACAGAATATCTTACCCAAGTTATTGATATTATGTCAAAAGCTCAGTACAGTAATGAATATTTCAGCAGCCGTCCGAGTCTGAGAGAGCTTTTGAGCAGGCGCAGGAATGAACAGACCTAGTATTTACCTAAAATAAACCTGTTCTTTACATTCTACTTTCTCTAGTCTTTAAAAATATGAGACATTTGGCTCATAATATAAATATAGATAAATCATAAGCAAGGCATGGCAGCACACATCTGTAATCTCCACTGATGTGGAGACAGAGCCAAGAAACCCTGAGGTCAAGGTCAGCCTGGACAACCCAGCAAGACCACTTTAAAACACAAAAATAGTTTATTATGGAAATTTGACTTTAATAATTTTTAGCACATTAACTCTCAACAACAGAGTGACAGAGTGCTTACCAGAGGAGTAAAATATTGCCACTTGAATGCAGAAGTAAAGGGTCACAAAGAATAGTGTGATGAACAGACAAGAATTTGCCTTCGGAACAAGTTACCTTTTAATATCATGTAGAAGCCAATTTCAAATAAAAACCCTAGGATCTAGAGGTTACCATGGATGATATTCAGAGTTCAACAGAGCCTTTGTATCATAGGTAAACATAAAATGTAAACTCAGTTTTCATGCTATAACCCTGTGATCACAGTCAGATCCAAAGAACACCCCAATTCCCTAAACTACAAAGTTCCATATATCCAGAAATGAACTCAACCTACACTATAGGAGGAGCATTCCCAGTGGATAGAGAAAAGCCAGCATTCCTCAGAAACTATGAAATCAGCTCCCATTTTTGAAAAGAAGTCATTTGTGGATATTTGGACTGCTTTTTGGAGTTTGGGGAACTGGGAGTTTCCTTTGGACTTGAAAGTCACGGCATGTGGAACTTGTCTCAGGGTGGGGTTCAGATCACTCACTGTGTGAAAAGATACAACCACAGTGGGACTTTAGACAAAACCTAACCACAGTATGAGGAGCAATGAAGCTCCCAGAGCCAGCTGGAGCCAGCCTGAGTCAGCCATCACCGTAATGATTGAAGCTTCTTCCCTTAGGGCCACGACATGACTAAGTCAAAAGGGCATCCTTAGCCCACTAGGGCAATGAGCATCTGATAAATGAGGTGGTGCCACACTTCTGATAGAGTAATTGATCATTTCCAATTAAATCTGGAGAAAAATCAATGGTTGCTTCTTAGAGTGTTTACATCAATTAACTGTGTCAATAATGACTATCTCATATGCACAATGTCTTGGAGAGGGATCATTCTGTTTATAACCTGTTTCTACTTTTGAACTTCAGCATACAGTATGAATCAAAAACATGAGAGTGAGAAATAGTAAACTTGAAAATTCATCCATGGCAACAAAAGCCTTTTGGAGGGGAGGTCATGGATCTTACACTATGGCCCAGGCTAGCCTAGATTTCATAAGCAGCTCAGACTGGCCTGGGACTCATCTGACTGGCCTGAATGCACTATGTAGCCCAGGCTACCCTCAGACATAATCATGGGATGAATGAACATAGATTCAACTCTGAAGCAGTAAAGTAACCCTGGGAAGCGTTTAAGGCCCCTGGGTTGAAATCTGAGAAAGTCACCATGTATTGGAATTGATTCTTGTTCATTCAGATTTATTCTACTTGAATCACTTCAAAAATGGTTTACACTTCTTAGACACATGACCCTGGTGATAATGCTGTCACCAAATCTTTGCTCTATTTCCATTCGTGCAAGCATAGTGATCAGCTACTTGTTAGTGTCAGTTGCAGCTGGGGGTGGGGGGTGGTGGTGTGGTGGTGGTGGTTGTGGTGGTGGTGGTGGTGGTAGTGGTGAAGGTGGTGGTGGTGGTGGTGGTGGAGGTGGTGGTGGTGGAGGTGGTGGAGGTGGTGGTGGTGGTGGTGGTGTGGTGGTGGTGGTGGAGGTGGAGGTGGAGGTGGTGGTGGTGGTGGAGGTGGTGGTGGAGGTGGTGGTGGTGGAGGTGGAGGTGGAGGTGGTGGTGGTGGTGGAGGTGGTGGTGGTGGTGTTGGGGTGGTGGTGGTGGTGATGGTGGTGGTGGTGGTGGTGGTGGTGGTGGCGGAGGTGAAGGTGGTGGAGGTGGTGGTGGTGGTGGTGGAGGTGGTGGTGGTGGAGGTGGTGGGGTGGTGGTGGTGGTGGTGGAGGTGGAGGTGGTGGAGGTGGTGGTGGTGGAGGTGGAGGTGGTGGAGGTGGTGGTGGTGGTGTTGGGGTGGTGGTGGTGGGGGTGGTGGTGGGGGGGTGGGGTGGGGTGGTGGTGGTGGTGGTGGAGGTGGTGGGGTGGTGGTGGTGGGGTGGTGGTGGTGGTGGGTGGGGTGGAGTGGTGGTGGTGGGGTGGTGGTGGTGGTGGTGGAGGTGGTGGTGGGGTGGTGGTGGTGGTGGGTGGGGTGGAGTGGTGGTGGCGGTGGTTCTGGCTGCCACCAGAAGAAATAAGCCAGAAGTGGTCTTGTTCTAACTGAGCATGTTGTCCAGAGAGACATATACAGAGTATATGTACCCACAAGCAAGGGTCAAGGCAGGCAGCAAAAAGCAATTGCTTTCCCTTCTGATCTCCACATACCTGGGCAGTTGGAAAGATACTGGTTGTATGTGGGGGTCTTCTCATTGAGTTCAAAAGGGAATACCTTTCAGACCTCTCCAGAGGCCAATCTCTTAGTTGATTATAGGTCCAATCAAGTAGACAACCATGATGCACAACCCAAGAGTATCAGTTCAAAAAAAAAAAAAAATCCAAAACAAAACAAAAACACTACAAAACACAGAAAGAAACAAAGAGTCCCCTCAACACAGCAGGATTTAATCTCCTCTTAAGGGACTTCAGGCTCTGAAATGCAATGCAAACTATAAAATAATGAGTGGCTAATGGCTCAGTGGTTAAGGGCATTTGCTGCTCTTGCAGACAACCCGCACTGGACTGTTCACAACTACCTGTAAGTCCAGCTCTAGGTGATATGATGCTCCTTTCTGACCTCTAAGGGTATCTATACTCACATGCAAACATCCACATGCAGACACACATATACACATATTTAAAGATAAAGTAAATCTAAAATAAAAAAACAATGCTAGAAATTAATCCTGGAATCATAAAAAAGCATATATATGAGTACATGGCAGGCAATTTTAGAGGAAGTAAGCCAAATGAAATTTTAGTCGATATTTAAATTTAATTAGCAAGGCCATGAATTACCAAGGCCTTCCCAACACTACTTAGTAACATAGGCATTGCTGATATAACATAGATAGGTACCCACATCCCCAAACAATCATTTGAATAAAAAGAGAGGCATATACAAAGAAAAGCCTATTTCTTCCCTCATAGTAGCTAGGCAGTTGATCCCTTCAACCTCTGCAGCCCTGGTCCCAGGCAACTCAGTGCAGCACACTGATGTCAGCCCACTAGAAGGGAAAATGTAATGTAGGTCCTACTTCAACTTACTCACACATGCCCCAAACCAGTGTAACTGCAATGGAAGTGGGGAACTTCCCCCCAAGGCTGGGTCGTCATTTGCAGGTAAAAACTGGGGCAGAACATCAGTGGTGGGAAATGGGTCATAGGAGACCAGCAGTTTCCAGAGCAGCACAAACTGACATGGAGACAGCCAGGAAACAGCTCAGGGTATGGGTAGTATAAACCTTCTAGTATAGGCCCCACCAGTCACAGGGGAGATTAGGGACATTAGCAACATAGAGGAAGTGGTGGGGATGCAGATATTGAACCGAGGATCACTTTAAAATAGGAAAAAAAAAAAGTCCGCTTACAAAGGAACTGCAGCCTGAGGACTCCCTTCTTTATCAATAAGGAAAGAAAAATGAGTGAACTGACACACTGATTGTGAACTGAAAATCATGTGCACAGCAAAACCACCTTCAAACATGAGCCAGGCAAGCATTTGTAGATACACATTAAAATGTTTATCACCATGAGGAGTTTCCCAAAAGAATCCTAAAATCAAGACAAATAAACAAAAACCAGTAAGTAAAGGAATGGAAACACAGCCTTGGAACTCACACAATCATCTGAAATGGAACTGATAAAAGCGTAAGAGAATCAAGATGCACTTTACTAATGAAACTTGGTTTTCTCCTGTAACAAAAATAAAACAGCAGAAAATATGCTATGAGCCAGAGGCAACAGTATTAAAATTTCAAAACCATGTAAACACAGATACACAGATTTAGCTATATGTGCTGGTTCACACCTATAATCTCAGCATTTAGAGGCTGCGGCAGGCCTGCAGGAGTCTGAGGCTAGCATAGGCAGACAATGAGTTCTAACCTGGGCTACAGAGACTCTAAAACATCAAAATAGACTTAAGATACTGACTAGCTTCATTAAAAAAACAAACAAACAAAACAAACAAACAAACAAAATCCCAATAAACACTGCCAAGGATCCAGGAGAAAAAGGAAAATGTAAAATATAGCTGTCACTCCTGTGTAAGTGTGTGATGGCAATACAGACTCCATCTGAGGGACAGGCCACCATCTCAGACCACCTGCTGTACTCAGTTCGAGGAAGAACCTCAGGAATGTGCCATGACACATTAGTTTATGGCCCTCCTGCTGATCAGCCTAGATAATCCTGCTCAGCAAGCTGTTGTTCCCCACACAAAAGTCTAATCCAATGGTTTCAAATGTGGTTTCGCGCCCAAAGTCTAGACCACCAGTTTCAAAAAATCACCTTGCCCCATATCCCTTCAACACAATCCCAAGTTGCCAAGCATGTAATTTCCAGCTTGCAGTTTTTCCCTATAAAAACCCTCTACACCTGAGCTCATGGCCACCGCCACATTTCCCTCCTTCTGCCTGGCAGTGGCCCAGGTTGAACCTGACAATAAAAGGACCCTTATGTGCTTGCAATGGAAACCTGCTTCTTGGTGGTCCCTGGGGGTTTCAAGAAACAGGTACAAGAAGTGCACAAAGGAATCCTGTCAGAATACAGAAAATGTAAAAGATGGTTTACACAGATCAGTGTTAGAAAAAGGAATCTGAGCACAGGGAAATAAAAATCTGATATTGCTTTATATCTTAAAAAGTACTTAGTCATAATTTATACTCAGGTTCTAACGCAGAATTAAAAATCTACATTATATGTCCTTTTGAGCTATTTCCATTTCTAGAATTAAGAATTTTGTGTTATGTGTATTTACCAAAAACTCTTAACTCTCAGTAATCTTGGACATGGAGAAAGTTATTTACTAAAAAACAAAACAAAACAAAACAAAACAAAACCCTACTTATTTTTAACTTTAGAACATTCAAATAGACAAATGAAGTTGGGTTTTTAGTCACAAAACACTCCAAATAGCCGGTAACTAGCAGCAACCACAAGGAAAACCTGAGTCAAATATTTAAACACCTTAGTGATAGCGCCAGGTTGGTGCTATTAACCTGATAAAAGTGGTTTCTGTTGGAATTCCTGGCCACTCCCCCAGCTACATGACCACACATGGGCAGTTTAGTAGCCGAGTAAGGAGCCTTATGTGATAGAGATTACATGTCCACAAGGTTGGGCTTGCCCGGCGGACCGCCTAACTATTTCCGGTTCAGAATAGCCATCTCCAGGTCAGACATCTCGTGGGACCGGGACTCTGTGGCCTTATATGGTTGCATAAAGCGCGTGCGCAGCCATGTAATCTACATGCATGCGTGGAGTACCCACAGGAGTTCCTGTACACATGCGCGTAACCTTTAAAAAGCTGGTGCCATCTTGCATGAGTCTCTCCCCCCGCCCCCTTATCTCCTTACCCACGTGTGTTTCACACAGGCCTGTCACCTCTATTCTCTTTAATAAAACTCTTCTGTGGTCTTGTCGTGTTAGGGACGTGTTCCTAGTGCTGCTTAAATACTAACATTATGTCCTACATAATATGTGCATTGCGTGTAATTTAGTACAGCATGATCACGCAATCTATGCACATGCATGGCCCAGCTCTGTGAGCCTATATGCAGAATCCATAAAGTGGATCACAGACTCCTCCCCGTCTTATCCTACGCCCCCCCCCCCCCTTCTATGGTGTCTTCCACAGGTCTGGTCACATTCTCTTCTGTCCCTCCCTTCTAATAAAACTCTCATAGTGGGTTTGGTCGTACCTCGTTGCTTTCTCGCCAGGTAAGCGCCACTTAATGAATAAGATTTCGAAAGCCATATTAAAACCAACAGCCTTGATTCTCTAACTCACTAGTTTGATTCCTTTATCATCCAAAAGGTTCCTTTAACCCCCAAAGGATACATTTACATTTACGGTGTTCTAAACACTTCAGTGTGTACTCAAGAAATGTTTTAAACTAATGTCCTGTTATTTTGACTTAGAGCAGTGACTTGTACAAAAGAGCGGCAAAACTTTCTGCACAGCACAGATTTAACGCACGTGGAGGTCGGTAAACAGGTTAAGGAAGGCTCATCTAGGACTCGGACTATATATAGTCCAGTCAGCCTTGAAACCAACATTTGATGCTACCATGTGTTTCTGGTTAAACAACACTTTTCACTATTAAAAGTGAAGAGTATCAGGAAACAAATCAATCAGATAAAAACGTGGCTGTGGAAAATTTAAAGCTGCTTTTTCTTTTTCATGGCTTGAAGAATTCTTCCAAGGGTAGGGCTGTAGTTCAGTGGTAGAGCACTTGCCTAACATGCGCAAGATCTTGGATCCACCACCAGAATGGAAATAACACTATTTCCAGTATCTAGAAAACTCAAGGCATCATACATCACTTTAAAAAAATATTTATATTTGTATTACGAACCACTTCAAGTTCGCATCTAAATAATTAGGTTTTGGGACCATGTGGTACAGGGCATTGGTGAGAATGCTGCTGTTTTGTAAACTGTATAGTCAAGCAGTAGCAGGACACTGCAGACAGACAGAGTAGAGGCTTGGGTAAGAAGTATGTTTGTTGTTCCCTCTATGCCTCCCTCAGACAGGTGTGTCCAGATGCTCGGCCTGAGACTTAAGAACCTATTCCCACATGTTCCCACACTCAATGTCAAGCACCGCCAGGCAGGGCCCGCAGTAGGTCCGTCCAGATGCTCATCCCGGGAACCTCAAAATCTCCATCCAGCGCCTTGCTGGAGCGCAGAGTGTCCAGTACGTCTTCCCGCAGGGGTGGTGGGGCCTGGCACAAGCTCTGCAGCCGGAGGCATAGCTCCTCCCAGGGCATGTCCTCAGGCTGCGTGGGTACCCAGGCGCCCTTGGGCAGGTCATAGTGCAGCTGGGTGGCCCAGGTTGTGAGCAGGCCCAGGTAGGCGCGAGACAGCGCTGGGTGGTGGCCCGCCAAGGAGGCCAGGCGCATGGCGGGCAGCTGCCGGCAGAATGCCAACAAGACCTCGGGGCTTTCTAGAAGCCACTGCAGCAGCTCCTGTGTCCCATCCGCACCCGCAGAGTCTGCGACGCGGGAAGGCTCCAGGTCCGCGTCGTGCAGCAGCGCTTCGCCCGCCACGCTTAGCACGTGCTCCCGGGGCCCACGCGCCCACAGCGTGTCGAGGAGCTTACGCCCGGCCGTGGGGTCAGCACCGCCCAGTTCGTGCAGGCGCGTGCACAGCAGCTCCGCGTGCGTGCGCAGCAGCGCGCCCCTGGGCGCGTCCCCGCCGAGGCGGAGCAACAGGTGCAGCGCGCTTCCGCGGCGCGCCAGGAGCGCCAAGCGCGACTGCGGCGCGTCGTCCTCTGTGTCCGCGGCGGGCCCGGGGAACAGCAGGCTCGGCAGCGCGTGGGCGGCGGCGGGCGCGAGCGCGCGGTTCCTCAGCAGGCGTAGGGCAAGGCGCACGTCCCCAAACTCCAGCGCCGCGAAGCTGCGCAGCCCCGGCGGCCCGCCCCGCGACCGGAGCCGTCTCTCTAGCGCCTCCCGAGCGCGTCCGCGATCCGCGAAACGTCGGTACACGTGGAGCAGATAGCGCGCCCACTGCAGCGCCCTACGCACGGTCGTCACATCCCAGGAGCGCACCACCGCCCCACACGACACGGCCAGTACCTCGGAGAAGCACTCCATCTGTTGCACTAGCGGCTCCATGGTGGCAGCTTCCGCCCTGCCGCTCCAAGGAGCTAACCGATTGGGCGTGCGCGCGAGGGCCCGCCTTAGCGTGCTCTGCCATTGGACGACGCCCGTGTCAGTCTCGCCAACAGGGTTTCCGGGTCCCTTGGCGCTAGAAACAAACTGGAAGGAAGTTGCAAGCTTCCAGCTAGCAGGGAACGCATTTGTGGGGTTTTGCGCGCCAGGCTTTTACGGCACGTAAAAATGAAAATGGCCTTGGTGGACATTTTGAGCGCTTCCCCGAAAGGGGGGTGACGTTCATCGCAGTGCGGATGTGTTCTGCGTGCGAGCTCAAAGCTGTCAAACAGCCCATTTTCCAGGTATTTGTTGTGGAACCAGGCCCTCACAGGCTGGGCAAGCATGCTACCACACAGCTGCATCCCCCGGCTTCTTTTTTTTTTTCTTATTTATTTATTCTGAGTAATTACTGTCCCACTAAATTGAGCAGGCAGCCTTTCAACTTGCAATTCATCTGCCTCAACAAACCTAGTAAATGGCATTACTGCCCTGAGGCCTCTTGGCCAAGCACGTGATGAAATGTTTATGCAAAAGATAATTTGCTTACTTAAGCCAGAGTCTGTGCTAAATTCTGGACTTGATTATCAAAGCATATAGTTAAGCAAGTTTTGTTTATCCATTAGCCCAGACTTTTTTGGCCTTGTGGTTTTATTTTTATCTAACTGTATGATAGGTCTTAAATTCCTGGCTTGGCTGGTAGAAATTACAGCCAATGGAGGAGCCCACCTTTTAGCAGGTGTGCAGATGTTACTGGTTCATTCACTTTTTGAATACTTGAGTCACGTTGTGTATAGTGTGTGGAGTATAGGACTAGATCAGTAAAGTATGGTTAAATGCTGTCCTGTTCCACAGGAAACGCGAACATTCCATTTAAGAGAGACATTTGACTAATAACCTCATATGTGGTAGGCAAAAATAAGAGTCACTAGACCTTGGGTGTTAGGGAAAGCCTCGTTAAACCTTTTCAACTGAATGCTCCAAAGACACAGCTCTGTAAAAGCCCCAAGACCATCAGAACCATTAGGATGTCCCAAAATGCTAGAGTGAAAACCAGGATAAGAAGTCCAAATCAGCATCAGTTCCAGGTGTTTGGGGCAGTGCAAGGAAACCTCATTTCCAAGCCTTTCTGCTCACCTCCTCAAACCTGATTCTATAATCTCAGTATCACAGTGAGTAATTATTTATTTCACAGTAGCCATTTCAGTTAAGCAGATATGCATGCCTATGACAATTTCCCATTGGAAGAAAGCACTGTTTGGCTTTTGGAACCAGTGTTCCATTTAATTCAGACAAATTCAACTAGAAGTTGAAAGATGATAAATACCTTAATTTCAAGAAACCTATGCACTTGAGGCAGAAATTATGAGGACCCCAAACCCACTTAAACATAATGCAAATCAGATTTTGTGTATTTTTTTAAATTATAAGTATGGTGTTTTAAAAAACCAGTTGGAAATGGGTAAAGTTCTAGAAGGTTTTATAAACTGGCCTTTGATTTATCCCACAAAAATGTTTGCACTATCAGGGAATAATGTAAAATCAAGTAGAGAAATTACAGAAGTTAAAATGTGAGTGTAAGATGTGTATGTTGTGTGCTGGGAATGCCAGGGACAATCTTCTACCTGCTGGTTATGCTCTGCAAATTCCTGATATGTAGTAAATTACAACAGAAAATGGAAGTCAGGTATTAGGAAATTTTTATTAAAATAGCATTTCATTCAAACCACAGGAGTTGAGCAACATAAACAACTAAGGAATGTATATTTTCACAAAGCACGCACCTCAGAGGGCTCTGGAGAGAGTGGAAATCATATATGTAACATACCATGTGGATTTTTGTTGCTCACTTTCAGTATGTACTCTGTGGTGTTTTCAGTAAGAGATGTCCCTTACAGGCTGTAATAGTTGAGCACTTGGTCCCTAGCACTGTTTGAGAAGGTGTAAGAGGTGAGGCCTTGCTTGAGGAAGTGTGTCATTGGGGTGGGCTTTGAGAGCTCATAGCCTCACCTGCTTCCAGCTTCCTCTCTTTCTGCTTCATGTTCACAGGGGAGCATGCCTCTCTCAGCTTCCTGCTTCGCTGCCGTGCTTGCCTCCTTCTGCCATACCTCCTCTCCATGGTGGACTCTTGCCCCTCTGGAACCTTGGAACTGTAAGCTTCAATAAACCCTTCTATAAGCTGCCATGGTCATGATGTTTTATCATAGCAAATGAAAGTAACTAATGCAAATTTCCTGTTAGTGCCATTGTGCTTTGGGGTGTGGATGCTAGCTCAGCTCCACAGGCAGGGCCAGAAAATGTTAACTGATCACGTTAATGAAACCCTGTCTTAACTTACTGATTAGTCTAGAAATCCATCCTTAAGCCTCTCTCTGTATAACATTCTCTGCTAACTAAAATAAGTTCAGAAGTGGCCAGAGGAAGTAACTGCAGTCACTAGGCTTACAGGATTCAGAAAGAATTTTCATATCCTAAAGTGAGCAATGATTCCAAGCTGAGTGAACACCAGGCATGCTTGTGAGACAGTTTCTTTCCCAGGAAGAAAAACTGAATGAACACAGTCCTTAATCTAAATCTGCTTACAAGTGTGGGACCCTGTGTATTTCCAATTGCATTTGACAATTTGAGGTTTCTTTTATTTCATTTAATGTACCTAGCTAATATGAGCCCTGTCTTACAGTGTGTGGCTCATAAATTTTGGCTGGTTTGGGTTTTGTTAATATGTACTCCTGCAGTATATAGGCCTTGGCACAGTCTGCTTCCAGTTCTTCTCCTCCCAAACACAGAACAGTGGCCTCTGCATTGTCCTGAGCAGTAGCAGAGGAGATTTCATCAAAGAAAGATGCAGCTGACACCTGTAGTGTTTGCCCTTGGTCCTAGGAGGTTGCTCATAGACTACTGTTCAAGAGAAAATTTTGATTTGAAAATTTGAGGTGATATTATTCCTTATTGGGTATCATTTGGGAGGTTGTTTTAAGATATGCAATAAGTAAGACATCCACAAACTGCACAGCTGAGAAACAATGCAAGCAATCTGTCTGCTGTCTACTTCTGTCATGTTACATAGTGGAGAGGCCCCTCAGCCTGCCTTACCCACAGCTTTGTTCTGCACAGTTCTAGCAACCCAAAGTCAGCCACAGTCTGAAAACAGTAAGTGGGAAATTCCAGAAATAGTTTATTTTCAATGAGGGCCATTTTTAAGAGTATGATAAAACCCTCACACCATTCTGCTTTATCCTGCTGAGGACAGGAATCATCCTTCTGATGAGTGTGCTCACCCTCCATCACTCTCAGCCACCTAGTGCCACCTTAGTTGGGATGTGAAATGTCCCCGACACACACATGTGTTTGAGTCTAGTAACATTTAACCTCACAGTGCTTTTGAAGGGACCAGAAAGAACTTTGATCTAAGTAGAATCACAGTCTACAAGTTCTGAATGCTATTAGAAAAACAGCTATTAGAAAAATGCCGTCATTTCTGGTTAATGATGACTCTCAAAAATAGGAAGTGAATCCTTTTTTGGGTGTTGGGGAGTAAGAGATATATATTCTGGAGCCATTTTGAATAACCATGGCCCAGGAACACAGATTTAGGTTGCTCCAATGCGAAAGCAGTTTCATGATGTTTTTTTTTTATAATAATTTTACAAAACAAAAGAAAGTCATAAGTAAAGGCAAGTTTAAAATATGCTGGTGGGTACATCAGAGAGGCAGATACACCAAGGAGGGAAACTTTCCTATAGGCCCAAGTTGCTATCTCAGCTTTTGGATTGGTGGAAGCTAAGTTAATAGATTCCAAAAAGCATGCACAAAACTGGTAGAACTGTTAACAAAATCTCCTGAAAAGAAGCTGTGTCTATGGAGATTGACTTTTGACTAGAATTTCAGTACTGTGGAGAGATTAGAATGTTGTAGGTTGGTCCAGAGGCTAATTATCTTACCTTAGTCTAGATCTAGCCCTCTGGAACAGCTACTCCTTGCCCACCTCTGTCAGTTCCTTTTAAAAGTCATCATCAGGAAATGTGACTGATCCTCTCAAACATAAAAATCAATATTTTTTAAAAAGTACACTTACAAGGCCTAGGGAGATATAGCTCTAATGAATAAGAGCACTCGCTGTGTTAGCATGAGGACATGAGTTTGACCCCTTAGCACTGGTATAAAAAAAACTGGGCATGGCTACACATGCTTCCTCCAAAGTAAACACTGGAATGGAGGGAACAGGTGACCCTCAGGAGCTTATTGACCAACCAGCCTAGCAAAAACTGTGGTCTTTTAATTCAGTAAAAAATCCCGTCTCAAGAGAGTTTGAGGAAGATGCCCAACTACTTCCTCTGACATCCACATGTGTACACATGGATCTATGCATTTGTACACTTACATTCATGCACCAAACAAATGTGCATAGACACACATAATGTGCATATCTCAAACAAGCCTGCTTCTCTCTTAAAAATACAGTTTTAAGTGTTGGGACTTTTATATAAAATTAATATTTAAAACCTTTATTCTTCTTTCTTATCCATGTTTGATATGGAATCAGCCAAGATGTCTATCATGTGGATTATGTCATTTGTGGCTAGTGGATGGAACTGGAGACCATCATGTTATGCTAAATAGGCCAAACTCAGAAAGGTGTATATTGCCTGTTTTCTCTCCTATACAGAATCCAGACTAAAGAAATACATAAATATATGTTACATATAACGTGAAGGCAGACGGGCAGTCATTTAGGAGAGCAGTGTTAGGGTTTGGTGAGAATGGCCTCCCATTGTCTCACTGATTTGAACACTTGGTCCCAGTAGGTGGTGCTGTTTGGAGAGGTTAGGGAACCTTTAGGAGGTGGAGCCTTGCTGAAGGAAGATTTTATCAGAATCAGAGAGCTCTGAGGGTTTGTAACCTTGCTCAACTTCCTGTTCCGCCTTGCTGCTTTCTGTGTGCTGTGAAAATGTGGTCAGCCAGCTTTGCTTTCCTTACTATGATGGACTCTATCCCTCTGAAACCATAAGCCAGGATAAATTCTTTCTTCCTTAAGTTGCATTGGTCCTGGTATTTTATTACAACAATAGAAAGTAATTAATACATGTAGTAAGGAGCCCAGTGGGAGGGCAATATGATAGGGAGTGGGCGGTGAATATAACGGAAGTAAAAATGCTAAAAATGATAGACACATGATAATGTCTTAATGAACCTATTTTTTTGTAATCAATTGAAATGATTTTTATTTAAACTATTATATTCCAGAAAGTTTTATTTTTAGCCTAATGTTTTATACATGCCTCTCAAATGTTCTTTACTTGAGTGTCTCCTGCCTGGATATGAACAGGCTGGAAGCATTACTCTAACATAAGCCAAAGCCACACCACATTGTAATGGAAAGTGCATTGTGTTTCAAATGATCCAACTTGGAATTTTGTAAGTAGAAAGGGAAGAAGTTAGCCACTTTCTGTCCTTTCCCCCACTCATGTTTTTCTTCTTTCTCTTCTAAGCAGAGGCTAGAGACCTCCGGCTTACTGAAGTAATGGGAGGAGGCCTTAGCAGACAAGCAGGAGGATCAAGGGTGGGCTCTGTCTGCCAGGCTCCAGGTGTCTTTTCCCTGCAGTTCTGCAGGGTACTCCCTCTTGCAGTCCCCTCGACTTCCTGTTTATGCTGACATAGCTTGGTGACTGTTTTTACCTCGCCCAGAATCTTATTAATATTCTTCTGTTTACTTATCATCAAAATGTCCATGAATCTGCCCTTATAGCCTGACAGGACCTGAATAGAGATACCTTTGCCCACATTCTCTCAACCATTTTATTAAATCGTGTGAGTCATAACATTTTCCATCAGCACTAATATAGATAGTGACGAGTACTTTAATGAATGTATTTTCAAATACCTGTCATTGACATATGTGCTGCCAATCTGACAAAAATCATCATTACAGAGATTATATGACAGGCAATATGAAGTCATTCCCTGATGTAATTAACTAGATGTGAACAAAGCATTCCTTAATAGTGGGTATGGTGGAGATGTTGGAACATGGATGCAGATGGCGAAGGCCGTAGAGTACCTTACACAGGGTCTTTTGTTTGTTTGCTTTGTTTTTAATATTCAGTTGGCTTTCAAATCTTATTGTTAATTTTGGAATGCAGCACTAGAACATAGATCGGATCTGGAATAAAACAATGTAGAGAATTGATTGTCATTTGCTGGGGCAGTTAATAGCACTGAGATAGCCTTGGTAAGCAAAGAGGTGATCTCCTTGAAGAAGTGGAGTAAGAAACTTGGAGAGGCCTTGAGAGCCTCAGATTTCAAACATATTTTTCTTTAAGATTAATTTGTGTGTGTGTGTGTGTGTGTGTGTGTGTGTGTGTGTGTTTATGCATGGCTCTGTGTGTGGGAAAAGTCCAGAAGAGAGCCTCAGCTTATATGGTTGCTCGGATCTGAATTCTGGTTCCCAAGATTGAGCAGTAATTGCTCTTACCCACTGAGTCATCCCACTAGCTCCTGGAGAATCTTGAATTAGTAGATATCTAACTGCAACCCATACCTGAACATTTAACTTGATACTTCTTGTTTTGCTAATATTAAAAACTAAATTCTTGAGATAATCCCACTGGAAGAAGTGCTTCTTAAGTTTTATCATTTTTATGTTTCCTACTGCTTGGGTAACTGCTCATTTTAAAACTTCCATCTAAGAGTGACAGTAATGGAATTCATATTTTCATATTTACACAAATCACCTCAAAAGTCATTATCAATACACACTGTACATGCCCATCCTCTGTATATATTACATGTAGTTTGTGAAGTGGACTTCCCTAGAGTATATATGAGTTAAACTAATTTTATTTTTTATATTTAAATATTTAATTTTTGTTTTATAATTAATGACTTTTTTTCTGCTAATGGATGAATAAGAAAGAAAAAGAAGCAGTCGGAGAATGAGCTGTTTTTATTTTGAATTAGAAGTTGGATTTTATGTAGATCTGTGACACTGTCTGTGTGCCTTCATTTTGTCCAGTGATTATTGCATGTTGCTGTATGAGCACCTGCCAAGAAGGAGTTCTTGTTTCTGGTTCAATAAATTTTAAGTGTCTGTGGTTCTCATTTTCAAGTCTCCAAAATTTTTATATGGATTCTTTAGGCACATTTTTTTCATTATTTCTCAGCCTTCTTTTTTTCTGCATGGCTGAAATTTCCAGACATACAGCCCAAAATGTCCTAAGAGATTTAACATATATATAAAATAAAGCTAAGCAAATGGAAATTGAAAAATGCATGGACATACGTGCACACACATGCATACACAAACTCACTTTAATTTCCAGGATGATCGATGAATCTAATTTTCCTAACTAGTCTCTCACAAAGTAAGAGAAATTGTCAAGAAATTTGCTGTATTTAATTGCTTCCAGACCTAATCTGGGTTCTGAGATTGGGCTGGTCTGCTAATAACATTAATGTTAAGGAATGTTCTCACCAGAGATTCCTGGTATTTCGAAATAAACTGGCTGAAACTAGCCAACAAGTGATTAAACTAACATTTACAATATTCAGATGCATTTTATTGAAGGCTGACATTTATATAGCATTGATTCTTAGTTAATTGTCAATATTTAAGTCTAAAGAATGCTCTCAAAAAAAATTAAAATAAATGTTTCATTAACAAAAGGGAAAACAGGCCAGGTAGTGGTGGTATATGCCCAACACTTAGGAGACAGAGGCAGGTGGATCTCTGTGAGTTCAAGGCCAGCCTGGTCTGCAGAGTGAGATCCAGGACAGCCAGAACTGTTACACAGAGAAACTCTGTCTCAAAAAAAAAAAAATAATAATAATAAAAATAAATAATAATAATAAAATAAAAAATTTAAAAAAAGGAAAGTCAAGGGACAGTACAAAGAATATCCTATGGCATATAAAGGAGATGGGCCACCTGAAAGGAGAGAAAAGTTTTAGAGGCAAAATGATTTTATTGTTAAGTTTTTTCTTTCATTTTATTCTTTTAAAGAACATAATGAGTGTGTTCATTTTCTAAGTCCCCATGTCATTATTTAACAGATCTGTACATGTTCCTGCTGCCTGTTATTGTATAATATGGGGCATCTTCATCTCTTGCTTAGTTGGTATTATTTTGGTATTTATGGGTTTTTTGTTTGTTTGTTTGTTTGTTTTTGGTTTTTCAAGACAGGGTTTCCCTTAGTAGCTTTGTGCCTTTCCTAGAACTCACTTGGTAGCCCAGGCTGGCCTCAAACTCACAGAGACCCTGAGTGCTGGGATTAAAGGCGTGCGCTACCACCACCCAGCGGTATTTATGCTTTTTAATATAAATCTTTCTAATTGTATGTGTGGGATATTTTGCCTGCATGAATGTCTGTTCACCATGTTCATACCTTATACACATGGAGGCCAGAGAGGATGCCTGAGGTGCCATGTGGGTGCTGGGAGATGAACCTGGGTCCTCTGGAAGAGCAGCCAGTGCTCTTAACTACTGAGACACGTCTCCAGTCCCAGTGTTTATGTTTTGATGTTGCTGTCCTGAGAACCGAAGACCCTCACTAATGAGCAGCACGTATATCAGGATGCTGACTGTACCTCCATCCTCCTGCAGATTTTCCCTCCTTCATGTTTAGTTCTGAGTAACAGAAAATGCTCTGAGATCAGAACAAGACAGACTGTTGAGGGAACTGTAGGGTAGAAAACAATAATAATAATAATAATAATAATAATAATAATAATAATGGCAATTTTACTATATAATGGCAAATAATTACAACTATTAGAGATTTTTAATTTTAGTAATAGTAAAGGCTACAATCAATAATATAATTCTAATCAAAAATCACATTTTATGATAAAGTGTTTTATTAGCAAAACATTAATTTAGAAGAAAACTATTAGTTTTACCAAATCAAATAATATTTTTACTTTGGTCTTCTTAGTTACAGAAAGCATCATTCATTGAATTATATGTGTTGAATGATAAAAATTACTTATTCATTTAGTAGTGTTCCTGGCTTCTGCTTAGTCAGTCTCAGACAATATCTGTAATTGTGCATGGAGGCGTCGTTAAATGAACTTTGAAGTCTGGTCATTCTCTGGCGTGCTGATCTTAATTCATTTGTTTGCAGGTTTAGTTAAAAAGAAAAGTAATTTAATTTTAACAGAATGCCTTCATGTTTCTATCATGAACTTTTGGATCAGCTCTCCTTATTCATTAAATATGCCAAATGCTGCCTCTTGTGCTGTGTGCTGCAGCCCTGAGCACACTAGCTAGCCATTGCAGTAGTCCAGTATTTTCAACTTTAAATCTGTATGTACATTCTTGAAATTGATAATCTCACTGTGTCCCTGGGCAAGGAACACTGAACATTAATCTTACACTAAGACAATAGAAAACTAGAAGGTAAAGGATAATACAATAGAAACTTCCAGAAGAAACTAATTTAACAAAGTGGGGTGTTTGGGAAGTGAAAAGACATAAGGCAATGGACTGTGGCATGTTCCGTCCACTGGGAGCAGCTTGGCCGAGGAGTATGAGCACACTGCTGACTTGCCTTCTCATCCCCAGTCTTTTCCCTCTTTCCCTTCTTCCCTCTCTTCCACCTTTACCCCTGCCATTTCTGCTTTCCCTCACACATGCACATACATTTGCTTCTGTACACAGTCAGGACAAGAAATAATGAGGTTGTAATATAGAATTACTTCTGTAAATCTATATGAACGTTTAAAAAGAGGAGCTAATGCTGTTTACCATGAGCTTAGTTTGACTGAGGATCACAGAATCTTGTTAGCCACACTGACTCCCAAACTACCTTGCTTCTCTTTGTTCTCACATGGGATGCTGTCTGAATCTGTATTTGGTACTTATGGACTCTTCACTAGGCTAGCAATTCAGATGTCTGTTTCCTTCTCTACTGGAAAAATTTCCCAAGGGGAATACTGTCTAATTCATCTCTGGATTACCACACTGAGAAGTGATGATTTCTACATATTAAAACAATACAACAGAGGTGTGTTTGCAATTTGTAAGAAACATTTAAAGCATTATCACAGTTTCTGTGTGTTCTTACAGATTAAAAAAAAATGGGTCTAAGTCATTGAAAAAGAAGAACAAAGCCAATTTTTTGAAATTACAAACTGAAAAATATGGAAATTGAAAGTTTTAGAAAAAAATCTTAATGTCTGTATTCATAAAGGCATCTGTATTATTCCCATACATAATTTCATCTTATTTACAAATTTTGCTTTAATGAAAAAAAAATGATGTTTATTTTGACACATCTCCTAAATGACCTGTCTGTCCCCATCTCAAAGCAATTAAATAAAGCCGTAGGATTCAACTCATGTTCTTTCTCGGCATAGAGCCTAGCTGTGTTTCCTTACCTTTTGAGTGACTAGCCGGACTGGCAAATCAGCACAACATTCAGGGCAGAGTGTGGGGTTCCTCAGTGCCTGTAGCTGTAAGGAGGTGGACAAGTAAAAGTTTTTGTTCCCAGCTTCTGTAGTTAGGCCTCTCTTGGATTATGTTTCTTTCCTGTTGTCTCACTGAAATATTCTTATTTACTAAGAAGTGAAAATATCCTCATAGGTGGCATTAAGTTATCCATATAAAAGAATGGATGACTATTCCGTTAGCAAACAAACAGAAGTGTGCAGTTGCTGACATGTCTTCTGTTCACTGGCCTGGAAATCCCTGGTCTTTTTCATTGTCTCCCTATGCTGTGGCCACTGAAGTCATTGCTGAGTAGACCTGAGTAGCTTCCCTCTCATGATTCAGCTATGTCAGGCCCCAGTACCAAGCTCTCCTCAAGGTCTGAAATTCTAAGGAATTTGTTCGCTGAGTTGAAGAAGCTTGTTGTTATAAAAGTCACAAACATCAGAGTGCTGTGGGAAGAAGAAGTTGAAGGAATGGCCAAGAATGCTCACATAAGGAAAATGAAGAGCAGCTCAGTATTAATCCTAGCCAATGGCAAGAGTTTTTCCCACATCACAGAGCACAACAGCCCTAAGCCACGGCCATGCTGCTCTTTGTTTATAAGCCGAGGTGTGTATAACTAGGGACTTGCTGTGGCTAGGATGGTGGCAAGTGACTTGTGTTTCAGTGCATTCCATGGACCTCCTGCCTGAACTCTTCCTTAGCGGGGTCTGTCCTGATGTATCTTCCTGTGTCATGGGCAGGGACATACTTGCTATCCTTTATGGAGATACATTTTCCTGAAACTATCTCTTGACTCCAGAGGCTGACATTTTGCTGGAACTGGAAGCCTAGATAATAATATTTCTTGAGATCATCTACTCTTAACCTGCTGTCTCACTGTGTACTCAGCCCACCTAAGCTTAACTTGGCTTTAGGAGAGCAAGGTAACAAACCTTATGATGTAGTGGGTAGCTATTCCAGCTTTGACCAGAACTTACAACCCCCAATGAGGCTTTGGTAACTGTCACGCCTGCAAGGTGGGGCTGAGAGAGCCCACTCTTCTAGATCCCTGGTCCTCAGCTTCTCTCTCAGCCCCGCCTTGTAGGTGTGACCCTTACCAAAGCCTCAATGGGGGTTGGAACTGTCAGGACAAAGCTGAAATGGCTACCCACTACATTCCTATGCGTTGGATTTCATACAATCAGCAATTATAATCTAAGACAAATGCAAAACTTTAATCTTAAATTATGCACTTTTCCATTTTTCTGACCCCAAAAGATGTGTGTGTGTGCTATGGTAATCATTTCCTGAAAACAGCCAAAGGTTAAAAGCAACCTTGTATTGGTGAAATTATTAAGGCCACTCCATGTAGTTAAAAGGGAGGTTTATTTTGTGGGGTAACTTACAAATGAAGGGATAGGTTGTGGAGTTTGGCAAAGGTATAGTGCAGTCCGGCGGTGTTCTCTGGAGAACTCTGCTCGGTCTACCTCCAGCGTCCAGGGTCCAGGAACCAAGAGAGAGCCTCTCCTCTCGATCCTTGGTCTTCCGCTTCCTCCTACGCCCTGCCTTGTGGGCGTGACCATTACCGAAGCCTCAATGGGGGTTGGAACTTCCAGGCCAATGCTGGGATGGCTATCCACTACAACCTTGAGTAAAACAAATGTCCCATAAATGTTAGAAGCAACATGTGCTATAGGTTGATAACATCTGAGTGGTTTTGCCTGCTGCTCTGGGTCAATTGGTGTCAGTAACATAACTTCTTCCCCTTTGAGACTGTTAGAGAGCTCTGCAAAGAATTACTCATTTCTTTCCCATACCATGTCTTCTGTGCTGTTCAGTAAATACAGAACAAAGCCCTTTGTTAGGAGCAAGCACTCTTCAGGTATAAGTGACAGGCAACAGGGACAGATCAGACACATATGACAGACAGAATTGAGACAGGCCAGTAATGACAGACTGCAGAATGATACAAGGTGCAGGGAGAGAAGTGGAGAATTTAAATGTATGCTCCTCATGAAGCTACTCCAGGAGGAAGCTGCTTTACCTTCATTCCTGCAGGTATTATTGACACAATACTTACAGGATTTTCTATTTTATGTTAATTATTTTCTCTCTTATAGGATATTCTGTGATAACTACTAATCGGCTGAACTATGATCACAGTATTGTATATAATTGTATCTGTTCCTGTTCTGTTGCTGTGGTCAAACACCATGACCAAAGTGACTTAGAGAGCAAAGAGTTCATTTGGCTTAGGATTGGGAAGGAGAGTGCATCATGGCAGAGAAGGTAGCCAGAGCAGGAAATTAATGACGGCGTTTTTATATGAGATTAGTAGAGGGGCTGGAGAATGGCTTAGGGTTTAAGAGTGCTTACTGCTCTTGAAGAGGACCCGGGTTTGGTTTCCAGCACTCACATCAGATGGCTCACAACCACCTATAAGTGTAGTTCTAGAGGAGATGGGCTGGTCTCTTTTGGCCTCCTTAGGTACCTGCACTCTGGTCATGCACGTACAGAGAAGCAGTAACATATACATACACAAACACATAAAAGATCTACTGAAAATTAAAGCACATCATATATTCACAGGCGAGGCATTGTTTAGTTTGAAGCACTACTCTGACTCTACAAGTCTGGTCAACCTCCATACTTTATGGAACAGTCAATAGACATCTCTACCCTTTCCTGCTCTTGGGTTTTCTTCTTATTTTAGCTCATGCTTGTTTATTGTCATTTTGGCATCTTTGCTTCAAAACAGGAAATGTAGATTACCTAAAGACATGGAGAATAGAGATGTCTAGACCAACATCAGTGTTGTTTTTTTTTACCTGCTCCTATGATGATTAGTATATAGGTCCAATCCCTGGGCTATGGTGTATCCAGATAGCTGGTTAGATGTTATTATGTTGTCTCAATGAGAGTGTTTTTGAATGAGAATTAAAGTGGGTATACTGGTAGAGGAGATTGCCATCTTTGATCTTGGGTGTCTCATTCTACTGCTTGAAGGTTTTAAGAAAGTGAAAATATTGTTCCCAAGTAAGAGAGAATGTCCTAGACATGGTGGCCTTTGAATGAAGGTATTAGCACCTGCCTGCCTTTCAACTCAGACTGAAACACTAGCTCTAGCTCAGTAGCAGGCTCTGCAAATCTTATAATGCATGCAACTTGTCAGTTTTTATAATTGTATGTGTTGATTTCTCATAATAAATCAGATGTATTCATACTCACTGAAACACAAGCACATACACAGACACACTCAGGACAAACAGAACTTTATAATAACTCAGCTATATGTACATACACAGAAACACATATACACTGATATATATATATGAACATACACATGCACACAGATACAAAGAAGCACACACACACACACACACACACACACACACACACACACTACTAATTTGTTTCCCTGGAGAACTGTGATCAGCATATTTTCTATCATTGTGGAGATGTGCTAAATCTCCATTATCTAAGGCCCATTTGATGAGTTATGGAAGTTCAGGTCATGAACAGATTGTATCTGTTCTTGGAAGTTGGCTTTAGAGAGGCAGGAGGCAGTGGCCATAATGACCTTCAGTCTCCGCTGTCCCACCCCAGCACAGATGAATCATCTTGCAAATTAGTATTATTTATATTTTGTAACATTTGGTAGGCTTGTTCAACTCCACCAGTCACTTCCATTTGAACAAATTCTTAGTTACAAATACAGGCCATGGCTGCCTGCTCTGTTACACCCCAGTTTATAGATAGATTTGTAGGCAATGTTCTAGCACATTTACAGTATACTCCTTCTGCTGTCCCCTTAGCAAACAGTGTTAACCAACAGTCTACTTTTCTCCACTTCTAACTCAGACACAGTGATTCCCTTTCAGGAATCCAGACACCTTGTTCAGAGGAAACAAGTCACCATCCTTGTACCTGTCATATATTAAGTCCACAGTAGATGACCATGACATCCCCCATCTTTATTTCAAGATGCGGTCAAAGTTTTAACTGAGGTTACAACATTCTTTAAGTATTATAGGGTAAACCCTCAGAAAACTTAGGCAAAAGTTAGTCCCCTTTTCATTATCCTTGGGGTTAGTTCTGAAAATCTAATCCATTTCTGGTCTTTCACAGGATCAAGAGGTTCTTAATGTAAGTCATGTTTTCAAGTTAAAATTTTTGAGAGTTAATCATTCAGTTTTTAGTTATCTTATTAAAAACACAAACAGATGAGGTAAAAAACCTTACTTAGGGTTATCACTCAGTATTCTGGCATTTAAGCCTCTTCAGGCTTGGAGTTAATTAAAAGATGCTCTTTAAACCCCCATCTCTTTCCCATGAGCAAAGCCAAAGGGAAGATTATTCCTGGGTACAGTTTGACCCTTCTCTAAACATTTCCTGTTCAGAAGTTTTCTCTGAATGTCTCTTGCTGTGTGCTTTTCATTACTATCCACTAACACTTCTTGAAGGGACTTGGTTGAATTCTGGAGGCAGATGCACTGCCACTGTGCCTGTGATGTCATGAGTACTGGAGTGACTTCTGTGGGAGCCTGAGCTCTCAGCAACAGGTACAGTTCAGACTGACTCTCGAGAAACTCTCTTCTTTTCAGTGTATTTCCTCACTTCCCTTAGGGAATTTTATTATCATAGTTAAACATTCAGATAAAAATCCATTGTAGTATTATCTCAGACAATAGAAAAGTTCTTGTCTTTCTCTCCTCTTAAAAACAAAGCAAGAGGGCTGGAGAGATGGCTCAGAGGTTAAGAGCACCGACCGCTCTTCCAGAGGTCCTGAGTTCAATTCCCAGCACCCATATGGTGGCTCACAACCATTTGTAATGAGATCTGGCACCCTCTCCTGTATACATAATAAATAAATAAATCTTAAAAAAAGAAAAAAAAAAACAACAACAACAGGGGCTGGAGAGATGGCTCAGAGGTTAAAGCACTCCTTGCTCTTCCAAAGGTCCTGAGTTCAATTCCCAGCAACCACATGGTGGCTCACAACCATCTGTAATGAGATCTGGTGCCCTCTTCTGGCCTACAGGGATATGTGTGCACTGTATACATAATAAATAAATAAATTAAAAAAAAAAGATTAAAAAAATAAAATTAAAAAAAAAAGTAAGAAAGAGAGCCAAGATGAAATGAAGGAAGAGCAGAGAAAAGGGGAGGGAGGAAGGGACAGAAGAGGAAGGAAGGAGAGAAAACGGGAGGAGGGAAGTAGACAGGCACTGTTTCTTCAAACAAGTTGCTTTGAATCACTTTATATTTGTGTTGTGGGAAAACAAATAAACACCTTTTAACCAATCAAACTCAGCCATGAATTGAATCCTGCTATGTACTTTTTTAAAAGGCAAGGTTAACCCAGGCTACCTCCTAAGTATTAGGACTATAGATATGTGCCACTCTGCTCTGCCCTGCTTAACCTCCTTAGTCGATATGTGAGAGCATAGAAACTCTTTAAAGTCATTTTCCCCTGTGACACTGTGAGCTCCTGGTCAGCAGGGATCTCGTCCTTGCCCTTTTATACACAATCTGGCCAACAGAGCTGGGAAAATGAGGGAAAGAACAGACCCTGTCCAAGAGCAAGTCAGCAGGAGAGAATCAGAGAAAGAAGGCTACTGTTGTGGGCCTTTGCTGTGAAGGATGGCAGTATCTTTACTGCAGGGGTTTGTTGTGATGATAGCACAAAATGGAGGGAGTCACTCATCAGACAGTACACTAAATATTATGTCTTATTCTATGTGACCCTTAAGACATGTCTATCATAAAGTGGCATATTTAATCCCACTCTGTAGACCTTAAGCAAGTATTTTATAGATAATTTTAGCAAAGAAGCTAACCTCACTGTGTCTCTTTCCAAATCTGGTCTTCTATTCATGATGTCAAGGGCCATGGCCATCATGACTAACATAAAGTATTACTCCTACTTCTTGACAGCCTTTGCAGGGATTGTGGCTGACAAAATTTCTTTGCCAATGGTTCTAGAGTCCAGTGGTCGCTGTGGTTTCTCTGGCCAGTGTCCACTGGCCCTCTGCTCTGTCCTGTGTAGTTCTTGGGTTTAGAGTGCTACTCTTTGCAGTATTCTGCCTGGTTGATTCAGTGCAACAGATACCAAGTGAGTTTGTTTTAAAAGTCCCTATTCCAGATGTGTTGTGCAAATCAGTAGTGGGCAAGGGTTCCACATTTCTGATAACAGAAATGTCAAGAAGTTTTAGTATGATTTGATAAACTAATTTTTTTGTCATTTATAAATGGCCCCATACACAAAAGGCAACGAGTTTAATGTTTTCATGAATGAGAGTTTCAGGAAACATGAGAGAGAAAAATCTCACGTATATTGTCCTTTGTTTTATCCATAAAGATGCAAAGTTAATAATTGGTGCTGTCTTCCGCTGAGAGATTTAAATGATAATTAGTCTTAACAGTAAAAACCTGGAGTCAGATATTGAGGTGAAAACTGAAAGATCTGAGAAGCAGAGCAACCAGCCACCAGAAACTTCTTACATCTACAAATCCTTAGACTGCATGGCTCGAGGTCCTGTCTCCACCTGCCTTATATTCTTGTCTCCACCTCCCTAGTGCTTGGATTAAAGGCGTGTGCCATCACTGCCCGCTCTGTTTCTCTTGTAGACTGGATCAATCTCATCCTTTAAAGGAGAGCTGTCTCTTCAGCCCTCGTCCCTGCTTTCTCAAACTTACCATTTAGTAGGTGAGATAGATGGAGAAGTAAATGGTGATGCTGTTTGGAAAAGAAAACTTTTACATTCCCAGAGGACACAGGGAACAACTGGTTCTCCAGAGGTGAAAGAAATTAGAGAGGTGGCGATCTAGATGCTTCTAGATGAACAAACTTCTTCAACAGGAGAGCAAGGGGAAATACCTTTCTTGCTAGCAAGCTCCAGTGAAGATCAGGAGCTGTGAAGGTGTTAGATGTTTAGGATTTTGTGACAGTATATGATTGACAGAGATACCGTATGCTTTAAATTTTATAATGAAGTTATCTGTTCATTGATACCTTTCCTCGATTTTGATTGATTTCCTCTTAAGTTCAATTTCCTTACAGTCTCATATATATATATATATATATATATATATATATATATATATATATATATATATATATATATATATATATATTTGAACTGTGGCTTTTAACCATTCGACAAAAGCATTGCTTTTCAACGGGATAACACAAAGGAGAAAAATACCACAGTGCAATAACTTAAAGGTAACTACCAGCGGCTATGTGTGTCTGAGTGTATGCTTTTGGATCTGTTCCATAATGTATTTCTTCTGATTTTGAGTCATATTTGGAAATATTGAAAGCCATCATGGTGGAAATATTCCCATGCTGTTCATGGCAATCATGAGTTATGATTAAACATTGGGTCCAATTCAACTTTGTTTTTAGATGAAGTGACAGGTGTCACAGGCTGACCTCATTTGTAAGTCTGGCACACCAGCCAGCATCTGTTTTAGTGAATACTATTTGTGCTTTACCAGATGAAATGGTTTTCATCATGGAATGAAACCATCACGTGTAACATTATTTTAAAATGAGTTTTCTACTGAGTTTCAATTTACAAAATTAGCGAAAACCTATAAAAATATAACCAAAGAATGTTAAGATTCCTGTGTTACTGATCCCTGTGACATTCATTTACTCAGTGATCATACATGCAATGTCCACTGCATGCCTCGTGGTGTTCAGTGTGCTGGGAATTCCGTGGCACAAAAGAGATATGGTTATGGCCATAAAAATATTTACTATAAAATTTTTATTAAGTTGAGCTTCTCAATATTAGGATTACAGATTTTTTTCAAAATAGATTTAGAAACAAACTATAAATATATAACAAAGGAAAATGCTTACTTACTTAATTCCAGCTTAAGCAGGAAAGCCACACCTCAGACCTCATGGCACAGAGTCCATGAACTACCCAGGACAAACAGCTTGTTCTGAAGGAGAGTTTAGTCTCTTCCCACAGGTTCCAGATGTTTTGCAGAATCACATAGTAGGAAACAGGTGTGCTTACACTGCCTGTGCAAAGTCAAAGTCTGAAGTTGTCCAGAAAGTGAGTAAGATGCATTTTAAACAGAGCAAACTTTGAATTTTCACATGGAATTTCTCTGAGTTATTCTTTGTAGGTTTTTTTCATGAATGTAGTGAAATGTAGCAGGATTTATTGTTTATCATTTCAGAATCCAGCTCCTCCTGTTCCTGACATGATTTGTAATTATTGTTTGTAAAATTCAGTTCCTTTGTCTCACAACATTAAAAAAATACACATATACATGAGAAATGTAGTTGAGAGACTAGCAAGAGCTGCCAGGCAGGGAGATGAACAGATTTTATCTTAGTGAAGTACTTTAATCAAATGCAGTTAGGTGGTTTACTTCAGAAATGTATCCACTTATTTCATGGCTTCATATTTTTTTGGTCTATCACATGACTTCATATTGCCTTTTGTACCCTTGCCCACATGTTCCCATGCCTGCCATTGCTGTTTTTCACAGCTGTATCAGAGTTATTTACAAATGTAAAGATTTAGTTTTCTTTTTTAGTTTGGTTACTCTCCCCTACTGTGTGTGTGTGTGTGTGTGTGTGTGTGTGTGTGTGTGTGTGTGTGTCCATGTGTACACAGACACTGAGAATAACAATTAATAAATGGGACTTCCAGAAACTGAGAAGCAAAGGACATGGTCAATAAGATAAAATAACAGCCTACAGAATGGGAAAAGATGTTCACCAACCCCACATCTGGCAGAGGGCTGATCTCTAAAATATATAAAGAACTTAAGAAACTAGACATCAAAATACCAAACAATCCAATTAAAAAAAAAATGGGCTACAGATCTAAACAGAATTCTCAACAGAAGAATCTCAAATGGCCCAAAGACATTTAAGGAACTGCTCAACATCCTTAGCCATCAAGGAAATACAAATCAAATGAGCTACCATCTGACACTTGAGACATCATCTTATACTTGTCAGAATGGCTAAGATCAAAAACACTGAGGACAGCTTATGCTGGAGATGATGTGGAGTAAGGGGGACACTCCTCCACTGTTATTGGGAGTGCAAACTTGTACAGCCATTTTGGAAATTGGTATGGCAGTTTCTCAGAAAATTGGGAATCAATCTACCTCAAGGCCCAGCAAAACTACTCTTGGGCATATACCCAAAGGATGCACAATCATACCACAAGGAAATCTGTTCATCTATGTTCATAGCAGCATTATTTGTAATAGCCAGAACCTAGAAACAACCTAGATGCCCCTCAACCGAAAAATGGATAAAGAAAATGTGGTACATTTACACAATGTAGTATTGCTCAGCAGTAAAAAGCAATGACCTCATGAATTTTGCAGGCAAATGGATGGAAGTAGAAAAAAAGTATTCTGAGTGAGGTAACCCATACCCAGAAAGACACAGTATGTATTCACTCATAAGTAGATGTTAGACAAAAAGCAAAGGATAACCAGGCTACAATCCACAACCACAGAGAAGCTAGGTAACAAAGAGGACCCTAAGAGAGACATGGGTGAATCCCCCAGGAAGGATAAATAGATAAGATCTGAGTAAACTGGGGGTGGGGGAAGGAGATGAAAACATGAGAGAATGGGATGATTGACTTGGAGGAGGGACAGAGAAAGAGAGCAAGGAAATAGATAATTTGATAGAGGGAGCCATTATGGGTTAGGGAGAAACCTGCTGCTAGGGAAATTCCCAGTAATACACAAGGATGACCCCAGCAATAGTGGAGACGGTGCCTGAACTGGCCTTCCCTTGTAATCAGATTGATGACTACCCTAACTGTCATTATAGAACCTTCATCCAGTAACTTTTGGAAGCAGATGTAGAGATCCAGAGCTAAGCACTGGGCTGAGCTCCTGAAGTCCAGTTGAAGAGAAGAAGGAGGGATTATATGAATGAGCAAGGGGGTCAAGTGAAGGTCATGATGGGGAAACCTGCTGAGACAGCTGACCTGAGCTAATTGGAGCTCATTGACTCTGGACTGACAGCTGGGGAACCTACATGGGGCCTAACTAGGCCCTCTGAATGTGGGTGACAGTTGTGTGACTTGGGCAGTTTGTGGGGCCCCTGGCAGTGGGACAGGATTTGTCCCTAGTGCATGAACTAACTTTATGCATCCCATTCCCTATGGAGGGATAACTTACTCAGCCTAGATGCAATGGGGAGGGGCTTGGTCCTGCCTCAACTTGATATGCCAGACGTGGTTGACTCCCCATGAGAGGCCTTACTCTCTCTGAGGAATGGATTGGATTGGGGTGGGATGAGAGAGAGGTGGGAGGGAGTGGGAGGAGGGGCGGGAGGGGGGACTGATTGGTATGTAAAATGAAAAAAAAAACTTATAAATTAAAAAAAAAGAATTTAAATTGAACAGAAAGTTATCTTTGGAAAATTTCCCAGTGTGTGATATGAATACATAAAGAAAAATACTGATTTTAGGATACACAAATCCAATGGGAATTTTTACATGTGCCAAGTAAATTGAGTATAAACAGTTTGACATTTGTTCTAGTTTCATTGTATTTCTGTGATTAAAAACCTGACCAAAAGCAACTTAGGGGAGGAAAGGGTTTATCTGACTTACAATTCTAGGTTACAGTCCAACATTGAGGGAACATCAAAGCAATAATTCTAGTAGCTGTCCTCATGGCATCCACAGACAAGAACAGAGAGAAACAAATAAATGTATAGGTTCTTGCTTCTTGTACTCAGCTCAATTTATCAATTTTTACACTGTTCAGGACTATGTGTTTAGGGAATGGTGATGCCCACATAGGCCTTGGCTTCCCATGTTAACAATCAGTACACAGACCCACAGACACGCCCCCAGGGCAGCCTGATCTAGACAATTCCTCTGTTGAAGCTCTCTTCTCATGTGGTTCTTGGTTGTTACAAGCTGACAGAAGTATTGATTCTTAACAACCAGGGAGCCTGCGTGGCACCAACCTAAGCCCTCTACATATATGTGACGGATGTGTAGCTTGATCCATTTGTGAGACTCCTAACAATGGGAACAGGAACTGTCCCTAATGCTTTGGCTGGCTCTTGGAAACTTATTCCTCATACTGGATTGCTTGCCCTGCCTGGTTAAGGGAGGTGCTTAGTCTTACTGCAACTTGATATGCCATACTTTGCTGATACCCAGGGGAGGCCTGCCCCTTTCTGAACAGAAACAGAGGAGGAATGGATTGAGGGCGGAGGAGGGAGGGGCAGAAAGGGGATGGAAAGAGAGAGGGGAAACTGCAGTCCTTACGTAAAATGAATTAAATAAATAAATAAATAGTGTTGTTTCTTTGAGAAAATCAATAAGATTGAAAATCCTTATCCAAATTAGTTAAAAGGTGGAGCGAGAATATCCAAATTAACAAAATCAGAAATGAAAAGGGTGGCATAATTACAGACCCTGAAGAAATCAAAAGAATCATAAGGGCATATAAAAAGTTGCACTCCACCAAATTAGAAAATCTAAAAGAAATGTACAGTATTTTCCATGATAATTACCACTTACCAAAATTAAATCAATGTAAGATAAGCAATTTAAATAGACCTATAATACCTAGTGAAATGGAACCAGCAATTAGAATTCCCCCAACAACATCAACAAGATGGCTTTCATACAGAATTCTACCATACTTTTAGAGAAGAGTTAATGTCAATACTTCTCAAATTATTCCACAAAATAGAAGCAGGAGAAACATTGCCCAGTTAGTTTTATGAGGCCACAGTTACCCTGTCACCCAAACCACATAAAGGCCCAACTAAGAAAGAATTACATACCAATTTCCCTTATGCACATAGATGCAAAAATACCAAATAAAACACATGCAAACCAAACCCCAGACCACGTTAAAAAGATCATCCACCGTGATCAAGTAGGCTTCATCACAGAAATATAGGGATGGTTCAATATACATAAATCAACATGTAATCCACCATATTAACAAAATGAAAGAAACTACATGATCATCTCATTAAATGCAGAAAAGTCCTTTGACAAAATCCAAAACCCCTTCATAGTAAAAGCCCTGGAGAGATTAGTGATACAAGGGACATAACTCAACATAAAAAAGACAGTTTACAACAATCTCAGAGCCAACATAATTTAAGTGGAGAGAAACTCAAAGCATTTTCATTAAAATCAGGAACAGGACAAGGTTGTTCACTCTTTTCATATCTATTCAATATAGTACTTGAAGTCTTCATGAGAGCAACTAAGACGACTGATGTTTATCAAGTGGATCCAAAGAGAAAGAAAGTTGTCAAAGAATCTTTATTTGTAGATGACATGATAGTATACCTAAGTGACCCTAAAAATTCCACTAGGAAACTCCTGCAGCTGAAAAACACTTAGAGTGAAGTAGCTGTATACAAAGTTAACTAGCAAAAATCAGTGGCCCTCCCATATACAAAGGACAGATAGACTGAGAAAGAAATCAGGGAAACAACACCTTTCACAATAGCCCCAAGTAGTATAAAATATCTTGGGGTAACTCTAACCAAGCAAGTAAAAAACTTGTATGATAAAAACTTTAAGATATTGAAGAAAGAAATCAGAGAAGATATCAAAAGATGGAAAGATCCCCCTGCTTATGGTTTGATAGGATTATCATACTAGAAATAGTCATTCTACCAAGGCAATCTACAGATTCAGTAAAATCCCCATCAAAATCATAACACAGTTCTTCACAGATCTTGAAAGGACAATTTTCAGCTTCATATGTAAATTCAAAATACCCAGGATAGCTAAAATAATCCTGAACAATGAAAGAACTGCTCGAGTTATCACCACCCCCAAGTTGTACTACAGAGCTATAGGAAAAAAAACATGGCATTAGCATTAAAACAGACTCGGTGATAAATGGAATTGAATTGAAGAGCCAAACATAAATCCGTACACCTATGGACACCTGATTTTTTTTAAATGAAGAAGCCAGAAATAATCATGAGAAAAAAAAGATAGCATCTTCAACAAATGGTGCTGGTCAAAATGGATAGATACAGTAGAAAAATCCAAATAGAGCCATATTTATCACCCTGAACAAAATTCAACTCCAAATGGATCAAAGACCTCAACATAAATCTAGGTAGAAGAGAAAATGGGGACTAACCTTGAACTTATTGATTCAGGAACAGACTTTCTGAACAGAACACTGTTAGTTAGCATAGCCACTAAGATCAAGAATTAATAAATGGGACCTCATGAAACTGAAAAACTTCTATAAGGCAAAGGACACTGTCATTCAAATAAAGCAGCCGCTTACAGAATGGGAAAAGATATTTACCAACTACGTAGCTGATAGAGTGCTAATATTCAAAATATATAAAGAATTAAAAAATCTATATATCAGGATAACAAAATAACTAATTTTTTAAAATGGGCTACAGATTTAAATAGAGGACTTTTCAAAAGAGGAGAAACACTTAAAGAAATGTTCAACATCTTTATTCATAATGGAAATGCAAATAAAAACTACTTTGAGATTTCATCCTACACCAGTCGGAATGGCTAAGATACATAAAACAAGTGACAGATAATCATGGCAAGGATGTGGAGCAAGGGAACACTCATTCATTGCTGATGGCAGTGTAGGCTTCTACAGCCACTATGAAAATCAGCATGGCAGTTCCTCAGGAAGATAGGAATCAATCTACCTCAAGATCCAGCTATACCACTCTTGGGCATGTACCCAAAGCACACGTCATCCTACTACAGAGACACTTGCTCAACCATGTTCATTCCTGCTCTATTCATAATAGCCAGGAATTGGAAACAATCTAGATTTCTCTCAACAGAAGAATAGTAAAAAAAAAAAATGTGGTATATTTGAAAAATGGAGTATTACTCAGCCATTAAAAGAGGAGATCATGAAATTTTTATATAAGTGGATGGAACTAGAAAAAATCATCCTAAGGGAGGTGATTCAGACCAAGAAAGACAAATATGGTACATATTCACTTATATGTGGATATTAACCTTTAAGTCAATGATAACCAAGGTATAGTCTGTAGAACCACAGAGGTTAGGTACACGGTAAGGGACTTGGGTCAAGGGGCTGATATATATTCCTAGGAAGGGAAATGAAATAGATAGTTATGGGTGCTTGGGGGTGGGAGACTGCTGTGGGAATATTAAGTGGGGAGGTGGAGGGAAGAGGGACAAGGGAAGGGATATGAGAAGAGACAGCTAAAGTCAAGGGCCATTTGAGGGTAGTGTGGAACCTAATGCAGTAGAGCTTCCTAAAGTATGTACACACATGAAGGTTATCCAAATAAAATCCCAAATAATGGGAGAGACAGGGCCCCAATAGCCATCTTTTTTCACCAAATGAAGCTTCTGGTACTGGGACTGGGTTACATCTAATTGAGCTATTGGTCAAAAGGGTCTGTTGCCAAGACTATAGTTCGCTCTCCACAAGTTGATGGTAAGAATCTATCACTTAACACATACCTACCTGTATAACTCTTTGGACATGGGAAAGTTGAACTGTTGTCATGTCAGCTTTTTTAAAAATACTTGTTTTAACATATTTATTCTCTTTTTAACATATAAGTGCTTTGCATATATGCTGTGGCTTCTAGTTTAGAATTTTTTAAAAATTATTTATTTATTTATTATGTATACAGAAGAGGGCACCAGATCTCATTACACATGGTTGTGAACCACGATGTGGTTGCTGGGAATTGAACTCAGGACCTCTGGAAGAGGAGTCAGTGCTCTTAACCTCTGAGCCATCTCTCCAGCCCACCAGTTTAGTATTTTTATGGGATTCCTGAGTGTGCAAATGAGTGGGTCTCTAATTCCTGTGCCTTCTTGGGCTCTTTTCCTTCTGTTGGTTTGTTTTTTCCTATTCCAATGTGTTAGGTTTTGTTTTATTATATTATATTTTATGTTTATCCCTTAGAAGCCTGTTTGTTTTGTAATGAGAGACAGAAAGAGGGTGGATCAGGATGGGAGAGGAGATAGGGGAGAACTGGGAGGAGTAGAGAGAGGGAAAACCATAATGATATGTGAGAAAAAAAAATCTCTTTTCAATAAAAGGTAAAACAACAGCAACCAACCACCACAGTGCCTCTTCAGAAAACCCGTGCTGTATTACTCTCATCATCAAAAGAGTCTTTGGCATAGCTGTGAGGTGTTGAAGAAGTCAATGCAAATTCTCTGTTCCTCCTGGTTCTGCCTTGAAGACCAGAGACTGACATGATGCATAATTAAAAACTTAAAGTATCTGGAAGGATGGACCATGGTGAGGCATGGAGTGTGTGTGAGTAAGCTACTTCAGTGCCCTTGAAAGTCTTATTTTCTCAACCACGTTTAGCATTATTCTCTGATCAGCAAAAATATCTCAGAATTTGCTATTTTTAACCGAAGTAATGAACAATGAGACAAGAACTCTTATAATAACTGTTGAAAACACATACATTAACATTTATTGGATGATGATGTTTTGGTCATAAAAAATTATCAAGTATATAAACTTTTTATGTAAAGGATCAGAAATTCAAATTATCTTGGGGGACTCAATGAAAACTCAAACTAGGTTAAACTGAGAAATGATGTTACTCATGTTTCTGCACTCCACCAAGTTCTGTCTGTTTTCATTTTTTTTTTATTTCATTTTTTCAATTTATTTTTTATTTTGTTTTTTATGTATGTCATTTTTAGATGCTTTCCATTCTCAGTGTGAGGAATGATCCTTTTTCTCTTCTTTTCTTTTGGGGTGCTAAGGAGGGCTGTGGACCCAACAGTTGCAATGGCAAATCTAACCGAAATGAAAACCTTCAGTATCTGAAGTCTTGCTATTGTTACCGGTACTGTCACTGCATGCAAATAACTGGTGCCATTTCTGGATCTTTTAGAACAAATAACCCTTCCAGATGGCAGCGATAATAAATGTGGAATGCTCTTTCAATGGCAGCTAAAATTGTCTGCATTATTTTGCTGTTGTGGATTTGCCGGTGGTTGATTTTATTTTCTGTTAAGGGGTGTGAGCATGCCTCACTCTGTTGTATACCTGGTATCTGGGGATCAGAGAGTACTTGTGTGCTGCAGTCATGCACACTGGAAGAAGTACATGACTGATTTTGTGAAGAACACAGTGTGATCCCCTGCAGCAGACTCTGTGGGAAGTGGAAACCTGACACTCAGCTAGAGGCTACTACTCTTCAGAGGTGAATGAGACAGTCCAACATCTGTCTCATTCATGCAAAGCTTTTCATCTTAAAGTTCATGTCCTAATACACAGCAGTTGAGTTAAATTGTCTGTGATGCTCAACACAACACTGAACTATGTATAGCTGAGAGAAGGAAGGACAGAATCACATTTCCTTACTAAAGTAGAAACAGCCCTGCATGCATACCCTTCTAAAATCTGATATTTAAACATAATTGTAAGACATCACTTTCTTCTATTTGGAATGAACACTAGCCCAAGTTACTAGAAAGCTCATGCCACTGAGTGTGCAAACTCGCAGGCCAGGAAAGAAAAACTTCTCCAACGCCCAATTTTAGCATTGTGTTAAAGTCATTTACTGTTAAAAACCCTGAAGTTAAATATGATCCTTCCTTGCTCCCCACCCCTTCTCTCTTAGGTTAGTGTTTGGGGGAAAGACAGGGGGCTGGCTGGAGCTTGGCCCCAACTTGGAATTGCTGCCAAGGGCTTGTAATACAATCTCTCCCATTTGAAGGGTAAATCAGTGTCAACTGCGTTTGCTGTCCAGCAGAAAAAAAAGTAAGCATTTTACTTCCGCTCGGTCCGTGTGGACTGATGAAATGTAGGAAATCTGTTTCTGGTGAGAGGGATTAAAATCATTTTCCCAAACAGCACCAAGAGGAGCCATCACAGGAGTATGAAGAGGGGCGGCGCGGCCACAGCTGCCGCCACTGTGCTGCTGGGCTGCGGGGAGCCAGGGCCACAAGACCTGTGTCTGGAGGAGCCGCAGAGGCGCAGCCTGGAGCGCCGGCACCGCTGAGCTGCTACAGTGAGCAGTGCGGAGCGGCGGGCTCGGTGAGCACGCAGCCAGGAGTCCCCCCACCCCCACCCCACCCCGGCCCCCTCTGCAACCAGGAGGGGTCCCACCGCTGAGCTACTGCAGGAGGGCGCGGGGGAGGGGCCTGGAAGCAGCGCGGCACAGAGGGTGAGCTGTGCTCACTGCGGTGGGGGACCTCCTGATGCCCCTGGAAACAGCTTCCATCCCTCCATCCCTATTGTTGAGCAGCGCCAGAAGCCCGCTGGGACCTCTCAGCCAACCAGGGGCGGAAGTGAGGAAGTCTCATTAGCGCGTGGACATAAATGTACACATGCGTGATGCTCAAGCTAGCCTGTAATGTCGTGCGTGCTCTGCGGTTATGCGGATGGCGGAGTAGCGGAGGGGGGGAGGGACGTGGGCTGTTTGGCGGTCTTAGACACACTTCCTGAAGGTTTGGTTTGGTTAAGTGGGAGTGAGGAAGAAGAGGTTGTAATGCACTTTGGGGTGACTTTATAAATGAGTTGGTTAGAGTTGAACCTTCTTACATGTGTGAACAAATGCTAATTTATCTATCCATAATTTTGTATTTCAACGTGGTATTTCGTATTAGCCCAGCCTGAGATGATTGGAGTCTGAAATTGTTTAGGGAGCAAAGGAGCCAACTTTTCTTTTGAGGTGTTAATTATCCTGGCAAAATTAAATTACCTCAACTCTGTAAAGGATTGGTCAGAATGGGAGCAAACTCGGTTCTCAGCATTCTGTTTTCTGTATTCCAATACACATTGAGGTGGGGTGGGTATTACTATTTCTTAATCACAGTCTTTGTTTTTTCCATCTCTATCTTCAACTTTGTTTTTTATCAACTCCCCACCGACTACCCCAAACCTCTCCAACAAAACTTGAGGAATTGTGCACACGAGATTTTTTGCAAAGGAAATAGGATCTACGTGTTCAGAGGGACACCCATCTGGCCCCTCGGTGTTAAATAAAGGCTCAGACAGGTTAGGAGTATCCGCCAGGCACAGGAAGTCCTCCTTCCCTTCCTACCTGTCCCAGGAGACTTTGAGAGGCAGGGCTGAGAACAAACCCTGTGCTCTTTGCTGCTTTTCCCCAACCTTTTAGTCTTGTGCTCATAACTACAGCTTGCATCTGATTTGCCTAGCTTGTCTTTGGCATCCATCAATGAGCCCTTCTTCAAGGAATGCCCTGGTCTAGCTGTGGAGAGTGTGGTGGTGGTCCTTTCCAACATGGGTGTTCAGGTTCTGACTGCTTAAGAGAAGGTAAGAACCAGAGGGGCCAAGACTGGGGTGCTGAGCCTTGACCATACCCAACGGAGCTTGTGTTGAGGGCTGTCTGGGAAGTTTCTGAGGGAGTTTGCATTTCAACCCACTGAGCTTTTAGTTGTGTCTTCATTGATTTTATCGATAAGCACCCAACTTTGTGCTGTGGACTGTGCTTTGCTGGGAAATAAATTCATATGGCAGAATTCACTTCACCAGAGTCAAAGGACTTGGGATTGCCCACCACATTTGCTAGCATCTTGGGACCAAGGTTAGTTAAACTTTGAGCTTGAAGGTGTGGGAAATCTTCCGGACTTAATGTAACCTGCAGCTACATGCCTTTTAGAACTTCCAGATTGGAGGTCGGCTGTGCAGGTTCTGGAGCCCTCTGAAGAACTGAGATGGTTAAAACACCGGTATGCTTCTAACAACGTGATTCCAGGAAAATTTGTTTAAACTTTCTGCAAAACTTACAGCATTATTTTTGTGGTTTTGATATTGTGTCCCAAACAACAGCCAATTTCTTTTGTTTTTCTTGAACTGCTACTGAAGTTTTCTACTCAGTGTTGTTAAACTAGAGGAAAGGACAGGAGGGAGGGAGTAGAAATAGCTCTTGCCAGGGTGGGTTAAGGTGCGTGGAAACTTCCTGTATTCAATGTTTTCAGGGGCAATTCAATTGAGATTTTCTATTGTTTTCTCTCTACATGATGAATCTATCTATTATCTATCTATCTATCTTGCACATATGTAATATATATAGCACATATATTGTACCTATATTTGTTGCATGTATGTCTGAAGAGAATGCTGAATTCTGATAGTTCATTCCTGCATTTGTGTTAAAATAAATTTTTTTGTGTTATGAACAAAATGCAAATCTTCTCATGAATTAAGGCTTGCCAAATCAACTTTCATAAAGATGTGAGCCATTACAATTTTTTCAATTAATGACTTTAGATGGTTTTCTACTCAAATTGTGTTTTATTTTAATCTGGTCGAGCTCTAAAAGTCTGCGCTTCACTGTTTGGGAGAATGGTTAGTAGGATTTGGGGAACAATGACTTAAAAAAAAAATCTCAACTGCCAGAAATATTTTGTCTTGAGGAAGAGGTGTGTGTGTGTGTGTGTGTGTGTGTGTGTGTGTGTGTGTGTGTGTATGTGTGTAAAATCATTTACACAAGATAAGTCACTATGGGGCTCTCACTAAAAAAGAGATGCCTTTCTTGTATAGTCTATGTACAAGGAGGGTACAGAGATTTAATGACTGTGTGACTATCCCATTACTTTGTGCAAAGTATCTTACTAGGCTACCAGCCTCTTATGAATATATGAGAATTCTCCCATGCATATTTCGTAAGGACCTTTTGAGTCTGTTCTCCAGTTGCTTAACTAAAGTTTCATGTTATTTTGCTCAACGTTTGCTCAATTTATGTTTGATTTAGTCACTTGGCAGAGGCTACAGTCCTGTCACAAGATCTAAAACTGCTTTTGTGATGCCATCAATTGTGGACTTTATTTTCTGATTTGGAATTTTTAATGAGGTTTCACATTCATAACTTGGAATGAGGGTGCAGACATGTGATCCCAGCACTTGGGAGGTTGATGCAGGAGTACTTACATTTTAAGCCAAGCTAGTGCACTACATAGTGAGTTGGTGTAGACTGGGCTACATAGTCAAACCAAATTAAATCATAACCAGTCAAATAGCAACAGTATTCTAATGAGAGACAGAAAAAAAGTGGATCCGAGCAGAAGGGGAGGTAGGGAGGAACTGAGGAGTAGAAGGAAGGGAATTCATAATCAGATTGTATTAATGGGGAAAATAATCTGTTTTTAATAGAAGGAAAAATAGCAACAGCAAACATTTTACATTCTGAACATTGGTTGAGGAGCTACATTTTGTAGAGATATTACTGGTTGGCCAAAATAAGTCACATGACAATAAAATTTCCAGGACTTTCATTCTTTGAGTCTAGTTCAAAACTGACATCTTCTCCTGCTAAATTTTGGAGGAGTTTTTGGATTGACGCATTCATTTTGTTTTTAATTTTAAAAGACAGTCTTATTGACCTAAAATCTTTGTTTCGGCCTTGTTTGGAATCTTTAGCATATAAACTTTAAAGGTTAAAAGTGAGCAACATTGTAGAAGAGAGCCAAGGTTGCTTTTAAAGGCCTCACTACTTTTAGTAGCTTTTTGTAGAGGAGATGAGGGGAGAGGGAGAGACAGAAAGGAGGTTTGGGTAGTATCTGTAGACACCTATTTGTTTCGGTGTGCACAGAATCTTGTCATATTAATAGCTTATGATCCTTAACTCATATCAAAGTGCAATACTTTGTTACCATTTCTAACCCCATATAAACTCATTTTGCTGTTTAAACTTCTGCACATAAGCTTGGCTACAACATCCTCAACATGAAGAGAGTTTGGGAGCTCAAATGACATGTGGCTGTTTATTCATACTTTACCTGTTGACATTCCCATCTCTTCTGTCTTTTCACATTAGTGATTGAGAGTTAGGTGGGAAAGTCCTAGTTTGTTACAGAATTTCTTCCCCAAAGAAGTCATTGGATATTTTATTTTGTCATGTTTTCTAATGATAATGATTTAGATTGCATATAGAATACCCTGAACTTGAAATATTTGCCAAGTAATGTTGTAAATGTTGAATCTTCATAATTATCTTTGAAATGCTCATGCCCACAGTACACAGTGAACAACTCAGATACAAAGAGAAATGTTCTATGGTATGTGCAGTTTCTAAATGGCTAGGTTGTGGTGCCATTATGTCATGTTAGGATGTTGGATTTCATCTCCTTTATTCTATCCATTCATTAGCCTTCCTTAGTAGAATCTTACAGAAGACAAGTAGTCTTTTTTTCTTTTGCTTCTGTTTTTTCTTTCTATATAATACTGCAGTATGGTTTTTTTGGTTTTAGTGTTTTGTGTTTTGTTTTGTTTGTCATGCTAGCCTTCTAGAGATAGGAAAAACAATTTTGGCCATAATCATAGCACACCTCTAGGTGGCATGGAAGAATTCTTTTTTTTTTTTTTTTCTTTTCACAGTAAAATCTATGTCTTCAGCTGCACTCTGGAGTAATGGGCTAGACAGTCTTTAAAAATGATGTTTTACTTTCAGGCTCATTAGCTTTTTCTCCTTCCCTTGGGGTCGCCCAAGTCTCATCCCATCTGTAATTGTTATTCCTGAGTCACCTTTCCTATGGATAAAAAGGGAAAATACACAATCTTTGAAGGATTTTGTATACATGTCTGTGTATTTTCCCCTTTGAGATTCATTTTTTATTCATTCTAAGTCCTTACAGTTCAGTTACCCATGTTTTGTCACAGAAATACATATTTGAGGTGTTTACTCTTTCTAGTTGGTTGAGTTTAATACTTAACAAAGTTGTTGTTTGATCTTTTAAAAGATTTGGATTATGTGAATTTTATTGAAAATATCTTTCATTGTGAAGCTGTGAAAACTTGTTCTCCTTATCCTGACTTTTCTGTTCAGTGTCTCATTGATCATTTTCTTTCTTGTCTTTAAATCTACTCCTGACATGTTTTGTAGTTTTGGAAACTTTAAATGCATTCCAAAGAACAGGCACAATATTTTCCTTAGTTTCTCTTTAGGATATAATGCAGTTCATCTAGACACACTTAATATTTATTACAGATTATAAAACGATCAAACTCCACAGTTATCTTTTTATTTAACTATTATGAACTTTAAAATTTTAAGAATTAAGCTAGATTTTATTTACTAAACAAGTCATATCTTTATTTTTAAATTTTTGTCATGTATTAATTTTATAACTAATATGTTTAATATACTTTGACCATCTCAATTTCCTATGATTGTAGCCCATTTCCCCTCCACTTGTCCTCTTCCCCCTCCAGCACCCCTACTGTCTTTACCTCTAGTCTTCTTTTCCGTCCTTCCCTCCCCTCCCTCTCTGTGTGTTTTCTTGCTCCCTTCCTTACATCCATCCATTTATTCATTCAAGTTCAGTCATTTAAATAGGAGTCTACCTCACCTTGCAGTCAAGTCCTCAGACTCCATGTTTTCTTCCTTCTAGATGGTCCATTTCTGTTTCCTATCTGATTTCAGCAAATTCTTTCTTTGTTTTGTTTTGTTTTTTTTCAAGACAGTTTCTCTGTGTAGCCCTGGCTGTCCTGGAACTCTCTTTGTAGACCAGGTTGGCCTTGAACTCACAGAGATCCACCTGCCTCTGCCTTCCTAGTGCTGGGATTAAAGTAGTGCACCACCACCTTCTGGCTTGATTTCAGCCAATTCTAAGGCCTGAATGTAGAGACTTTAAGGAAACCCACTGAGTCATGCTCAGTATAGTGATGATTTTAAATATGAATAATAGAGCAGGAGAAATTAGGTTGATCATCCTTCTTTTTAGAGAGGGCTTAGACAAGTCCTGTCTCTTAAAACACCTTTGTGCCCCTCTGTATTTGGCATAGTTTAGTTCTTTAGCCTTTATAGTATTTGAATTACCAATTAAACTCTCTTTCTCTCACATTGGCCTCTGGGAAAATCTGACCCCATTTTTACTGACCATCTCTACTAAAATTGTGGTTATGTACAAAATATCAAAATAAAACTAGCTTAATTATTATTTTTTAGTGATTTATCTGTTCATATTAGGAGATAGTTTGGATTACATTTCTGCTGAAACACAAGAGATATTGCATGGGAAATAAAGGTGCTACTGTCAGGAAAATAACAACTTCACTGTTCAGAAATGTTGAGGGGAAGGATTGTGTGCCTCTGACTCACTGCAACTGTTACATGCCATTAGGCTCCCTGTAAGCGATCCCCTGATGGATTCTGTGCTAGACAATGAGCTTCAGAACCCGAGGCGTCTTCTTGCCTTTGTAGAGTGACACAGGGTTCTGAAGCTTCAATGGGAGTCACAGGGCACACAATAGGGTGTAGGTAGAGTTACTGTGAGACCATATCTCACTTTCAGGGAAGTAGTGGGAGAGATTGTGTCTGGAGAAGGAGACATTTTAGAGGTAACCCTTTTAAGATTTCAATTAGTTATTTAAATGTATGACTCATGTGCTTAGGTGTATGATTGATTACATGTGTGTTGACAGGCTAACCATCTTGTAGGATCCTGATTAGCTACAGACACAGGTATTGTTTTGCTGGGTATAAATGTAATTTTTTAAAAATTGGGATTGAAAATATTTCAGGTGTTTTTGGCGTTTAATCACAGAAGTTTTGAGAAACTCTGAGCAGTGATGTTATTAACTGGGAGAGAGTAGACAGCAGCAGCCTTCTTATTCTTACATTAACAAACTTGTAGCCTATGACAAGGTGTAGTAAACACAGATCATCTTCCTAACCCTTCATTTCAGATACCCAGAGAACGTCAAAAGAGTAAGTCATCAAAAATGGAATTATATCTTTCAGTTGTGTATTTATTATATACTTTATGTATTTACTACCACTCCCAACCATCTTTTCTAAGAGTTTGGTGATAACACATTTTGTATTAAAAAATAGAAGTAGATTATTTATTCAAAAGTAAACTTTTAAAAGAAATTAACCTAAATAAATTGTAAAGTTTGAGAATAACTACAAAGGAATACTGTGCAAAGTCTGAAAGAGTAAAATGCCAAAGAGAGCATGTAACTTATTCACTTTGAAATACTCAGATGAACTCTCTAGAGTGTTATATGCATCTAAGGATTTGCCTGTGACAACCACACTTGTGTTTACTGTCACTTGGCTATACTGCTTTGGGTTATTTTATGTGTCTACTGGTTTGCAGCCAGAGCTGGTCAGGGTAAGGTAGACTCTAAAGGAAGTGATTGAGCTATTGTAAACAAAAGTGAAATCATTTTATGTCAGATAAAAGACAGCTTCAATATACTTATTTTACTTAAGTAGCATCAGGTCTTTCAAATAATTCATACAGGAGCTGGAGTTGCAGCTCACAAAGAGAGTGCTTGCCTAGCATGTAAGAGATCCTGAGATTATTTCCCAGCATTCTGTATACCAGTATGGTGTGGCATTCCTGTAATCCCAGAACTCACGAGGTGGGGCAGGATCAGAAGGTCAACGTTACCCTCAGTTATATAGTAGTTATATAGCATTTTGAGACCATCTTGGATTACTTTTGACTGTTCCCCCACCAAAAAAAAAAAAAAAAATTCAGACAAAGACAATATACTTAAGGCCAATTAAAATACTTAAATATATTTACATACTTTAAAGTATTTATTCATTTAAATTCTTTTCCTATGATTCAAATAAAGATTTATGCTATCCATACACTGAAGTGATCAGTTTATGAAATAATCTTATTTTATTTATTTATTTTTATTGTGCTGTGCACTAACACAGGATTTCTAACATGCTAGGCAAATTCTCTGCCACTCTTATTTTAGATGTGAAACACTGAGGTACTTTAACTCTAAAGTGATTACAAACAAACTCGAAAGGAGAAAACCATGGTAGAGGAGCGAAGGCCCCCGGGGTAGTGGTTGTTAGAACCATGTCTTCCACTGACATATTCTGTCAGACTGTGTCTTCAAGCAAGAGTTCTTGGGGTTTGAAGATCAAGATCCTAGCCTAACTCTACTGTGACGTCGTAGATAGATTGCTTATGCTACTGATCCCCTCTGGTCTTGGTCTTCTGTGACTTCTAGAAGTGCAGTGGAGACTCTTGGAAAACCCCTCCTCTCCTACCTCGTACTTAGTACCTACTTTAACTGTGAGTCCTCAAGTCTGCCATCACCAACAAACTGCATGCTGTGCTTAATCTTCTAGGCATCTGTCTAACCAACAATTCCCAAATATTTACTAAAAATTGTCTGAATACTGTTAATGTGCCTGTTCAGCACTCAAATTCTGTAGAAATACCTGGCTTTAAAAAACAAAACAAAACAAAACAACAACAACAAAAAAAAACAGACATAAAATCTCAATGTAACCACCTTTCACTGTGTTTGCATAGATGGGATTTCTTCCCCTTGAAGCTGGCCCTTTCCAAATACATTGTTTTACGCGAGCTTAGCATTTATTGTTTGATTTTCTCCTTGACCTTTGATTGTTGCCGTTACCAGGTGGCTGGGCAAAAGTGAGACGAATAAAACAACTAATATTCCCTGGGTTTAATCATTAATAACCTGAGCTGACATCATGGAAGCCCGTGATGGGCCCTATTACAATGTCATAGTGGCGGCTTTTTACAGTTTTAACCTGTATGAAAAGCTATTGCTCTTCTGTCTCCACACCAGGTATTAGGAGTGGATAAATGATGTGCACTGCCCTGAGCCCCAAGGTTCGCAGCGGACCCGGCCTCTCTGATATGCATCAGTACAGCCAGTGGCTGGCCAGCAGACATGAAGCTAATTTGCTGCCGATGAAAGAAGACTTGGCCTTGTGGTTAACCAATCTATTAGGTAAGGTTATAAGATATCACTTTGTGAGCAAAGATAACAGTGCCTTATGTGTTTTACCTCCTCTCATAGTGTCCTTCTCCCAAGCATGTGACAACACCTGGAAAGAAAGACCTTCTTTATTGGGATTTTTCATCTGGGAAACCCGAAGCCTGTGGAAATTTAAATGAATTTCCCAGTGCCTCTCACATTAGCTGTGTTTCATATTCCAGCGTCCTGCACTGGAATGTGGAAATGTGCTGTCGAGTTGCTTATACTGTTTCTGGTCTTGTCTGATTTATTTTTGACTCGTCAGTTTTCAGCTGAATACTGTGACCCGTGCTTTGGTTCAGGCTGCAGACTCTGTGAAATCTGCCTCTAAAACTGTCTTTCTTGCCCTACTTTTGCAGCGCACCTTCCAAAACTGCTCAGAGCCTGAACTCAGGGAGAAGGCCTATGCTTTGTCCAGATGGGCTGACCACAGTAATTTAGCTTTGAACTGGATTCTGTTTTCTTTTTAGTGTGCCTTTTTGAAAAAGCATCGTTGTTGAGGGAAATGACACTGCCTGCTAAAGGGGCCTTTGCTTTTGTCTGGTGAATTCTGAGGATGAAGGTGCCAACAGTGAAGGGTATAGATTTGTACATTAAAGGCTCTCCATATATATAAGCCACAGCATCGCCAGTAGTAGATTTCCCCAGAGAAGCACGAGTCACAATTTTATTCTCTTACAGATCTTTCAGAATATGTGGAGTAAGCAGAGCTTGTGTGGTGCTGTATGGTGCTGTGTAGTGCTGTGTGGTTGGCAGAGTGGACCCACCTACACTGTTCAGCACTGAAGCAATCCTTCAAGGCACAGGTTCACTGTCTAGCTAGGAGGTCGGGGCTTATAGACAGCACCTCTCAGGATGAATCTCTAGCAAAGACTGGGAACCCATTAGCCTTTTGCAGAGTTTTCTCTGCTTATCCTGGCTTTTATACTTAATTGCTTTTTAAAGAAAATCTTTGTGGGAGGTATTTACATTTTCTGTATCAAAAGCACCGCATTTTGACCAACTTTATGGTTTAACCAGAATGACCAGATGTGGGTATTGACAAGATACCCTTCAGAAAGGGTTTCAGGAGCCCCTCCCCTCAGCAAGGTCCTCCACCTCACCAGGGGCTGTCTGTAACACAAGGAAGAGACTTCCTCAGATAGAGGGACTTGTTGCCTCCTTCGCTTTTCTCTTATGAGGGCACACTAACAACTGCTAAGTTAGTCATCATTAACTTACTGCTAAGTTAGTCATCATTAACTTCCAGCCGTCTGCTGCAGATTCGAGTTGTCACTGAAATTGTGATGCACAAGTCCAGAGCACAGCTCTAGAGAATCTGTTGATGCTTGACTTCCAACTGCTGCTTCCTGGCCGGGAACTCTCCATTCATTGTTCTGACATATAGCCGTTGTGTCTGTTTGCAAGTTGATGTAGGAGGAAATATTTAAGATATATAGTACTTAGTTCCTGGATTATAGTTAATCTAAGTTTTTGTTCCATTTATAAAGGTCAGTGAAATTGTTAATTTTTTATGAAACTTTTTAGAGGCTAAATCATACACTGCTCTGAAGAAGGTTAGTAGTGAGTTGTAATCGATAGTGCGATCAACAAGGGGCCATGGAGATGTTGGGACAGGAGGAAAGGGTGCATGAGTACAGTGTAGCCTGATTACACAGTCATGACCCAGTGTTGGGTGACTAGGTCATCAAGGTGTTCTGTTTAACCAATGCGATCATTCTCAAAGAGGTTTGATCAGTGTGAGCAGCCCAACACAGCCTCAAAGAACAGAGTCAGTGTGTGTAATGGAAAGATCCTTGGATTAGGAATCAGGAGACCTGGCTCCTCTCTGGGCATCAGGAGACCTGGCTTCAGCTTCTGGCTGTACCACTGGTAGGAAGCATGCCCAGAGTCACTCAGCTGTCTGTTCTGGGCTTGCTGTCCTCAACCATAAGTGAAAGAGTCAGAGGGGGATGCTCTTTAATATCCTTTCCAGCTCCCCAAATCTAAGTTTCAAAGAAATCTGAGTCTGGGGATTTGGTTTGGGTCAGTTTAGGCCAACAATAAACATAAATAAGCAAAAGAATTATAAATGAATAAATTTTTAAAGAATAAGAGTATCTTGTTAAATATTTATTAGTAGTTGTAGCAAATGAAATTGATGATTTGTGAAACTTTCCAGACTAGTGATCCTGAAGGGATAAAAAACTGTAGTTATTAGATACTGCCTTTGAGTGGACTGGAATTCATCTGAAATACACAGAGACTTAGACCCCAAGGCAGCACCTTCATGATAATTTGGAAAGGAGTCTAAACACTTGAGACTGTTTAAAATGGTAAAACATCTGGAGGTAGGAAAATAAATATGTTTTGTATAATAATGAGAGGGGAACGGACAAATGGCTTTATTGGAAGATGTCTTTCTTACACATAGTAGCAACTCTTAGTGTGCACTTGCATTGGAAATGCAAATATAAAGTTATTTATTCTTGCAGCTGGAATGCTCAGAGAGTTAGCACATTTATTGCGCTTGCAGAGGACCTGGGCTTGGTTCTCAACACTCATACCATCTGTAACTCCAGTCCCAGGGAATATATTGTTCTCTTTTTGCTTCTGTGAGCACTGCACACACATGGTACACATAAACTCACACAAGGACACACATATGTGTAGATAAAAATAATAAATAAATCTTTAAAACTTATTATCTTTTTACCAACTGGGAAATATTCACCTATTTTGCTCTGTAGCCCTCTCTTTCAGATCTTAGCTTTTATGTACTTGGGACCTAGAGCTGTCCTGGTGACGGTCTCCATGTTGGTCCTGCTTCTATATAAAACACCAAATTCTTTAGTGAGATAGAAATGTAAAGCTTTTAGACTTTTGCTCTTCTAGGGTCGTGCTTGCAGAGAACTTTCCTGACCCTATTTTAGGATATTTGTTTAAAATGTAACTTTTAAAATATGCTTTTTAAGGAAAGTCAGTGATTTAACTTTGATGTCTCTGATCCTACACATAAACTGTCAATTGGAGATGGATTTTTTTTTAAGGACAATTTATTTTAAAATTATTTAAAGACCAAAAATTGTTTGATGAGTAAGAGAATGCTTGTTTTGCTGATAGACCAATGTTCACATTCATGTCTCCAATGTGACCTGAGATATAATTTTCAGATACTGTAATCTTGCTTAATCAGTAGCAAAACTAAATACCATTGCAGAATTCTAGGCATAGAGATAAAGATACAATAATAAACTGTCAGTCAACCTCAGTTTATTATTAATATTGGTTTTCCTGTTGGCAGCATGCTAGTTGAAGTGACTAACATGACTCATGAGAAGGTCACTGGATGTTCTTTCCACTACTCACATGTCCTTGGGTATCTTACAGGAAGTTCTCCCTGTAGCTCTGCTGCATTTCCTGATAATAGTTGGGACCATGGACTAGATTTATAATAAACATTTAGAAAAGACAGAGCTGGGTCCTAAAGATCCCACCATCTTCAGTAAGAATGTGTCCTGGGCTGCCACTGACATGGTGACTTCTGTTACTCATTGCTGACATTAAATACACATCTTCTGTCTGTACTGCAGGCTGTCAATTCTGTTTCTTTTACTCATGAACCAAGTGTTACTCACCCATTATTTATGTCTCTACAATATATCATAATACCAAAAGTTTATGCCAGCAAATCTTGAGGAAAATTTTAATTATTGCTTTGAGCGTGGAGAGTGTTAGTAAATGAACAGCCAGCCCCAGGTGATAACAGTAATCCATGATGTAGAATTAAGCACATCTAACTCTGTGATTTGTAGCAGGACTTCTGAGGACATTGTTGGTCTCACTCTGAGACAAATGTACTAACAAATTACTCATCTCACTTAAGCTTTTACATATTTTTAAAAATGGTAATTTCTCTTTGTCTTATATTAGTTTTGTTCCATGATACTAAGGGAAGCGAATGGTACTGTATTTTTAAGAAAGACTTGTGTGTTAAGAAAGAATTGTATCAAGACTTAGTTGCATCAAAAAGAGTTGACATTTTTATAAATGGTTATAAATGGTTATAGGTTTATATCTACCTAGGGATTTCTAAGTTACTCCAAAAGCTGTTATGCTGAATTGACTTTACTTAGATTGACAAAAATATATTGATAGTTGATACTATGGCAAATTCCCTTTTTCTGACTTTTCTACAAGGAAAAGAAAATTTAGTGGTTCCCAGTTTAACATGAGTGATCAGTTTCAGTTTTTCAGTTATATCTAAAAATCAGCTTCATTTTTATTTATTAAAAAGTAAACATCTATCTGTTGAAGCTAATTGAACACAGCTGCTGTCCAGTAAGCTTGGGACAGGAGGTTCTTCCTTTATTGAATTCTTGTCTTCTGAGAGCCTCATATTCTTGGTGTAAGTCAGTAACAAGTCTGTTTCACACTGTACAAAATTTAGTCTTGAAAATACCAATTAATTTGAGATAAGGTACTCACTATCAAAAATGTTTAATAATTTGTATTGCACTAGAAAATAAGTCATGTTTGAGTTCTCTACTATTAAAAATAAATTAATGTTGGAGGTGCAGAGGGGATTAGAGTAGAGGTTGATACTGTAGCATCAGGATTATCTTTAGACATTGAAACTATACCTGCTTTCTTCTGCAGTGTTCCAAAGTAGACATTAGAACATGGCTTAGAGATCTTCTTAGCCATAGTCCAGGCTCCCTGCTCATTTCACAGACTATTATCTTCAGTCCCAAGATCATCTTTTTCTAAAAAGACTTCTGTGATGTTTCTATGTAAGAAAAGAAAACCATAACAATTTCATTTAGGAGAATGCTCTGCTGTAGGAAATAGTCACTGTATGTTCAGTAAATATTGAAGTTGTCAAGCCGACTGGCTGAGAGCATAGACTTTGAACCTGGAAGGCCTGGGTCAAAGGCTGAAATTCCTCTATGTGCTAATGTGTGGATTTGTTTAAAAAGGGGATAAGGGGCATAAACAGTAACATGCACTCAGTAGTACTGTGACCATGCCTGCCTGCCGCACTGTGTCCTAATATCAAATGTGAATATTAGATACAGTCTCTCCTTTGTGAATCTAGTACTGCTATTTTTTTTTTTTTTTTGAGAAAAACACATCCCTTTTTACTCCTGTAGAAGATAAAGGGATTCTTGCTCCCATACTCAGGTAGTGCCAGTCTAAAACATTTTATAGATTGAGAGCCAATGTTTATGCGAACTATGTCACCCATGCTGGTTTTAGTTACCCAATCCCTCCCTAAAAATACTGAGGCTGATGCTAATTTCACTCATTTAGTCTACTGCTATCGGGGGCAGTGACCAACCATGGTACTTAGTCAGACTCCTTGGTCCCTATCTACCAGCCAGCTACCAGTCATTACTGAAAGGATGTAAGATCAGAGTTCACTACTGTGGATGCAGAAAATAATAAGAGCAGAATACCTTAGATCGACCTTCAAGCTCATGGCACATATGGGCTGAAGCATCTGATAATCCAAGATGTTTCAGTTATGCCATCTATCACTCTTGATTCTCTAAACATGATTTGACATGGGATAGGCAGGGCAACTGCTACTAAGAATGTGGCAACGTGCTGACTGCAGAGACACCTTGTGTAGTGTTTATACTATGATATGTGAGTTACCTAACACAGCAAGATAAAAAGGCCTGATTTGTGAAGCAGGGATCATTAATTACATGTTAATTTTACCTAAGGAATTCATTCTTCACAGCCTGCTTATATGGATTTGTTATGGGCAAACTCAACTGGCATTATATCCTGTCTTTTCCTTAAACACCGTTAGTGGTATGTGTGGAATGTAAGTGAAGGAGTGTATTATTCCATAAAATGTTATAACTGACTTCTTACAATTATACAGCACATTGAAAAAATATATTTAATGACTCTTAATAGATGGATGGAAAATATATTACATGTAAAGGGTTTTTTAAAATAGAGCTTCTCAGTCTTGCATTTTCCCTTCATTTGAGGCAGTCCATTTCAACTATAAAGTATATAACAGTCTCTATTTTAGCCAAAAAACCCACCTTTCTAAGCTATAAAATACACAGAATTGAAAGCTGACACCTAATATATTCTTCATTGGATACAGATGTTCAGTGTACAGTTTTTTTCAAGTGTTCACAGAGAGCAGGACAAAGGACACTTGTGAGTTCCAAAGCAAATCAAGGGAAATGTGTAACTCTGGGCAAGTTTCTGATGGCTCTTTAATGAAAACTATGTTTCTTTTCCTTATTAAAATTCTTTTCAATTTATTATAATCATCTAGTCACTTGAAAATATGAGGAGGAATCTTTACATTGCTGTAGAGTTTAACTAACTGAGAGCACATTAAGCTCCCTTCAGAGCTAGAATATCTTCTAAGCAATTCATAGAAGAATCATTCAACAACATCAGTTAAGAACTGGGTGTAAAATTTGTTCATTTTGATACTTAAAGACATCTCAGTAAACTGACAGTTTTAGGCAACTATTTCTGGTACTTATATGCCATTCCTGTTTGCAAGATAACTTTCTTCTCAGTAGCCTAATATTGGGAGCATAGCGTAAATCTATCCTGCTTGCATTTTGTGTTTCAAGACTCCTACGTTCATTTCTGAGTTGACTGAACTCCATGCAATTCTGAAATAAAAGCAGCCTGCACAGGCTAACCTCTGTGGTCAGCACATAGAGTACTGTTGCTCTGCCACCTGCAGAAGTCATTATCTTAACCAGAGGCTAAAAAGTGAGCTATCCAGCAGGGAAAAAGAGAACGTAAGAACTACCTCCAATTCCCCCTTACATACCCCCATCCACATTGCATGAAAGTCATTTCAAACAGATGTTTTTAAAATTCAGACAGTGAATACTATCAGTCTAAAGAAGTGGTTTATCTGTGTCACATTTGGGCTATATTTGAATGTCTATGGAACTGCATCACCTGCAGTTCTCTTAAAATGGGAAAGTGGGCTTGTGTGTGCCCCAATGTTTTGTCAAGGTTTTCCAGAAGTTTTATTTGTTAATTTACATGCTTGCTGATGCATTTACCTAGTGCCCATCACAACACACAATGCTTACCTCTGTAGGAGATTCCATTTTTAAAATGTAGGTATTTGTAGACAAGGTCTTGACCTTTAACTAGTCCTTCTTCCCATGCCTTCTGGATGTTGAGATTATAGCTATACAGCATCAAACCTGTTGTTTGTAGTGCTCAGAGTGGGACCCATGGCTTTGTCTATGTCAGGCAAGCACTGTACCAACCAACCTACTTTCCAGTCCTGTAGGAGATTTAAAAAGACACGTCTCAAGAGGTTTATGCCATATTGAGGAAAGTAGAGCCTTTTATTTATTTATTTTTTTTTTTTTTTTTTTTTTAGCAAAAGAAGAAAATACTTGATATACGCCTAAAACAAAAACTATTTGTGAGAATGACTATACAGAAGAGAGTAGTGAGCCCTGGTAAATTACTTCCGGGAGGCAGAGTAAGGGGAGATGGAACTCATCCAGTGAGAGAGCAAGACCCTGAAGGCATGCCAGGAAGAGTAGAAAGTCTATGAGGTGTCTGATCAAGGCTGTATGTGGACCACAGGCAGATGGAATTGTTTGATTACAGATGTGGTCAGAGGCATCAGTGGAGGCCATTGGGTTGGGATATATTGGATGGGTATTTTTTGCAAGGTAGAGGTGGGATCAAGAGCACTAGAAAAGGTGTCTGCGTGAATACTGAATCAGGGAAGATGGGATATAGCACTGAATAGCGACTGCAGACCTAGGAAATAGCCCCTATTCTGTGGCCATCATGTCAGTTGTCAGACTGTGATGGCACAGGCAAAAGAGGCAGCTTGAAACAGCAGGATCTGTGACTTTCAAGTCGTGGGAAATTAAGGCAGCAAAGAAACACTGACATAGGACCCGTGCAAAGGGGAGGGCTTAGGAAGGATGAGTTGTGACAGCTATGGAAAGACACGAGTGGTTGGTGCTCATGGAGCTAAAGGGCCTTGGACTCCCTGGGATGTGATAAAGATGTTCTGAAATTATGTTGATAATTGTATGTTTCTAAATATATGCACAGCATTTGAATCATATACATAAAAATGGCAAATGATAAAGGATACGCAGTAGATCTCCCTAAAGTTATCTCAAAATGAAAGTGAAAAGGGAGAAAGAAAATACACTCTGGGGATCATCTCAGAAAAGAAAATGACTATCTGGGATCCAGTGAAGTGTGGAGTTGATGGGTTGAGGACCATAAGCTTCTAAGAGTAGTGGTGACCCTGTGAAGGCCACCTCCCACCTGTGTGGGGAGGGAGGAGCAAAGCTGAGCTCTGGAATTGCCATCTCAAGGCTGCCTGCAGAGGGGGTGCTCACGAGGCTTGTATTCTCTTACTGAGACTTTTATCTTTTGCAACAATATTACCTGATTCTTAATCAAGAGTAATGCATTAATACAGTTGAGAAATGAGGTTTAATATAGTTTAGATGAGGATTACTGGCCTTTTTATTGGAGTTGTCAGTGATGATTCATGTACTGTTGTTCTGTTTAAAAACAGTTTTTGTTTGTTTGTTTGCTTGCTTGTTTGCTTTTTGTTTCTTTCGTGTGTGTGTGTGTGTGTGTGTGTGTGTGTGTGTGTGTGTGTGTGTGTGTTTATGCACATGCCTGTACGGTGGTTGGTTCTCATGGGTGTGTTTCCCTAAGCTCAAGCTTAAAGAGGGGTCAGAGATCCACATCAGATGCCTTCCTCAGTTGCCCCAACTTATTTTTAGACGAGGTTTCTCACTGAACCCGGGAGCTCACAGATTCAGCTGAAGTAGTGCTGACAAACCCCAGAGAACCTCCTATCTTTGCCTCCTCAATGCCAGGGTTAAAAGCCTGTACCTCCATTTTTTCTTTACCAGCCATACCCCCCTCTCTCTTTATCTCACTCTTTCTCCCCCTCCCTCCCTCCCTTCCTCCCTCCCTTTCCCTCCTTCCCTTCCTTTTCTTTCTTTCCATTATTTTTTTACATGAGTGCTAGGGCTCTGAACTCAGTTCTCCATGCTTGCATGTCAAGTACTTTACAGATGAGCCATAAACTCAGTTCCTCAGTCCCTTTTGATTTTCTTCTCTTTTTTCTTTTCTTTTCTTTTTATTGAAGCTGGCCTTCAACTTCAAATGTAGCCAAGGATAATTTGGAGCTTCTGATCCTCCTGCCTCTATCTCCTGAATGCTTTGATTAAAGTTGTGTGTCACCACCACACATGGATGTTCTTACATGTTGCTGGGGAGTGAATTTCTGCTTTAATGAGTGCTGAAGAGCTACTCTCACAATTGAGCTATTGTTGTTATAAATAGATATATTGCAGCTATGAAATACCAGTCTGCTTTGTAGGCCAAAATGATTGAATGGACTACCAAGGATGATGAATGAACAAATCAGAGAGACCCAATATCTTTACATGCTGAGAGGCAACATGCATTTGGTTCTTTGGTTCTAATACATTTTGTTTTCTGTACATTTAGAATTCCTCAGAAGGCTGGTTCTTTGAGTTTCATTGACTGGTTTTCATTTTGTCTGGTTGATAAATGGTGTGAATTTTGTCAAATTCACGTGAAATACAACTTTTGTACTGTTAGAATAAATATAAAATGTTGAGATTCCAACCATAAAATGAAAACATAAAATGCTAAACAAACCATTCTTATAGTCAGTCCCTATTACAGGGAATTCACTAGGAATGAATAGAAGCAGCTCCTAACAAAATTCTGCTCTTTAGTAGGACTCTGATGCCCATGCTGGGGAAGAATGTTTTTGTGATACTCTTTTGTGTTATTTCAGGGAAAGAGATAACAGCAGAAACCTTCATGGAGAAGTTGGATAACGGTGCCTTGCTCTGTCAGCTTGCAGCAACTGTGCAGGAGAAATTCAAAGAGAGCATGGATGCCAACAAGCCTGCCAAGGTAAAGTCACCAGGCAGAAAGTGCTGCTAAGAGGCAGGTTCTCCTGTGTGGAGAGTCTCCATATAGAAGACATTGCAGAGACAGGTATACCTGCAGTGAGTGTCTCTATGCAGAAGACATTGCTGAGAGATGAACAGTCCTACAGTTAGGGTCCCCATGCAGAAGGTGCTGGTGAGAGATGGGTGGGTACTCCTGTGTGGAGGGTCTCCATGCAAAAGGAACTGGTGAGAGATGGGTACTCCTGTGTGGAGGGTCCCCATGCAGAAGGCGCTGGTGAGAAGTGGGTGGGTACTCCTGTGTGGAGGGTCCCCATGCAGAAGGAACTGGTGAGTGTATTTGGAGAGCTTCTCTCCAGGTGTCACCAAGCCCCCCGCGGTCCCATAACCCATGTATAAAATAATCATACGGATACTTATATTGTTTAAACTGCTTGGCCATTAGCTCAGGCCTACCATTGTCTAGCTCTTACTCTTATATTTAGCCCATTTCTATTAATCTATACTTTGTCACATGGCTTGTGGCTTACCGGTGTCTTTACATATTGCTTCTCATGGCAGTGGCTGGTAGTGTCTCCTCCCAGCCTTCCTGTTCCCCACCTTCTCCTCTTCCTTGTCCCGCCTACCCTATCCTTCCTGCCTGGCTACTGGCCAATCAGTACTTTATTTATTTTAACCAATCAGAGCAACACATTTGACATACAGAACATCCCATAGCAGGTGAGAGAGGGGTACTCCCGTGTGGAGGGTCCCCCTGCAGAAGGCGCTGCTTGGAGGCGGGTCCCCTGCAGCTTGGGTCTCTGTGCAAACAGCCCTGCTGAGGACAGATGTTTAGTCCTGCAGTGACTTAGGAATAGGGTTCAATGTGAGAAGTGGGTGTGAACGAAAAAAGTCTGCAGTAACAACAAAGCACAGAAGCTAGTTTGTAATTAGGGAACATGTAATTTCCCTTTTAATTATTTAAATTATGTAATCCTTTCAGTAAGTCTAATTAAAGGAAAACTATGGGGAAAAGGTGCTATTTCAAGAGGGCATTGTGTATAAACTGGCTTCATCTGAAATACTGTCAACAAACAGTGTAGATATAACTGTATCATCAGACAAGAGGAAAAAAATAAGCAGGAAGATTTGCTGAAGAGGTCTTGTTTCCAAAAGCAGTATGTCAGAATACTGCTGTAAGCCATTTGGAATGCAATTTTTGTGTTTTAGTAAGGAGGATCATTGAACTAAGTAATTTTAGGCAAATTATTGTACATTTTTAATTGCTCAGTTTCTTTTTGGGTCTTAGTTCTAATCTTTTTATCTGTTCAAGAACGTTGAGAAAATGTCATATTTGTTAATTTTGAATAAACAAGATGAATAATAATTTTTCTGGTTTCTAATGTCTAAGGGAAAGAAGAAAAACAAAGTTCAAATACTGTTGAAGACAGCTTACAGGGCCATGAAACACACAGTTTATAAATGGTTCCTGCATCTGTGGTGGCACAGAGGTGCAGTGCCTGTGCATGTTTATAGCATCAGGCACTTAGTTTGATGGATTGGATTTTTATACATATGTAAATATATTTCTATTGTTTAGGGTTTTTTAAAGTTTTTATTAACAGATGTTGACTGTGCATGCTAATGGGTTTCATTATGGCATTTTCTTATTTTATATCACTGTAAATTATTGTGTACTAAACCAACTCTGAGTCCCAGTGGCTTTTCTTAAAGCAGCTCTGTGATGCTGTCAGTCAATCCAGCACCTTCCAAACGCTCTTACTGTGAGTACCACCTGACTTGTTAGATTGTAACCCTGCCTGAACATGCGGCCTGCTTCCCTGCGGGATGCTTCCTGGGTGCATTCCTCAAAAGCTACCCAGGAGACCCATGCTCTGTGCTGCATGATAACTGATGCTTTTTCTTTCCTGGTTTTCTCTCTCTAATGGAAGGTTGCAGATTCTGAGAGATTTTCACAGCTCCTCTGGCTAGGAAGCATCTGAGCAAGACTGTAACAGACACGCTCCTTCCGAGTCTAGTTCTAGATGCCCTTGCTTCACTGTGGAAAGTGCTTCATGTAATGCTTTCTATTAGACAGTTGTTCTTAAACTGTGGTCTCTACTGTAATGGAGCAGACCTCCATTTAGTTTAGCAGTGGGAAAGCATATGCTGAAAGTTTGTACAGAAACTTTAAAGCAATCAGCAAAGAGGAAAATGGCATTGTCATTCATTGGCAGTCCTATCTCACCACATACAGGTGTTGATACCTGCACTTTTTGGGGAACAAAAAGGCCAGAGCCCAAGGTCAGGATCACACAGAGGAAAACCACTCTGCTAAGAATACTGTGGAGTTCGTTGGTTTTGTTTGTTTTGGAAGATGACTTTTTAATTCAGAAGCAAAGATGCACAGAGTTGTAATTCTGTGACGTGAGTATGAGACGGGTCTGGAGTTCAGGGATGTTGCCTGTGTACTGGGTTAGCTTGAGATAGTTCATGCTATCTGTTAAGTGGCTGCATCTGAGTCTTAGTTCCTATCTGTAATATGGAATTAGTACGAATTACTTATAACCTAGTAATTGACAGCTCTGGATAAATAGCATATACTTTGCTGTGTGAACAAACAATTGCAGCATTTTCATTTTCTTTTCATTTTTCTTTTTTTCTTTTTTCTTTTTTCTTTTTGGTTTTTCGAGACAGGGTTTCTCTGTGTAGCTTTGCGCCTTTTCTGGAACTCACAGAGATCCGCCTGTCTCTGCCTCCTGAGTGCTGGGATTAAAGTCATGTGCCACCACCACCCGGCCTCATTTTTCTTTATTAAGAAAATTTCTACTCACTCCACATACCATCCACAGATCCCCCCAGTCCTCTTTCCCAAGCCACCCACATCCCCACATCCCCAAATCAAGGTCTCCCATGGGGAGTCAGCAGAGCCCAGCACACTGAGCCTAGGCAGGTCCAAGCCCCTTTCCCACTGCACCAAGGCTATGCAAGGTGTTACACCACCGGCACCAGATTCCAGAAACTTGCCCATAGACCAGGGACAGATCCCAATCCCCCTGCCTGGGTGCCCCCCAAATTGTTTGAGCCAAACAACCATCTTCTGTGTCCAGAGGACCTAGTCCAGTCCCATGGGGGCTCTCCAGCCACCAGTCCACAGTTCATGGGCTTCCACTAGTGTAAGTGGTCATTTCTGCATGTCCTCCCATCATGATCTCAATGTCCCTCGCCTGCAGAATCTCTCCTCTTTCTTATCAGTTGGATTCCCAGAGCTCAGCCTGGTGCCTGGCTGTGGATCTCTGCATCTGCCTCCATCAGTCACTGGACAAAGGCTCTATGATGACAGCTAGGTTATTTGCTAGACTAGTCACCACAGTAGACCAGTCCAGGCACCCTCTGGACCACTGCCAGCAGACCAAGGTGAGGTCATCCTTGTGGATTCCTGAGAACCTCCCCAGCACCCTGCCTCTTCCTAGTCCCATGATGTCCTCATCTATCATGGTATCTTCCTCCCTGCCCTCCCACTCTGTCCCTGTTCTAGGTTGACCCTCCCATTTCGCTATGTTCTCATCCCTCATTCCTCACCCTCTGCCAATGCCCCACACCCAGTCTGCTCATGTAGATCTCATCCACTTCTTCTTCACAGGGTTATCCATGTGTTCCTCCTAGGGTCTTTCCCTGTTAGCTAGCCTCTCTGGAGTTGTGGGTTACAGTCTGGCCATCCCTTCCATCACATCTAGTATCCATTTATGAGTGAGTACATACTATGTTTGTCCTTCTGAGTCTGGGTTGCCTCACTCAAGATGATATTTTCTAGTTCCATCCATTTGCCTGCAAATTTCATGATATCATTGTTTTTTACTGCTGAGTAGTACTCCATTGTGTATATGTGCCACATTTTCTTTATCCATTCTTCAGTTGAGGGGCATCTAGATTGTTTCCAGGTTCTTGTTATTATGAGTAATGCTGATATGAACATAGTTGAGCATGTATCCTTGTGGTAAGATTGAGCATTCCTTGGGTATATGCCCAAGAGTGGTATAACTGGGTCTTGAGGAAGACCATGAAAAGGCCACACCTAAGAATAATAGGAATAGAAGGAGAATAGCAGCTTTCAAAGGCACAGAAAATATATTAAACAAAATCATAGAAGAAAACATTCCTAACCTAAAGAAGGAAATGCCTATGAAAATACAAGAAGGTTACAGAACACTCAATAGACTGGATCCAAAAAAAGTTCCACTTGATACTTAATAATAAAACCACTAAACATACAAAATAAAGAAAAAATATTAAGAGCTCCAAAGAAAAAAGGCCAAGTAACATATAAAGGCAGACCTATAAGAATAACACCTGACTTCTCAATGGAGACTTTAAAAGCCAGAAGGTCTTGGACAGACATTATGCAGATAATAAGAGGCCATGGATGCCAACCCAGACTATTATATCCAGCAAACTCTCAATCAACATAAACGGAGTAAACAAAATATTCCATGATAAAACCAGATTTAAACAATATCTCTCCACAAATCCAGCCCTACAGAAAGCACTTGAAGGAAAAATCCAACCTAAGGAAGTTAGATACACCATGAAAACACAGGCAATAGATAGTCCCATACCAACAAATGCCAAAGAAGGGAAACATAAACAACTACCACCAAAAAATAACAGGAATTAACAATAACTGGTCATTAATATCCATCAATATCAATGATCTCAATTTACCTATAAAAAGACATAGGCTAACAGAATGGATATGAAAACAAGATCCATCCATTTGCTACATACAAGAAACACACCTCAACTTCAAAGACAGACACTATCTCAGAGTAAAGGGTTGGGAAAAGACTTTTCAATCAAATGGACTTAAGAATCAAGTAGGTGTAGCTATCCTAATATCTAATAAAATATACTTCAAACTAAAATCAATAGAAAGAGATCTGGAAGGACACTACATATTTATCACAGGGAAAATCAGACAGGATGAAGTCTCAATTCTGAATATTTATGCTCCAAATACAAGGGCACCAACATTCATAAAAGAAACATTACTAACACTTAAATCGCACATCAAACCCCATACACTGGTAGTGAGAGACTTCAATACTCCACTCTCACCAATGTACAGGTCTTCAAGACAGAAACTTAACAAAGAAATAAGGGAACTAACAGACATTATGACTCAAATAGACTTAATAGATATCTACAGAACATTCCACCCTAACACAAAAGAATATACTTTCTTTTCAGCACTACATGGAACCTTCTCCAAAATCGACCACATGCTTGGTCACAAAGCAAATCTCTACAGATACAAAAAAAAATTGAAATAACCTCCTGTATCTTATCAGACCACGATGGCTTAAAGTTAGATTTCAATTGCAGCATTTTCAAAAGATGAAAATCAAAATTGTTACTATCACAATGGCGATTATTATTCACAAGTATGTTTTTGAATGAAAACTGCTGTTCTGTCTAGCAACATCCCTTCCCTACATGAAGGAGAGTTCACAGACCATTAGTGAATATTTTAGATTAACTAGAAGAAAAATAGTGCTTTGTAACTACCCATATTTAGTATAACAGCCACTGTGAGCACATCTATAGACATGCACCCCAGTCTTCATGGAAATGCACAATGTGGGGAGTGTTGAGGTCAAGAATTTTACAACTATTTTCTTTTGAAACCTATTTCTATAATAAAACTATCAAACAAAAGTAACAAAATAAAAAAAATTCTTGCAAATTCATGAGAACTGAAGTCAGATTTTATAAAATTTGGACTTTTTCAACCCCAGTCTTTTTCTGTGGTTATGATAACGTATTTTAGTGCACAAACATAGCTTTGGTTTTTAAAGAGAAGATTAAAATTTAGTAACGCTTGACATCTGCTGCTTGAGATCTGTAGCTTAATTTGAGTCCATTTGGCACAGTAATTCTTGGCTGAATTTTCTTTTGTGTCTTTGACAGAATATATGTATTTTACAATGACTTCTTAAATCAAAATAGCATGCATCACTTTGCCTGTGAACAAAACAGCATTTTCAAAAAATAAAAGCAAAATGGTTACTGTCACAGTGACCATTATTATTCATAAACATGTTTTTGTCAAACTTTGTTTTTTAAATGCAGCTTTTCTCCATCGTGAAAACAGAACATAGGAGAGCTGGGGCATTCTAGTGTGCGTCTCTCTAGCGCACGTCTCTCTAGCGTGCATTTCTCTAGCGCACATCTCTCTAGCACACATCTCTCTAGTGCTTGTCTCTCTAGTGCACATCTCATTGTCCCGGCACTTGGAAAGTAGAGGCAGACGGATGAGGAGTTCACAGTCATCCTTATTGTATGAAGAGTTCAAGGCCAACCTGGGCTACATGAGACTATATATCTCAGAGGAAGGACAGAGAGGGAAGAAGAGGGAGATAGACAGAGATTGCTTAGATTATACAACATTTTGCTACTATTCAGTGTAAGTCTATATTAAATGATAATGAATTTACTAAAACCTATGAGTTAGAACTACACTACCTATTTCCCAGAGGTAAAAAGACCCTTTCAGTTGTGCATATGTAACAATTGTGCTACAGCATTATGTTTATTCTGTGTTTGTGTGTATGTGTGTGTTTGTATATATGTGTGTACATGAGTCTGTGTGTGTGTGTGTGTGTGTGTGTGTGCATGTGTGTGAGTTGAGGTATGTAAGTATGTGTGTATGTGTCCTGTGCACATGCATGTATTTGTGTGTATATGTGTATATGGGTGTGTGTCTTTGTATGAGTGTGTGTGTGCATGTATATGTGTGTCAGTGTTTGTGTGTATCTTTGTGTGTCTGTATAAGTATGTGTGTGTGTTTGTGTCTGTGAGATATATGTGCCTATGTATGCTGTATATATGTGTGTTTGTGTATGTTTGTGTACTGTGTATATGTGTGTGTTTTATATCTATGTATGTTTCTGTGTAGGTATGTGAGTGCATGTATGTATATGTCAGCATATGAGTGTGCCTGCATGTATATGTATTTGTGTATGTGTAATGTATATGTCAATGTGTGTATATATATATATATATATACATGTATGTATAACAGATATGTCAGTTTATGCATGTATGTATGTGTGTGTGTGTGTGTGTAATGACTATCCTACATTTCATACTGAATTGGGAACAATGACAATGTCAGTAGATGAGCTTGTCAGCTTTTCCTCTGAATTAATTAATGACATCATATCCAGGAAGCCCTGAGTGATTTCTCCTAGTAGTTTTAATTTCATCTTCTCATTTTCCAAGCACTTTTTTTCTTTTGATTTTTTTTTTTATTATTATATTTGTGTTTTAATTTTACACATCAGCCATGGGTTGCCCTGTCCTCCTCCCTCCCGCCCTCACCTTTCCCCCATGCCCTCCCCTCTATTCCTCCAGGGCCAAGACTCCCCTGGGGATTCATTTAAACCTGGTGGATTCAGTACAGGCAAGTCCAGTCCCCTCCTTCCAGGCTGAGCAAAGTATCCCTGTGTAAGCCCAAGGTTCCAAACAGCCAGCTCATGTACTAAGGACAGGTCCCGGTCCCACAGCCTGGATGCCTCCCAAACAGTTCAAGCTATTCACTTATCCAGAGGGCCTGATCCAGCTGGGGGCTCCACAGCCTTTGGTTCATAATTCATGTGCTTCCATTAGTTTGGCTATTTGTCCCTGTGCTTTTTCCAATCTTGGGCTCAACAATTCACGCTCTTACAGACCCTCCTCTTTCTTGACAATTGGACACCTGGAGCTCCACCTGGGGCCTGGCTGAGGATCTCTGCATCCACTTCCATCAGTTATTTGATGAGAGTTCCAGCTCGACTGGCAGAGTGTTTGGCCATCTGATCACCAGACTAGGTCAGATCAGGCTTTCTCTCAACCATTGCCAGCAGTCTACAGAGGATGTATCATTGTGGATTTAAGGGGACCTCTCGAGCACTCTGCCTATTCCTGTTCTCATGTGGTCTTCATTTATCATGGTCTGTTATTCCTTGTTCTCCCTTTCTATTCTTGATCCAGCTGGGATCTCCTGCTCCCCTAAGCTTTCTTTCCCACAAACCTTGCCCTTCATTACTTCCATTGTCGTCCAGTTGTTCATGTAGATCTCATCCATTTCTCTGTCATTGGGTGATCCCTGTGTCTTTCCTAGGGTCCCATTTTCTAGGTAGCCTCCCTGGAGTTGTGTAGCAGTCTAGTCATCTTTGTTTTACATCTAGTATCCTCCTATGAGTGAGTACATACCATGTTTGTCCTTCTGAGTCTGGGTTACCTCACTCAGCATGATTTTTTTCTAGATCCATCCATTTGCCTGCAAACCTCATGATGTCATTGTTTTTCTCTGCTGAGTAGTACTCCATTGTGTAAATGTACCATATTTTCTTTATCCATTCTTCAGTTGAAGGGCATCTAGGTTGTTTCCAGGTTCTGGCTGTTACAAACAGTGCTGATATGAACATAGCTGAGCAAATGCCCTTGTGGTATGATTGAGCATTCCTTGGGTATATGCCCAAGAGTGCTACAGCTGGGTCTTGGGGGAGATGGATTCCCAATTTTCTAAGGAAGTGCCATATTGATTTCCAAAGTGGCTGTACAAGCTTGCATTCCCAGCAGCAGTGGAGGAGAGTTCCCCTTGCTCCACATCCTCTCTAGCATAAGCTGTCTTCTGTGCTTTTGATCCTAGCCACTCTGACAGGTATAAGGTGGTATCTCAGAGTCATTTTGATTTGCATTTCCCAGATAATTAGGGATGTTGAGCAATTCCTTAAATGTCCTTCAGCCATTTGAACTTCCTCTGTTGAGAATTGTCTGTTTAGTTCTATAGCCCATTTCTTAATTGGACTGTTGGGCATTTTGATGTCTAATTTCTTGAGTTCTTTATATATTCTGGATATCAGCCCTCTGTCAGATGTGGGGTTGGTGAAGACCTTTTCCTATTCTGTAGGTTGTTGCTTTGTCTTGTTGACCATGTCCTTTGCTCTACAAAAGCTTCTCAGTTTCCAAGCACTTTTTAACTTCTCTTTATTGATGGTTCTTTTGGGAGTTTTACAGCTGGGTAAACATGTTTGTGCAAGTGTGTGAAATCTGCTACATTTGCGGTTTTCTATGTTAAGAATTATTTAATGCTCTTAATTCTGAAAGCAAGTTTGGATATATGATAGGCAATTTATAGAAAATGTTTCAGCTATAGACTGAGAGTCTTTCATGCCTGCTTTCATTTGGTGAGACACTGCACTTATGAAGAAGTTGGATTCTGTAACTCACCTCTAAGAGCATCAATATGTTCAGTTTAGAACCAATTTCTCTAGGGTGTTAAAAGTTTTGCCTTTGCTTGGTAGGCAACTTCCTCACATAGTATGGTTGCAATAGAGATAACAGAATCATATGGGAAATGTAGGAAAATATCTGAGCCACGTCTATGACAGTTTAATGTAAGATTTGATTTAATTAGTGTATATATCAGAAGATGACAAGTTTACTATTAATATCAGTCTGAACATCACAGGATTCGAGGCTCTTGATGAAATGAAATCTAAACCTAATCTTCCTAATATTCTATATTTCAGAACTTGGTTTTGCTTGTGTAATGTGTGCAATATTAATAGTGTATGTCAACATGGTCACACATGTGTACATTTATGCCTGACTTCTTCGATGGTTTTCTACCATGTGTCTTGAGGCTGTGTTTCTCACTTGAACTCAGAGTTGCCTCAATTTAGCCAGTGTAACTGGGCAGCCTGACCTGGGACATCTGACACCCAGGATCTGGGCTTCCAGGTGGACTATAATGTCCACCTGGCCTTTACATTAATGCTGGGACTCAAAGTCAGATCCTCACACTTTTGCTGAGTTTGGCCCACTGAGCCACCGTCCACCCGTCCATTGCCCTGCTGGGATAAAACTAAAGCAGACAAGCCCACGCTTTGTTGATTAGACTGCATGCTTTCTGACTTTAGTTCAAGTGCCCAAACTTGGCATCTCCAGTAAAGAGGATGATCCTTGCACATCGTGGTCCAGGCAGGCTTTCCTTGTGTATTTCCTGTGCTCCTTCCCACCAGTGACAATTCTACTGATTTGTGCATAAGACTGATGATGGGGTCTCTCCCCAGGGCTAGGTATTCAAAGGGTTCAGTCCCCTTGGCTCCCAACATTCTTTTCCACTTACTTATTTGCGAGTTGCTGCCTTGGACATCAGTGTTTCTCTGACTCCAGGGGAGCCTGGGCGGTCAGATCAGTTTGAAGCACATGTTAAGAGGGAGGATTGAAGTTCTTTTACCTAATAGAAGGCTACAGTAAGTGCAAAGAGGGAAGTGAACATCCCACATTTAACCCCTGCTCAGGGGAAAGAACACCCTGGTCAGATGCGGCATTTGTCACACCCTGCCTACACAGAGAACCTGGTCTCCTGAACTGCAGGATAGTGCTACCACAGGATTCTGTGCACCTCAGAGTTAAATAAGCAATAAATGTGAACACTTTCTTTCTTTAAATAAACAAACAAAAAACCACCTGTGCTTTTTGTTTACAGAACATCTTTTCATTGGCACCAGGCTTCAGCTCACTCCTGTGAGGTCTTCAACAATGGAGAATCTAGTCTTGTTTTGATAACTCTGACAAGAAAGTATGATGAAAGCAATATATGATATTTTAAAGAAAGAGAAACCTCAGCTGTGATTAAATTAGAGTCATTCACATTTAATTATGTATATGTATGCATCTGTATGTGGGTATATATGTATATGTTTATACTATTAACTGCTAGTGTAGCTATGTTGAAGAGAACTTGACTAGTGTATGTGAAACCTTAGATTTGACTGCCCCCCAACACACACACACACACACACACACACACACACACACACACACACACACACACACACACACACACACACACACAACCAAAAATAGATAAAACAACTTTAAACTTAAAAATGCGTTGTTCAGAATTTGATGTACTAGGACTAAACAGAAAGTGAACCATGATGACCTGGATGATGATCTGGAAGGAATGTGGGTAAGCATGTGTGGAAATAAACTATGTGGGGTGAGGCAAAGAGAAAAAAATAGAGGAGAAAAGTTAGTGATAAACTCTAATTCCTCGAGATTTACAAAGTAAAAATATCACAAATACATTAAAGTAAATAATTTCCAATAAATTAAAATTCGCTCTCTGTTTTCTTAATTTCTGACCATGGCCCATCCAGGCAGCTGCTTGTTGGCTTGGTGCTTTTCTTAACAGGAATATTTCCGTCCTGACTGTCTCACAGTGAGATGCCATGGTGGAGCTCAGAGCCAAGTAGTGCATGGCGCTGTGCGTAGAGAGGGATAAGAATAGTGATCGAGGGGTTGGGGATTTAGCTCAGTGGTAGAGAGTTTGCCTAGCAAGCGCAAGGCCCTGGGTTCAGTCCTTGGGTCTGAAAAAAAAAAAAAAAAAAAAAGAATAGTAAGCAAAGGAGTCTGACGTGTTTCATTCCTAGTCAGCTGGTTATACAAGGCTTGATAGGGGCTACATGTACAGATTGAGGTGAAAAATAACAGCTAAAGAAAAGTGTCCATGACCTAGATTTAAGTGTGTGTGTGTGTGTGTGTGTGTGTGTGTGTGTGTGTGTGTGTATGTATACGTGTTTGTGTGGTGTGTGTGTGTATATATGTATGTGTTTGTTTGTGTATGTGTGTTTACACACGTGTGTGTGTGTATGTGTGTGTGGTGTGTATATATGTATATGTGTATGTGTGGTGTGTGTGCATATATGTATGTGTGTGTGTTTGTGTATGTGTGATTACATGCCTCTGTGTGTGTGTGTATATATGTATACGTGTTTGTGTAGTGTGTGTGTATATATGTATGTGTTTGTTTGTGTATGTTTGTTTACATGCCTCTGTGTGTGTGTGTGTGTGTGTGTGTGTGTGTGTAGCATTTACAGGTCATGAAGCTATAAAAGGGGTCAGAAGAGAGAAGAAAGAGATTGTAACAGAGGGAGAAGAAGAGAGGGAAGTGGAACATGTGACATGAAGGCAGAAGATGGGGATATTTGGGGAGAGGAGAGGAACCAGCTTGGCATGGGGAGGGTGCCAGCACACATGTTCTTGTTTGCATATGGAGTTATGAAATAATGATATGAATATTTCAGTCTATATACCCTTAACGTTCACATTTCATATTTAGTATGTATTTACTACTTATGTTGTGTTTATGTATAATAAGTCCCCTTACCAGGGAGAAAAGGGCAGGTTAAACAGAGAATAAGGACACATATGAAATACTATGATGACAGGGCCTGGCGAGATGGCTCAGTGGTTAAGAGCACTGGCTGTGCTTCCGGGGGACCTAAGTTCAGTTCCCAGCACCCACATGGTGGCTCACAGCTGAAGCTTTGGAACAGGGACCGGAAGTGATGATGTCACCTGCTCACTGCTGGACTCAGGCTCCACAGATGCGCTCCGAGATTAGATCTCCCCTTTGTGGTGGTGGTGGCGGTACGGAGCAACTTAGGGCACTGGCCTTTAATTTACACCTAAAGGCCTTTGTTTCTGAAGCATGTTTAGGTTTCCGTGGTCCAGACATCATAACAGAGCTGATTGGCCTAATTCTGTTCTGACAGCCTCATCCTGAGAGTTAAACACATCCACACATACACGCATTTTTCCACTCTGAGACTCTCCAGTTGCATTCAAATTTAAGGAACTTACCTCAGTCAGAGATCTGTCCCCCCATATGATCCTGTTCTTCACTTCCACAGAGGTCTCATGTGGAGTCCCCTACAGGATCATGTTTTTGAGCTCTGATCCTCAGCAGGTGGCACTTTTTCTAGGATGTGGAGCTTCACTGGAGGAAGTGAGTCACTGGGAGCAGGCCTTGATGTTCATACCCTGTACTCACTTCCTGTTCCCTCTCTTTCTCCACATCACTTGCCTCACTCACACACAGCATAGGCGGCCATGCCTTCTCAACCATGATGGACTGTATCTGTGCATAAGCCATGAGCCAGAACTGGCCCTCCCCCTGAGTGTCCCTTGTCAGTCATCTGCTCACAGCACAAGAAAAGCAGCTAATGCGAACTTTTCCTGTAAAGCCGATCTTGCTGAATCCCACCGAGTGACCTCTCAACCATGCCCAGGTGAGACGTGCATCGTATCGTGACTGTCACCTATGTTTTCCGGGCTTTGACATTCTTCCTCCACTAGAACATCAGCTAATGTCATTGAGAGTGCCAGCTTCAGTTTTGCATGGGCATTAGCTAGTGTGGGAGTGCTTGCAGGGCCATCACTGGCCACCCTTGGAAGGGCGGTGCACTCCGGACACTCGCTGATCAGTCACAGTCCACTGCTGTGCCCATCTTGTAACCATTGCTCATCTCTGTCGGCCCCGATCTCATCCCCAGGTACAGAAAGACACTCTGTGGTGCTTAAGATTTGAAATGTGTACTGAGGGTGTGTTACCAGCTTGCCAGGAATTTCTGAGTCTTGCTGTGAGATGAAACATAATCCGTCCCTAGCCCGGCTGCAGTGTTTTGACACCTGTGAGCTTGTCAGCTCTGGCCTGACGTGTGGGTTCTTAGATCTGTGGCTAGTTCAGAGGTTTAAGTCCAGAGCCACAGTCCCAGGAAAGCCCGATATCATGGGTGCCCGCTTCTTATCGGGCCAGGAGTGGCAGCACCAGCGTGCCTCCTAGAGCCTTCCTGCTGCCGGAGACTGAATTCCACATCTTCCTGTCTGTGTCCCGCTCCAAAGCAGAGATGTCAGGATGAGACCTAGTCCAGGGACCAGGCATGTTCAGCCTACAGGATAGCTGTGAATGTGACCTAACACAGAATTGTAAATTTTCTTATTTAAATATGAGTTTCATTCATGCATCCGTTTTTAACTTTGTGGGTGGTGATGTTCTGGTGTGGTGTCTAAAGCTTGTGCATGCCTTTGAGCAAAGGCCAGGAGACAGCATCCAAACTGAGTCACATTACCGAACTCCTCCCATAGAGCACAGCTATTCTGTGGAAAATGCATCCTAGAGCACAGCTTTTCTATGGAACCACGTGTTCTAGAGCACAGGTATTCTGTGGAACCAATTTACATTTGCCTATAATGAGTTGTAAAACTGAAAGATTTTTCTAACATATTAGATTTTTTGTTTTGATTGACCGTGTTAGAGAAATTACCCCATTGTGTTTCTATTCCAACTATGTGAAAATTTCCAAATTTTGTTTTAGAGGCAGCATTAAGAAATATAAGTTCAAAATCCACAAGGAAAAATAGCATTCGATGGCACCATTAATAGGAAGTTTATGTGGCTTTTGTGTGCCTTGTGATGCTTCTAGTATCTACCATATTATATTTAATGAATCAGTTTCCCTTTTTATGGTACTTGGGATTGTATCTAGGACTACTCACTCACCAGGAGTGTGATCTGCCCCTGAGCCACACCTTCAGCATAACTTTTCCCTGCTTAAAAAAAGATTGTTTGTTTGTGTGTATGTGTGTGTGTACACAAACACACACATATATGCACACCACATGTGTATGTAGAGGGTGGAGGTCATCTTGTGAAAGTCAGTTCTTTCCATCTACCAGGTGGGTGCCAGGGCTTGAACTCAGGTTGTCAGGTGGCATCAAGCTCCTTTACTCTATGAGCCATATCTCAGGCCCAAACATTTTAAGTCAAGGAGATGACTGAAGACTGGATGCTGTCAGGATGATGACAAGGATCTGATCTGTACTGTGTGGGTCTGACTGGCCAAGCACAACTGAAGGGCTCACAGTGTGCCCAAAGGTGAAAACAGAGGTAGAAATGAGCACAGGAGGATTGCCACAACCTGTTCATTTGGAGGATTTAAGGTCTGTCACTACAATGTTTTACAGCTTCATGCAGTGACGAGCTGGTAAGTGATGGCAGCTAGTGCTGTGTACAGCTACTCGGCTTTGAGAATTACAGGGAGAATGGCTGCCAGAGGCTTGTCCAATAGGTCCTCAGGAGACACTTTTGACCTGAAGTGAAGCATCGTTACAGTAATTAAGGATCTTTCCATTCAGTAGTTGAAGGAACCATAGAGATGAGATAATGTTGTTTTTCTTATACCTTTTCCATAATTGATCCTGATTGCCCTATAAAATAGTGAGTGAGACAGGAATATGAGGTTGTTTCTTTTTAGGGTCCCTAAATAGCCATCCACCCAAGCGCCATTTGACAACCAAGGGAAGAGCAGTTGGTGTGAAAATGCGAATGAGAGCCTGAGAGTTCCCATGCTCAGGTCAGCATGCCACAACTTCTGTCAACTCTCTGAGAAGGTGCCATTTTATTGGCTAAGGGTAGCTGGCCAGGGGATAAAAAAATGTAGCCTACCCAGGCCCTCATTTTATCAACCTTTAGCATCAGAATGCTATCAGCTGTAAATATTCTAAAGCTGTGATCCTTGTGTGCATATGTATAGGATTTAAAATGTGATGGAAGGTTGGTTGATGGCTGCATGTTAGAAAAAAGGGTCACATCTCTGGTGAGGAGATGTCTGTGCTTGTGACTGGTGATTAGAAATACAGGTGCTGTGAAAACAGGCACAGCCAACTCTCAAGATTTTCATCATGCACTGAGAGAACACAGTGTTTCTGAGTCAAAGCTCACAAACCTATAGAAAAGTTAGTTCAATGCAGGAAGAGCTGTAGCTATGAGAGAGGGGACATTTGGTGTTGTGACTGATTTAGGGGGTATTAAAGCAGAGTAGTATCCATTGGATATCACTTCACTTGAGTGGACCTCTCCTACCACGCTCACTTCTTCTTTCTCGTTGGTCGCATAGTTAGATGGCAGCCTGCACATAAGAACAGCCTTGCTAAATAAGAAAGAGGCATTATGTCCCTTACCCCAGGTCCTATTTATTGTGAGTGTGCTTCTGAGAAGGTCTCTGAGCCAGGCAATGTCAAGAGAGAGTTCCCAGCTCTATTTTATGCTCACTGAGAGCCCCGCTCCCAGAGAAAGAGGAGAAAAAGACAGATAGGGGGCTGGTGAGTGCATCATCCGCCCTAGAAACCTGCCTAGATTCCAGTGGATTCAGGTTCATGTGAATCTACTGGGAAAGGGCCACCTCTCAGGAATGACACCAGTCTTATCCCAAGCTGTTGTTTGATAGTGTATATAACTTCCATTGAAGACATGTGGAAATGAAACAAATTAACTCTTCAGAAAACTTAAAAATTCAAATACATAAGTTGGAAGAAAGTGAAACACTTAGTAGCTCACAGATTCATGTGCACAGACATACACACAAGCATGCCCATGCACCTGTACACAAGTGCATGCAGACAGACACACAGACCAATGCTAGCACATACACTGCCCTCCCCCCACAGAGACACATAGACAGACACAAACACACATGCAGACCCGTGAGCAGACACATACACATACTTCATCTGTGTGACTTCCCAGCATTAGCAGAGTTTGCTCCTTAGCAGGAAATCAATCTACTGAATTTTTCCACAATGACATCATCTCTTCACCATCAGGCCCACTTCCTGCCTTAACCACATTCAGGCCCATTGGCAAGAGACTCCAGTGTTTCCATGATATCTGATAGCCCTAATTTTAGCCATTGCTTTCAAGGCAGGAGAATGTAGAATACGGTATCAAGAAAAATAACTCTCCCCATATGGAAAATGAGAAATTAATTGTCTTAAAATGAGCTGTTTCTAAATGCTTTGGAGAAATTCAAGGCATTTGAACAAATCAATAGTGACTTTGCAAGCTATTTTGTAAAAAGAGGAACACTCAGGTTTTTTAATTGACAGCCTTTTTTATAAGGAGCTGAAAATTAAGGAAAAGAGGTATTTCTTCATTTACAAGTGTCTGAGGATTTCTGGGTAAGTTAAAATGTGAGTGTTCATGCTATTTCTGTGTGTGTGGCCCAGGGAAAGTACTCTGTTCCATCACAGAGCTGCGCAGTGTTTTCAGATGAGGTCATTTCCAGTGCAGCGCTCCCAGCACTTTCCTGAGTCTGCTGGGGCAGTTGTGTGAATGCTCCCTTTGTTTCACTGGGCAGTTTGAATACGCGTTCTATACCATGCATGAAGCTGCCTGGGATGCGTTTTGTGCTGGTATTATTTCCCTGGTCATGTCTAATTTCACACCAGCACAGCCTGCCTGTCTGCTGGATGGATTGCAATCAATGCCCTACATTAAATCGAAATAATAGAGTGATACATTGAAGCCAGGTTGGGGGGAAGTCAAGAAAACTGGCTTAGTCATGACTCTTGATAAAGAATGAAATCCCCTAGGTGTGGAGGAAGAGGAGAACTTTGCACTGGGATGACTGCAGGCAGTATGTGCTCTGTGCCCCTCTCCTGAGGGGTGCTCAAGTCCTCCTACCAGACCACAAGTCCTTAGGGCTTCCTGTATCACACTTCTGACTGTGGGTGGACAGCCCAGATTCTCTTGGGACGTGCCTTTTAAATTCATGAAATAAAACATAATTCTGCCAACAACACAAGCCAAACCAACTTTATTGGATTGGTCCTAGGAGTGGGAACTGTCTTCACGCACCATAAACAAACAGAAGCTCAACAGAAACAAGCCTTCTAAAGCCCTGCTCTGACGTCAGTTGACATGAACACTAGAGTTTTAAAGTCGAATGGGGAGTCATATTCCCAAGTGTCTGCTGCCTTTACAAATGAATCCACATCTTCACTTGGTGGGAAGACACTTTTTTCTTTTTACACTGGTGAGGGGAATGGTAAACTTGCATTACAGCTTATTAAAATAAAGGCTACTTTGCTCATCTCAAATTCAGGGTCCTCCCAGTGCATACCAGGAGTATGCACTGATTCTATCTCATGGGGAGAGCTGTCAAGAATATAAACCTCACAGATTTTTATAGAATAAATGAGAACAGTTGGAGATTTTTAGGAGGAAAGATGATTTTTAGTTTTACATTTATCATGAGTATGCAAATACTTATGTATGTATATATGCGCACATTTATGCATATTATATGATGTATATATATGTGTGTGTGTATACATGTATATATGTGAATGTGTATGCATACATTTGTATGCTTCTAAGTATACATTTATATGTTATATGTATGTGTGTATATACGTATGTGTATATATATATATGTGTGTGTGTGTGTGTGTGTGTGTGTGTGTGTGTGTGTGTGTATGTCAACATAGAGGTTGTGCTTCTCCAATATGAAACTGGAGCATTCCACACTGATATGATGTCACAGGGGGAAAAGATCCTACATCTGATCTCATGTGACCTGCCATATCCAATAAGCAGGAGCCCTGAAGATAGAGTAGAATCACAGCTACAAAAGCTGTATGTATGAGATGTGTATGAAACATGGATGAGCATATTATTATACTCAGTTTCTCTCAATATATAATAACCTCTCACATCTGTGAATATATTCTGAAATCTAAGAAAATCTGAAAACCAAGAGCCCTAAGCTTTCTGGACAAGGATATTCTTCATGTATGTATGTCTATGAGTGTGTGTAAATATGCATATGTGTGAGCACATGTGTGCCTGTGTATATGCATACATGCACAGATGCAGAGTGTGCATTTGTGGGTGTGTGTACACATGAACATGAGTGTGCTTATGTATGAGCACTCATGTATAAGTATATGCATGTGTGTGTATGGATGCATGTATGTGTATATGTGTATATGTGTAACTTTATTAATTGTAAATTACAAATGGGAAATAAGTTGTATGTTGTTCCACATTCTCGTGGTTACCAATTTGAAGCTTTGACTGGAAGTCTACTCTCCTCACACTTAGTACCTTGTGCCCTGATAAAATAAAGCGAACATTTTTGAGTGACTCTTCTACCGAATGCTGGTCTGACCATCAGGTAATTTAAAACTCAAGTCAGCCCATATCACTTCTTTGATCAGAATTCTCCATGGAACCCTCACTGCTTAGATACAAGTCAAAATCTTTGCTTACACTGGAGACCTTTGTGCTCTGATCCTCAGCTGCCCATTCGATCATATTTCTTGTGACCTCACCTTATGTCCCCTTGATATACAGCAAGGTGGCCTGTAGCAGGAATCTTAAAAGTTCTTATTAATAAAACCAAACCTGAGGCCAGTTATTGGGGGGAATGCTGGAAGATCAGAGAAGCAGAACAAGCCACAGCTAGCTCACCTCACCAGTTCCTCAGCTGGTCCTGTTTCCTCAGACTGGAAACCTCTGTCTGAGTCCTCATCTGAATGGGTCTCAGCTGAACTGCTTCTCAAAAGCCTGAAAGCTTAACCAGTTAAAAGCTTCTAGTTTCTGGTCCTCACGCCTTATATACCTTTCTGCTTTCTGCTGTCACTCCCTGGGATTAAAGATGTGAGTCACCATGCCTGGCTGTTTCCAGTGTGGCCTTGAACTCACAGAAATCCAGAGGTATTTCTGCCTCTGTAATGCTAGGATTAAAGGTGTGAGTGCCACCATTTTCTGGCCTCTGTATCTAGTGGCTGTTCTATGCCCTGACCCCAGATAAATTTATTAGGGTGCACAATATTTTGTGGAACACAATTCCACCACACTGGCCTTCTTCTTTGATGAATTCATCAGAACATTTTTGCAAAGGTTCTACTGTTTTCCTCAGGTAAAAGAGGCTTCCTCCTCACTCTCCAGATGCTATCCCTTTGACTAGGTCTTCCTGACTGGTGAACCTGTCATACAGTATCTTTCAAAGATGCTTTGTAGCTGATAAGCATTTAAGTGCTAATTATGCACAAAATATTAATAAGTAGAAATATTAAAACAATACTCTATCCTTTTAGAGAGACTTTTGCTTAATTAAGTGAATAAAAATGTACTCATCAATACAAAAATAATGACAGACTGCTGGTGATTTGTATATTATGATACTCAGCAAATTATTCAGTGTATGTGTATACTGCATGTTTTATGATAGAGGTAGGGATGCCAATATGGTTTTGCCTTTGTAGTTTAGCAAGGGAGAATCACAGTAAGCTAATAATTAAACAGTGAATCTTAATTCATAAAAATTGTTGAGAAATGAAAATGACAAAGAGAAACACCCAGTGTAGTCTTGAAGAAAATATATTTTAGATTTTTCTGAAGTGTGAATGGGAATTAGGCAAGCAGAGAGAGTACAGTGTTTCAGTCAGGAGCCATATGGAGGGCCATGATGACTTCAAGATGGGGAGCAAAATGTGTCTGCATGTGATAGTGGAGCATGAAAAAGTTGTGGGTTGAGATAGGAGCCGAGACTGGTGCTGTTGAAGCACTTTAAATACAAGTGTGATAAGATCTTGTTATGAGTGGCACTGACTGTGGAGAATGAACCCAAAGGACTTGTCCAGACCAGGTGAGAAATAACAGCCACACTATGTAACGTTTTGACAGAGGAACTGGAAGGTAGGTGGCTTCTGCATGAGCCTGAGACCAAGTGGACATGCAACAATCTGGAAATGAGTATTACAGTGTGGAAATCAAAGATTAGTCCAGTGTTTGGGACATGGGGAAACAAATAAATAAAGACAATGGCAAGTATAGATTTATAAAAATGGCTTAATTTAAGATGTAAGATCTAGCTAGCGAAAAGCCTGAGCCAATAGATCATACAGTTCATAATTAATTTAAGCCTCTGTGTGTTCACTTGGGTCTGAGCGGCTGCAGGATCTCGAGGACGTGGGAGCCGGGTGGACACAGGAAAACTTTCAGTTACAAAGACATCTTGGTTTGCCATCAGAAAGTGGAAGCCTGGGGATAGATCACAGATTAGCATGCCCATGTCAAATAGCCTGTGGCTCCCTCTCACATCACAGATTGGTTTACTGATGGAAGAAATGTACAAGCAAATGAGTAAAGGGGTTTTCCCGATATTTTAGTGTTGTTGTGGAGAGTGTATGGGGAAAGTATTCTGCACATGACATGGCGAAGCTGGCAAGTTTTGACCCTTTGAACTGCAGTTTGTAGCTGGTGAATGACTAATAGCATTGCACTTCAGAAGGCTAATCTGATGGCGGTGTGGAGATACCCAACCCACTTAACCCAGAAATGGAGGGACATTTTGGAATCTCTACATTTTTTAATGCCTAAGACATTAAAGAGTGTCAGTACTGTGAGCTGGAGTGGTGGCTCATTAGTGACAAATAAAAAGCCCGAAGGGACAGTCAGAACTGCTGGGACTGATTTTATCTTTGTGTGTGTGCAATGTGTGTGTGTGTGTGTGTGTGTGTGTGTGTGTGTGTGTGTGTGCATGTGTGTGCATTTTAGCTGCAGACACATCCTGTTTATGTGTCAGTGTCTGGTGAGTTCTGTTTGGCAGGTTTTATATCAGGTGCTGTGATAAAGTTCAGAACCATTCTGAAGCTCTACCCTGTTCCTCTCAAAACTTTCAGTCTGGAAGGAAATTCAGTTGACCGGAAAAAACTTGCAGGTATAATGTGGACTTTCTCTCACTGAAAGTAAGCAGAAAGGGTTACATTTTGCATGACACTTGACCCTAGGCCAACATTTAGCTGAGCAAGAGATGTGTGGGTGGCAGAGACAACTGTTGGAGAGCAGCCTGGAGTGAGGGCAGCAAGCAGAGGCTGCAGGGGCCGGACAGACCCAGCATGACTAGAAGAGAGATGGGAGGCAGGGGGTACAGAAAAATCTTCTACTAGTAGGAGGGGCCAGGCTCCTCCAAGCTGTGGAAACCTTTTTCTGGAAAGGTTTAGTTTTGTACCATATGCACTAGGGAGTCACTGAAGATTTTAAGCACGAGAAACAACCAGATTTGCCCTTTGAAAACCTCCCTCTGTAGAAATAAGAGATTAATATACAACACAATGGAGAAAGTCAGAAGAAGGAAGAAGCAAATTGTAATTACTGTAAACAGAAAACGTTTGTTTAAATTAAACAATTAAATAATTAAAGTTTAATTTTTCCTGTGTATATCTTAGCTTATTATGGTGGTGACATTCGTGATAGTATCAATACTATTTAATCCTTATTACAGAGTTTAGACATGTACTTGGAAAGGATATTATTATTGAAAATAAGCTTTAACATGGAACTTACAATAGTACTCTTCATGCTATCTCATTTAATCCTCAACACAAATGTCGGACCCTAGTTTAAAAAAAGGTTAAATAGATTAAATATCTTGTTCTTGGCCCCGTCTAGTTAATTGATGCGCACAGGTGGTACGCCTCCAAAATATTCTGCAATTCACTGAAATTAAAAAATTAAGGAACACACATGGAACGACACAACCTTTGTTCAGTGTGTTTGGGACTCTACCTACCTCACTAATATGTGTTGGCTGCCAGAGCACAGCCACAGAAGAGCTGTGAGCTCCTGAAGATGTAGTTCTGCTTTTACTAATTTGAGACGGGTGCTGAGAAGAAACTTTTACAAAAGCGGTGGGATTACAACTGTGAACTCAAAATTTGTTACCAGTCTTTATTAATGACTACTACTTCTTAGAGTATGCACAGTACTTGTGGGAAATGAGAAATTTAATATTTATTCTTTTTGTTTGTTTGTTTGGTTGGTTGGTAGGTTTTTTTGAGACAGAATTTATCTGTGTAGCTTTGTGCCATTCCTGGAACTCACTCTGTAGCCCAGGCTGGCCTTGAACTCACCGAGATCCGCCTGACTCTGCCTCCCCAAGTGCTGGGATTAAAGGCGTGTGCCACCACCACCCAGTGAGAAATTTAATATTTATTCTTAAGGGAATTTTGTAGATCAAATATATGTTTGGAAAAATTACCGAAAATAGATGTATATTATTCTTGAAAACACTTAAAAGCTGCTAACCATTTGTTTTGTCCATCATAATTAATGATTACCTGTTCTGTTGAGAACTCAGGGAGCTGTCACTCTGGTATCCAAAATGTCCACTTCTCTGAGCAACGCACACGTGCAGTCTTGATGATCTACCCATGACATACAAGATTCCCAAAGGGAGAGGGAGAGAAAGAAATGGCTGTTATACTTTTATAAGTTATCTTTAAAATGCTACTTTTTTTTTTTTTTTTTTTTTTTTTTGCCAGAGCTGAGGACCGAACCCAGGGTCTACCACTGAGCTAAATTCCCAACCCCTGTTACTTTTATTTTCCAATCTGCTCTTGAGAAAAATGGTATCTTCTAAAACTCGCTTATATTTGAGATGCTTCTGGATTTAAAATCATAAACTCCTTTATTATTCTGCATTATGGACAGAGATTATCACCTGGCAACCTCATGCTCCTGCACATATAATCCAATTGTACAAAAGCAGGGGGTTTTCACATTAAAAAGTCTACACTTTCTGATATCCCTCTAAACTTAGAACCTTACTGGGGCCATAGTTCTCTATGGATACAATGAGTTACGAGAAAGAAAAGGGCTACCCTCCTAGACCCTGGGTGAGCCCCCACTTTCCAGAGTCACATCATCCTCAGAGCACCTCAGAGCCGGCCACTTTATGTATTCTCCTCGGCCTCTGCAAGGCCTTCAGGAGCTTGTGACCTTGGCGGAGAATGCAATTTTATAAATACTTGCTGGCCATAAAGACCTTTTGTTTTCTTCCTGATCAGCATTTCTAGTTGCTTCATGTCTTGTCCTCATTACACAATACCCAGCTTGCTCAAGTTTGTCAGGTGACTCACTTTCTGGAATGCACTGGCCTCTTGTTCAGTTCTATAAGTGGCTGATCGTCAGTAAGATGGTCCTCCACCCATGCACCATCAGCCTTTCCCCAGAGTTAGGTCTGGAACGTTAAAGACCCCCGAGAGCTGAAGTTAGGCCAGGGCGTGTGCTCCCACTGTAATTCTTCTGTGGGATCTGAGTCTTGATCCTCAGCAGGAGTGGAGAGTAGAAAGAACCTTGGTCATGTCTCTTCTTCTTTCACTCCTCACCAGGGACAGTCACAGCTACCACCGAGCTGTGGTTTGCAAAGGACAGGGTGAGCTGAATTAGATTAAATGTGTACTGAGTTTTTTAAAGAAGCCACCTCAACGAACTGGATTTTAAAGTTCAGAGGTAAACTTCCAGAGTTTTTAAGAAGCTGATCTCTTGATCCATACATAAGCAGTGGAGAGAGAGAACAAAAGATTTTCACAGAGCGCTCTTGTGTAAGGAGTCCCATGTGAGTGCATGATGTATAAACATTGAAAGAGCAGGGTGTGGTGGTGCATGCCTGGAGACAGAGCCAGGCAGATCTCTGTAAGTTTGAGGCTAGCTTAGTCTACACAGTACATTCCAGAACAGCCAAACCTACAGAATAGAGAGACCCTGTTTCAAAAAAATCAAATGAACATAAATTGAAAGAATTATTTATTGCCATAGTATATAAAATTGGTTTTCTTTGATTATTATTTTCAGATCTGTCTGTCATCTATCTATCTATCTATCTATCTATCTATCAATCTATCTATCTATATCTATATCTATATCTATATCTATATCTATATCTATTTTTTCTCCTGCTGCATTCAAACAAACAAAAGAAAATAAAAAGCAACTGTGTTTTTCTCCTTTGAAAAGTACCTGTTGCTTCTTAAGTGATTGAGTAACATAAAACATGTTATAGAAATCAAAAATTGCTCATATTTGTGACCTTAAATATACATCACAGATGTGTGTACACACTGAATTGTAAAATCAAAGGAGTTAACATAGCGTCACATCCCTTTCTGTATGAAAACATGACAGATCCTTTTGGTGGTTTTCAAATGTGTAACCCGTTTCTGAGCATGTTGGCTTATCAACTGTTTCTTGTACTTTGTGTTCTTTAAGCCATGTCTCCCATTCTCACTTCCCCTGAAGCCACCAGTGCCCTGTTTTCTACTTTCTGCTTGAAGAGTTTGGCTGTTACAGATTCCAAATGTTAGAGATGTTTTGGGGTTAAATTAAAATTCTGGGGTAAGCTCATCAGGCTGGAATATCTGTTACTACCCATGATTCTTCATTAACACATTTTCACCAGCACACACAGGATCACTAGACTCCACTCATCTGGTTGTACATTCTACTAATGAATTTTGACAGTATATAATGGCAAGTGTCCATCAGCATGGCACCATACAGAATAGTCTCACTGACCTTAGAATCCTAAGATTCTCCCCATGCCCACTGTCTCAGATTTTTAAAAAATAGATTTTATGGTGTACATGCATGCATCTATGTAAGTGTATACACACATGTGTCTGTATGAATGTGTGCACATATGTATGTCTGGGTACTCGAGGGCAGAAGAGGTCATCAGATCACCTGGAGCTAGAGTTAGGCACTTGGGAGCTGCTTGGTGTCTTCACGATTCATCAGCAAGTGTTAACCAGAGAGCCATCTCTCTAGCCTCCCAAATCTTTTCACTGTCTTCCTATCTTTGCCTGTTACAGACTGTTCTGTAGCTGAGTCAATTGGCGTGTGTCTTTTCAGCATTTCTGATTGGCATCTCTTACTTACAAATAAACTTTAAATGTCCCTCCATTCTTCTCCATGGCTTATTTCTGCTAGTCACTGACTCATATTTTGTAGTCTAGCCTTTGCTATCTCAACCCCTGAATCCATCTTGGCTGCTTACTTGTTAGTAATTATGAAGGAGCGTCTGTAACTTTGGGCAGGGTTCCCGCAGACAAAAGTTGCTAACTTACCAATACTCTTTTACTGTGCAGGTCTCTTTTAAGCCTAGAGCTTGGCCCTCTAGGATTGATCTTCATTGTCTATCACTTTATGTAATAACAGAGATTTGTCCCAAGTAACTGTAAAGGTCTATATGTAGCTGGGCGGTGGTGGCACATGTCTTTAATCCCAGCAGTTGGGAGGCAGAGGGAAGCAGATCTCTGTGAGTTTGAGGCCAGCCTGGACTATCAAGTGAGTTCCAGGAAAAGCTCCAAAGCTACACAGAGAAACCCTGTCTCAAAAAAAAAAAAAAAAAGTCTATGTGTATATCGAACTCTAATTTTTAATATTTTATTAATTCTTTAGCAATTTTCTTACAATGTGTTTTGATCATATTCACCCCGGCCCCTCCCATTTTGCTCCTCACAGATCCACCACCACTTCCCTACCCTCCAACTTTGTGACTTTTATTTCTTAAATGCCCAACTCTTGGATTCCCATTTGTGTTATCCATATTCGACTTCTGGCTGTGGAGCCTTACACTGGAGTGTGGTGGACCTTTTAAGCAATTATCCTCACAATTTCAAAGGATGAAAGCTGTGGCAAGCCTGTACTGTCAGAAACCTCTGCATTTTTTCTCATGGAGGAAAAATTTTTGTGATATCACAACATGATGGCCACAACAGAATTTGCATCAAAAGCCAGATCTCAATCATGTGAAATTTGTCTTAGAGAGGAAATGGAGGGTCATTTAGAATTCCAGCTTGGTGCTTTCAGTTTCTTCTGTATTAAGTCAATGTTGAAGTACAAGGTCCTATTACCAACTTTTAAGAAGAATGTAATGACAAAAATGATTAATTTTTCTCTTTAAAGTTTAATATAATTTTTATCTTAAATAGCATATTTCATCCTTTTAAAAATGGTGGTTTTTATGTTTATTTATTATTTGTGTGTGTGTGTGTGTGTGTGTGTGTGTGTGTGTGTGTGTGTGCCTGTGTGAGTTTATGTGCACCAAATATATGCAGTGCTCATAAAGGCCAGAAGAAGGCATTGGAGTCCCTGGAGCTGGAGTTGCCGGTGTTTATGAGCTGTCTGATGTGGGTGGTGGGAACCAAACCCGGGTCCTCTGCAAGAGCATCAAGTGCTCTTCATCTCTGAGCATCTCTCCAGTCTGTTACGTTTATTTCTGTATTGTGTGTATATAAGTGTGGGTGTGCATGTGTCACTGCACATGCGTGAAGCTCAGAGAACAACTTTCAGGAGCTTTTTTTTTTTCATCCATCATGTGGGACTTGGGGATCACCCAATTGGTGGCCAGTGTCCTTCCCAACTGAATCATCTTTCCGGCTCTTATTTTTATCCTAAAGTGGCAAGGTTTTGAATTTACACACCTTGATACTCTAAATGTCAGCAAAAAAATTTACTGGGAGAGATTACTTTTCAATAAAGTATACAGGGAATTGGAGAGCAACAGGGTGCAAATGGAAATGTTATTTCCATTGTGGAAAAAGTGACTTCATTGCCCATATATTCCAGCAGCACACTCCACATACCTTTTGGAAAAGAAACAATATTACTTCTTGGCCATTACCACATCATCTTCTGCTTTATATCTGAAATGTCTACTTGATGTAATTAAAAATAGGAGTCTGCCTTGAACTTTTGTGAATAAAAAACTCGTTTAAACTGCCAGAACTAAAATTTCAGTTAACAATGTAAAGGAAATTAAAAATAGCATAGTTCTTTTAATTTACCTAGTTCTTTTGATTTACTTTACTTAATAAGTGGAATAGGTGATGGATAATACCTAATTTTTCTTCACCTTTACTTGGCCCAAATTTGGGAAATACCACATGCTGAAATACCCTAGATTTAAAGCAAATGTGAGCTATCATGGAATAGTTGAAGCTTGTGGATGTGAAACTGGGTGATTTAGTTTGAACTGTGTACAAGCTCAATTTTTGAATCCAGAAGGTGGAGATGCTGTATTATTAATTACTTAACTCAAGGTGTTTAACATTTTAGTAGAAAGATCCATGTGTAAACATGTATTATGTGCCTCACCTATGATAGACACTGTAGACTCTGGGTTACTCCTTCTTAATGCCATCATATGTCAGTAGTGGAGCCCGTATCTCCTGTGCATGACCACTGTGGGCATCAGAGACATCCAGTGTCATAGAGTAGCTTAAGCACCCTGACGCTGACGCTGTAACAATTCCATTTTTATGCTGAGTGTTCATCCCTCAAGTAAAGTCTTTAACCTGTACCATTGAGTATCTTTATTATACATGGGAAATACCCCGTTTGAAAGGGTTAGGAGGCATGGAGATATTATTTCTCTTTTGAAGGAAAGTAGACAAGTAGTCAAATACATTTTATGGAACATCAGCTAAAAGCTTTGCTTTCTCACCTGATCTGCTATTCAATATGATGACCATTATCCACATGTGCCTATTAGAATCTGTTCATCAAAATGTAAAAAGGAATTGGTTCCCTAGCCACACTCACTACACTCAAAATCCTACTTAATCACCAAGTCCCTTCTTCAAAGGTAATTACTATCCAATTTGATGCATATTCTTCTTGACATGTTTGTATTTTTTAATTTATAAATATACAAGTTGTAATGTTTTTATATGGAATTTAACATTATGTCTAGGTCATATGAAATCCATTTTATTTATATACTCTGTTACTACACCAACTCTTCCCTGACATATTCTTATTTCTATTTTTCCTACTTAGTCAGTGTTGAATAGTATATATTCTTAGAACTAAACTGCTGGATTTAAAGATGCATATTTTGATTTTATACTTCAAATACTAATTGATGTTCATAAATAGTTTATAAAGGAAACATTATACTGTGAGAGGTATGATTGTTTTTGAGACTCATATGTGGAGGCATTTCTTTGAAAACCAGTGCTTATACCTGAACTAGATCAGTTAACAAGATATTAATTACTATGTGGCAAAAAAAAAAAAAAAGCAACAAATGCTGGTAAGGTTGCAGGGAGGCTGGGGGGGGGGGCTGAGAGGGGGGGGGGGAGAAGAACCAGCACGCTGTGTCGGTGCGAAATGTAGATCAGTCCAATTACTATGGAAATCAGTAAGAAAATGCCTCTCAAAACTAAAAATTGAACATGACCCAGCTGAAATAGTTCTAGGCATGTGCTGGAAGGAGTCAGTCAGCATTGCACGCAGATGGCCATACTTGCTTATCATATTATCATTCATAATAGCCAAACTAGGGATTCAGCTTAGGTGTCCACCAAGGGCATGAAGGAGTGATGAAAGAAAATGTGATACATGCCACACAGTGAATGAGACATAGAGAAGAATGGATTATGTCATTTGCAGGGAAGTGGGTGGAATTGGAGATCAGCATATTCAGCAAAAGAAGCTGGATTCAGAAGGACACATATTGCATGTGTAGTGTTCAGATTTTAAAGAAAATGTGAAAGTGGAAGAGACGTTAGGGATGAGAGAGCAAACTTGGGGAAGGGAGAACAGGTTGACACCCAATGTGAGTATGGTCAAATACATTGAATGCGTGCATGAAGCCATCACAGTGGAACTTGACATTTTGTACAATCCACATACACCAATGAAAAGCAAAAAGAGTGATTACCATGTATAATATATATTAATATATGCATATATAACTTAACATAACAGTAGTGCCTAAAACATGCATCTTGTTTATTCATGTCAAAATGTCAGTGGTATGTATTCTGTGTCAACTTTAATCTTCAGTGGAGAGACGTGCCTCTCAGAGCAGGGCCTTCCAGGCTGCAGCAAAGACATTTTTTATTACATAGCCATAGAACCTCTTGGTGTGAAGAACTGTGTGAACTTCACCAACTCAATCAGGCCACTGTTGCGTGTTGTAATACTGCTCTGTCAATGAACTAAGAAACCCACTGCACATTGCTTATTCTGTGAATATAGGACATGCCTGTCTCTGAGTCTGAATGACAAAATATTCTTCCTGGATCTTTGTGCTCTTTCAGCAAGGTCCCAAGTAACTCACATCTACCAAATGTGGGACTTGAATTCTAACGTCACATGAATTCCTTGGCTTTGTGTGGTGTTTGGAAACTGGTTCTGCTCTGTAAGAGAAAAAGCCTGTAGCACTTGCTGAAGTGCCAAGCAACAGCTCTCGGCTATGATTTCTGGGGAAAATGTTCGCAGGATTGTCTCTTTCCTTCACAAACATTCATATCCTAAGCATTGCCTTTCAAGTTAAAAGTGATGTGACATAGAATGTAAATAGTACCTTTGGAGGTAAAAATGGGAGTTCAGACATGAATTATTTCTATATGGTCATGCTACATTATCTGTCTAAAAGATAGGAGCCTGGAAGGATTTCTACAGATCGTTATCGTGTTATCATTAAAGACTTTAAATGTATCTTCTTGATACCAGTGTGGTGAGATGTGAGGTAGAGATCTCTTCTGCTGCCTGTTCGTTTCAGTTCATGGAAACTTTCTGTGTTTTGTGAACTTGATGCTGTATCTGCATTCATCATATTTGTAATATTGATGTGTAAAATACATTTTACACATGTTGTGAAGAAAACTGATAGATTATTTAGTTGAAACAAAACCCAAAATTAATCTCATAAGGAAAAGAAAAATCAGTGCATTAGGGAAAGGCCTCCTGTGCATTTACAGTGAGTGTTCCTGAAATGAGGGTGTGTGTGAGCTGCACAGCCTTCCTGTCTCCTGAGTTTTCATAATAGTGCACCTTTTTCTTTGTTTTTCACAAGCGTGTTTATCAGCGTGAGATAAATTCCAAGGCATTTTGTTGAAAGTGTAAGTGCATTTTTAATGTGTCTGCAATGACTTTGCCCAGCATCCCATCAGACTGAGGTTTCTTTCTTTTCCAGACTCTGCCACTGAAGAAGATTCCCTGCAAAGCCAGTGCACCCTCCGGCTCCTTCTTTGCCCGAGACAACACAGCCAATTTCTTATCCTGGTGCCGAGACTTGGGGGTGGACGAAACATGCCTTTTTGAATCCGAAGGCCTTGGTATGTATTTCTCTGAAGACTTCCGTGGACAGGGTACTTTCACTGCTTTTCTCCTAGTGTATCTGCCTACAGATTTTGTGTGCTGTTATTTTTCAGATTATTTTAAAGAGTCGGGAGTAAACTGAAGCCTTGCAGTTGTAATTTTAGCAAGTCGAGGTAGAAAATACACCTGCCACCTTACTCTTGGTCACCCGGCTGACAACATGCAGGAGGAGGAATGGCTTTTCGAAGCAGGGCTGAGTGTTTGCGCTCCACCACAGAGAGCTCGTGTGCCACCCGTGGAGGGTGGAAACTTCACTTCTTTCTTTGTTGGGACTGCAGTTTACCAGTCTATGTATTTGACTGTTTTTAGGGTTGAAAGTCAGGTGTGCATGGGCTGTTGAAGTAACTGCAGAGGACAGACACCTCGGTGAAATACCTTCCCAGATCGCTGTTTCCTGGCAGTTTTTCCTCTATTCAATTTTGACAATTGTATTTCCAGACCACACAATGAGATTTGTAATTTCTTGGAAGGAAACATGCAGTATATTTAACTAGTAAGTGTTTCCATACTGCCTAACACTCTGGGATTAAATGTCCAAACTTACTGCAGAAGTCTCCCTCCAATGTAATTCTAACGTGAAGAATATTGGAACTAAATCACTCTCAGTGAAATGGAGCAAAGTCAAGAATAGAGACTTCTAATAGAAAAAAAAAAAGCTTTGGTTTCTGTCTAAGGCTCTAAAAATCAATTTACAAAATCACATAATACCAAATATTACCATTAAGTAAGCCAAGCATCCTTTGGAGAATGTGTACTTAAACAATTAAAAGAGCCTTTGTCCCTGAGCCGTGCATAACAGTATTTCTCTGCTAAACCAGCAAACTCATGGTTACAGTGGGGACTTGACATTTCATAGGCTAAGGCCATTGTACCTGTTCTGAGATGAGGGGATAAAATGTGAGAAAGGGCCATTAAGTGTCTGGGAATTTCCTCAGCAGAGAAGAGACCAATGTCAGTTCAGTCTACATTTACAAGAAAAAGGACGAATCAGAATAGTTACACAGTAGTGTGGCACACACAGAAGTGTGTCCCTGAAGGCTAACTGAACATGTGGGCTTTGATTATTGTTGGTGTCAGGTGTGAACTTCTGCTGACGATAACTCCCCTTCAGCCCAGTTCAGTGTCCCAGAGAGATTTAGCTTTTAAGCATGTCAGGTTATGTAGTGGAGAATTGTAAGAAGGAATTGAAGAAGAGTGATTTGAAAACAAACATAACGTCTAGCAATGCCTCTCCGTAGAGCTGCAGTCAGTCAAGTGTCCGTCATGAAGAGGGCATCCTGTGTCTCATGCGTGTGGAGACAGTTAACATCATGTTTTCAATTATGAGGTGACCCCCCCCCCAAATTGGCAATGGATGGCCACACAGGAAAAACTGCTTTAGCTCTGCATTAATTCATGCATTGTTTATTGTACAGATTTTCATTCAAGAGGCATTTTTCACTTATCAGTAAAAACAACAAATGGGTTACAAATAGCTCTGCATATTGCTGTGGCCTTGACTGGTTTTCTGAGTCAGAGTCATTTTGTTGCTGCCTAGACTAACAGCTTTCAGTGGAATCAAGCAGGAGTCAATGTGGTGCCAGATTCCTCCCGGAAATACCACTGCAATTCACATTTGTAGTGTATCTTTATGCTCTGAAAAACCCACTTCGGTCATAAATAATACATTTTTATCCTCAAAGTGTAGGCATGGTGTGTAACTGCACAGTTACGTAAAGAAAACTTAGACAGCCTGCATCTTCCTTTTTACAAAACCATGTGGCATTATGGAAAGAGAGTTTGTGAAAAATTATATATAAATAAATATTACATATTCTGTTACTTAAACATTTGATTTTGATTATCTTTTGTATCTTAGCTTATGACTTTCAATTAAAAGGTATTTAAATGTCTACCAAGGTTCACTAAATCCAAGTTTCAAGCCTTTTAACATTTAAAAATTATTTTTAAGATCAGTACCAAACTAAGTCAGATAATCAGGCTTTCTCTTTTGTTGCTCAATTAAAAAGACATTTGAAATTTCTGGGGCTCAGAGCAAGTATAAGGAGATGTGTCATAGGCCCAGGGGACTCAGTAAAAAAGGGTCAATATCATACATTGGTTTAGGATTAGCTGGAGAAAGGAAACAGCTGGGCCCGTGGATATTAATGACAATAAAGAGGAAGGACAAAGAGAAATCTCATTTCCTGGAGGGGCCTTTCTCCCTGGGCATTTTTATTATTGTTGTTATTCACTGTTGAGGATGCAGCAGAGCCGCGCTGCTGGCCTTGGCCTTGGCCTTTTCCACAATAGTGCTGTGTGCTCTGCTTGAAGTCTTTCATGCTTCACTTTTGAAAGGGAATTTAGGGCAAGGTTTTTTCTTTTTCCTTTTTCTGCTCTACCTCAAGATTTCGTTTCAGCAGTGCACGATGAAGAACATCCTTTGTGCCCCAGTGTTTTGAAGACAAAGCAAAATGCAAAGATGCCCTGATGAAGGGGAGAATGTGTCCGAGAGACTGATAAACTAGATCGCGGCGGCGCTGCCTGTGTGAAGAGGCTTCTGTTCATGCTGCTCAGAGGTCTGAGCCTGTAGAGAAAAACCCTCCTTATCTGGGTGGTAACCTGTAGTTGCTCTGTGCAGCGGCAGTGCTGTGTGCAGTTATTTGTCAGAGTTTTCCACTGTTCCTAGCTGACTCAGTCTCTTATCTTTCCACGACAGCAAATGTCAAGAAATCTCCATGGGTGTGTGGCGGGGGACGTGGGGGCGGGGGAGACAGGGAGAGCAGCAGCTGCCAGTTCCAGAGGTCGTTCATGTTGGTTGCTTTTCTGGTTCTTTGACAACAACGTTGTATGCAGCACACAGTACAGACAGGGTATGACCTGTAGGTCATTGTGTTTGTTTGTTTTTCTTTTTTCCTTCTTCAAACACAGACTTAGGTTATGTAACTCAAACTGGCTTTGAATTTGCTTTGTAGCTGAGGATGACCTTGAACTCTTGATCCCCTGTCTCTGCCTCCCAAACACTGGCATTATACATAAGAGCCATCACACTTGGCCTACTTTAACTCTGAATGATAATTTTCTTCTGTAAATGTCACTTTTAGGTAATAAGATAACTGTACTCAAATGTTGCTTCAAAAATGAGAAACAGGGACAAAGGTCTGAGATATCAAAGTCATATTCTTGAGACCATGTAAGGAATGGGGACGTAAGGCCCAAGGCGAACATTAGACATGGTAAGATCTGTTTATAACAAAGAAGGTCACATTCAGATCATGGCAGAAGAATGGAGAGTAATTGGGTTGTAAGTGATATGGTCTTCACTTACTCACAAGCCAGGCAGGAAACAGTTACAGCTTGTGGTTGGAAACATGGAGGACCTGCTTGATGTATCTTAAGAAGAAATTACAGCAGTTTACATAGAGGGTCACTTACTGACATTTCATACATCCACATACTATTAAAGCCTGTTCACTCTGAGGCTGTGCAGGGTCCAGGTGGCTGAGAACTGCATGGAACTGTAGCACAGAAGCCTGTGTTTCTGCATCCTCAGTGGAGCTCCAGCTCTGATTGTCTCCATGTGATACCTACCCTGACCCTGCTGATTCACCCATGTTGATATTAGCCTTCCTGGAATGCCTTCTCAGTGTTTATAATTGTGCTTTACATGAAAATTGAAGGCTATGGATATTTTCTTGAATTTAAAAGTTCACTGTTCATCAACTCAGGATCAGAATAATTCCCCATTTGTCATTTTAGTGGACTTTATCATGGAGTAACAAAACACAGTTTAGAACACAAAAGGTGTGAAAATATTTGTTGTTGTTTTTTTTTTTTTACTTCAAGGAGATATATAAAGATTAGTAGACTGTATTTGTCAATAATCCTTGAATTAGCAATCAATGAATTTTCAAATGTCAATTTGGATATTTTAACCACCTTTAAGATAACACCAGTTATTTTTATGTGACTCATTTTGTCATTTAATTAATGTCAGAAATATATGACTTATCCCCAGTTTAAAATGTTTTAAGTTATGTCATAAAATTGATGCTCTTATGTGATTGTTCTAAGGTTTTACAAGTGTAATTCATTTCTTTAATACTCTTTATAAGGAGTACCTGCAACCCACAGTAGCAAACTGGTTTAGAATATGTCAACTTTATTTTTACAGACTTGTTTGATTATTTCTGTACACCTTTTTGTTATCTGGGTGATGGAGGGAGATTGGGGGACTCTGAAAGCACACATTTTGCTTGCCATACTGTGTCAATATCAACATGTTGTTGGCTGCTTGTAGGACCTGGAGTGCAGTGACTGCTCATCTGTTTCTCAGAGAGAGAATCTGCCCACCGAGAGACGGGTTTGCTGCCTGCTGTGTGGCATGCACCGTGTGACTCCTGTGACCATCCCTCTTTAACTCTGGTTGCCCGTGTCTTTGCTCGCTGTGTGCCTTCTGTTCTTCCCATGCGCCACTGTGACTAGCAGGGCCTCATACACATTGTTTCTGTAGCAAACCTGTGGCCTCACTAAAGTGAACTGGACCCTGAGGAGTCCAAGACTAACATCCGCCCTACACTGCCTGCCCTGCGTGGTCACTGGCTGCATCAGAAAAATACTTGATGCCTGCTTTCCTTGTGTGGTGCGCCCTCCCCTCCAGTCCTTGTGTTTGTTGTTGTATTGTTGAGAACTGTAAGAATGTGTCTGGGTTAAGTCAAACCAATATTCATATTTGCTAGTTATTAGTGTTAGCGCAGGATAGCAATTCCAGGGGACTTAGTTAGCTCCAGGTTGTTTATTTTAATTTTACTTTTCCTCTAGGTTCATTTTAATTTAGATTTCTTTTAGAAATTTCTTTTATTAAAAAGAAAACCATTTTAGCATTTTAATGCATGCTTTTATTTCATTGTGTTTTGTTTGTTTTTCTTCTTTTTCTCTCTTTCTTGAGAATGGTCTCAAGTAGTCCAAGCCAACCTGGCAGAACTCCTTATGTAGCTGAGGATGATTTGAATTCCTAACTCTAAGTTCTGGGACCTCAGCCATGTACCACCAACCCCAAGTCAGCTTGTACTTGAATTCATGCATCCCTTTTTAGAATGAGCTGATTGCACAGTGCCTAGGAAAATGTCCAGGATAATAATATTGAGTTTATGGAGATGGTTGAGTTGCTTGCTGGGTAGCAGTTTTCAGGGGCTTAAGAGAATCTAAGTTGACTTAAAGGACAGTGGGCAACTCGGTAGCTTTTCCAGGGTGGGGTCTGCATTGGCCCAGGTTTGATGCTCATCAAGGGCAACTAAGCACAGCACAGATGTTACCCTCTGTCCTCTGCCAGTCGATGCCATGGCACAAACAAAAGCCTGTGACAGGGAGAATTAAATCATTTCTTACTCCATGTTACTACTGCTAAGCAGCCAATCCAAGTTTCAAATTCTGCTTTATTCACCTCCAAATACTATATCCCCTTATAGAAATGAATAATTTGAATAAGCTTGTAAAGTTGTATAGGATTAATTTAAGTTAAAGGAAAGTAAATAAATGTAAATAAGACCAACTTAGCTACCCAGATCACCATTCCGAGGACTGTGTGCTGGGAAAGAAAACCTGTGTTCCAGCGCATTTCTTCACCCAGCTTCACTGCATTCCTTCCATCCTATAGGCTTCCAGCAGACATGTCACTCATCCCCTGCAAAGTGTGAGGAAGAATAGATGGTGACCAGTAAGGGTGGGATGTTCCAGAAACCTCTGGACCCCATCTCACTATCAAGGAACTGACACTAGCGTTGATCTGAGCCCTGTGATTCCTTTAGAAGGAAGAGGAAGTAGGAGACACAGCAGCTGGTTCATTGGGCCCTCAGCAGCCTTGTGTAGAGAGCCTGCCTTTCTACCTTTCAGTTTACTTCTTCCCCTACCGTCCCCTCTGATTTATTAGGACTTGTTCTCTACTGTGAGATGGGATTCCGCCATAAATTTATAAGATGTTCCTAATTTTAAAACAAAATGCCAATAATATTTTGTTCCAGTTTTTCTTCTTAATAAAAAACTAAGCATTGCCCCCCTAAATACTGTAGCCTTTACTTGTACAAAACCAAGTGCACATCAACTTTCTGCACTTTTCTTTCTTTGTCCATCTGTTAAAGCTTAATATAGGTAGCTAAACTATACATATATGGTCTCGTGTCCTTTGCTCTTGAAGATTCTATGACATTTAAGATCAGGCTCTATTTTTGGGATGAGCAGCATTGTATCTAGGTTACGAACTAAAGTCTCTCATGCTTTTTTCCTTGGGGGCAGGGGAGGGTCTCACTATTACTTAGTTCTTGCTGGCCTGTAGATGACCAGGCTGGCCTTGAACTCACAGAGATGTGCCTGCCTCTGCCTCCTTAGTGCTGGGATTAAAGGTCTGCACAGCCACTCTTGCTTCACATGTATCTTGAGTTGCAGTCTGGGCTGCTTTTCCTAGGGAAGCTCAGTGTTTATTTTTTTTTTCTTCTTAAGGCTTTGAGTATTTTGCTGTAAAAGCCTCTGATGATGCAGCCTTTTCATATAGTAATCACCATCAAAGTGTCAAAGTGAGAGCTGTTTTATTTGTTTTAAAGAGCCCCCCCCCCTCAGAGAAAAGACAGCAAGAAATCCTGCTTTTTCTACCATTAACGCAAAGAAAGGCCGAGATTGTCACCGTGACAGAGTGGTGGGAACCTCTCTGACTATAAATTTCAGTAGGAGTTTCTGGTGAAAAGCTGCTGAGGAAATATGTTTGAAATGGGGAATGCAGGTAACAGGGGAGGAACCCTTAGCTCACACTGCATGCTAAGCTTTCTTAGAGATAGACATACAGTTCATTGGTTCCTAAAACACTCAGCATGCACCTAATATATCCATATCAATTATTGAAAATGGACTCTACTGAATTGTTTTATTCTTAAGAAAATCAATGTCAAGGTGTTTAGGACTTAAACATGACTTCTGTATAAATGTAATTATTACTTAGACTTATAACTGCCAAAAACTGTAATAGCCAAAGTATGTATTATGTATATATATTATTATATTTATATAATATATATATTATATCAACTCATAAAATTAAAAATACTGGTTGTCATAGAATGCTGTAAATTAGCATTTCCCAACCATACTTTAAAAAAAAATTCTAGAATATTTTTTTAACACTGAATGTAATAACTGGTTCACTACAGGGGCACAATAAAATGATCACAGGAACAAACAAAAGTGGATTAATGTTAATTGACTCAAACAAATGAAGATAATCTTCCTAGACAAATAATTAATAACAACAAAAAATGTAATAATGAAGAGGAGAGCTGTCTTCAGTGTTTCTTGTGTGCTAAGTACTATGTGCAACACTGTATTATTTTACTTGGTCACCACAGAGATGTTATGAGATAGGCAATGTTGCTTTTCCTTAGCGAGGTGAGAACTTACAGAATTACTTCCCCATATAACACAGCTAATACCCCTGAGGCCTCACACTCATACCCACACCTTTCAGCGTGGATATACATCCATAGCCCTCTTTCATTCCGTGTGTTCCCTGTAGAGCTGCTGCGGTGTGAAAAGTCAAGGTTGCCTCCTGTGTCTAATACACACACTTATACTACCATCTAAATCCAAGTTTACAGTGGGTGCTGAAAGTGACTTTTTTTTACTTATTAAATAATCATTTACCTAAAAAACTAAATTCATGTCACTTCTAAAAATTGCTAGGCATTTTTGTCCTTTTAGCTTTTTTATCGTAATCATCATCATGAGACTGTTCTAACACATGTGGTGAGACTGCTGCACTGTGCAACTCAACATTCAATGAGGTCCGCAAGTCATTCACTGTGTTTCCTTTGTCTGCTTGTGTTTTTGTTTGTTTGTTCTTGGTTTTGTTTTGTTTTGGGCCATTTTAGGCAGAGTCTAGTCAATATTCAGAAGGCCACTACGACAGAAGACAATAATTTATATCCCTAAAAGTTTGAAGTGATTTTACTATTGCTCTATAAAGGATAATAATTCCATGAAAACTTCAGCTTAAAACCCAGTCTTTCTGTGAAATTCCTCCCAAGAAATGCCATCCTGTGTTACATTAACTTTTAAGTTTGCAGACAAGTTATGGATTTTATTGGCACTCACACATGTGTATCTGACTATCCTTCCCTGTTATCATTGATCCCCTTCTCCCACCCTCCTCAACCATCTCAGAGAGCATTGTTTCCATTAGTCTCTGGGCCAGTTCCATAAAGACGATGATGGGAGCCCTGAACTCACTCCACTTTGTCAACTGATTTCCTTACCTGTCCACATGGAGTCAGCGTTTGAGTGTGACATGCAAAATGTTTTATTTTGACAAGTGAGGAAGAGGTGCATAATGGGGATGCATCCTTCACATCAAATTTCTCACGTTATCCCCATCATTTGACCTCTTCAAAACAAATTTTGTTCTCTGTGTACTATTCCTGTTTTCACACGGGCGCACACCACGTCATCGGAATGCCGAGCTCCTTAAGCATCACGACAGTCATGTCCGGTGTTGCATTTTTAGAGTTAGTCACTGCCTGTGAGTTCACACTTCTGCTGCCGCTGGTATTTTGATGTCGTTTGCCCAGGTTTGATGGAAGATGGGGTATCATCAGGGCTCTATGTCTTCCTTCCCTCACTTTCGTTTGCTCTTGCTCTTGTTATTTTAGTGCCACATTTTAAAAAGCGAGATTCTGAAGAAATTGATGTCTTAGACTGACCTTAGTGTTTTGCTTCTGTCTCTGTGATATCTGTTATTGTTCCGTTTGACACTGCTATTGGCACAACGTCACATTCTCCAAATAACTTCACTGAAGTTGATTGAACATGTTAGGCCTCATGTGGTGGCTGTCATCCTAGCCACAGGCAGCTGGCACATTTGCACTTGGAAGCTGTAATATATTCATTTAAAGACTCTCTATTTAACTAGAAACTATTCAAGGCTCCCCTAGTTATGTTTTGTGACAGTTCTCCATTGGTCAACTAAAACTAACTTTTGCTTATTGGGAATGGGAATATTTTTTTTGTTTCAGGTTTTCTATGATCAATTATGTTTTCAGTAAGCATTTCTGATGAGTTTTTTCTTAAGTTTAAAAGTGGTATTTTTAATTTTAATACTTAATTTGAAGTCCATTTAAGCCAAACGGAATCACAATTTTAATAGTCCAAATACAAATATATTTAATATTCTTATCTACGCCAAACAAATCCTGTTGTTTTCTTTGGACTAAATATTCCTGTTACATAATGAGAGGACACAAGAAATTAGAATATTTAGATTAGGTAAATAGAGAAATAGTGGGATGGAATTGTTATAAAATTCTAGCTCTGTGAGTTAGAGCAAGATTGTTATTTTTATTATCAATATATATTGTTTTAATAGAATAATAACCTTGTGAAGACTTTTCTCCATGAAAAACTTTGTTACATTATTTCTTTTATTCAATGTTGAATATAACATTTTTTAAATGCCCCAATTTTGCTTAGGAAGGTAGAAAAAGCAACATGCACTTTTCTTGTGGGCTCAGAAATGCAAGTATGTATTGTCTGTATTGCTGAACTGCCCAAGCCTAGTCACAGAATATGGATGTATTACTATGTAATACTGTCATATAATACAGAAAGAGAAACTCATGAAGGCTGATGGGCCCTTGTTATACTCACACGTCTTAAGAATCTGGTCAGTGGGTGTGTTTCTTTCTAACGTATCACTTGTTGATTAGGAAGGAACATCAAGTTGGAGGTCCCCTTTGGCATCTGCCTTTATTTGGAGGTGAACAAAGAAGTGTTGTTTATAAATTTTTACCCTAATTAATTCAATTTGATGTAAGAATCAGGAATTTACCCAATACATTCAAAAATTCAATCCTTGCTACATAGTTTTTCGTGTGGTATGTTTAATTTTCTTATATCATGGTTACTGCTACATGTGTATCCAGTATGGACCTACTAATATTAACTAATTGAAGACAATGTTTTTATAGTGAGAGTTCATTGGACCAGTGGGGTTTGGGACACAGGGTAGGTGGAGTTTCAGAAAGTACTTTGCATCTTTAGCTGAGGGTTGGGGATGAGTCTTACAAGTGCCAGAATGAGATGCAGCTCATCTCTGACTGTGAGGGCCACAGGAGGGACATTGACAATCTTGTCACCCATAGGTACTTTCCAGTCTTTTCCATCGTAAAGGCTTCTGTCTGTCTTGTCTTCCAGTTCTGCACAAGCAGCCCCGAGAAGTGTGTCTCTGTTTGCTAGAGCTTGGCCGGATTGCAGCCAGGTAGGTAAGACCTCCTCTATCATGTCAAGGCACAGACACATCTCAACCTCAGGGAACAAAAGCATGCTGACTTCTCATTACTAAAAGTCAAGCTGGATTCGAAGAAACCATTTCACAAGTGGAATTGCTTGGATCGTCTCGAAAGCCATAGTTAAAATTAAACGTACACCTCTAGTATTCTCCATACTGCAGTCATGTGGCCAGGACAGTCTTTGCCTAAGCTGTCATTGATACCTTTTAAGTAAATCCATTTCCTTTCATATCTTGATGGAGCATGGAATGTAATCCTCTGTGCCTTTAAAGCTTATGCATTTATTTTTAGTTATGTTTGTATTGCTTGTCTGTATGTGCACTATGTGCATGTAGGTGTTGAGATCACATGAGCCAGTAAAACAGAGTAAGAGATAGCGATAGGTGAGGTTAGATGGAGAATTTATGTAGAAAATTAGGGGAAAGAAAACACCAAGTTTTTACATTGTAAAACTGTAGCCCATTAACAAACACTGCCAGTGAACATATCCTTTTTTTAATAGTCATAAGTAATCCCCAGGTCTTTAAATCACCATAGCCAATAAATTTTTGGAGAATTATGCAAGATATGGTTTTTTTTTTACTTTATCTCAGTAATTATAGTGAAAAAGATTGATTCAAAATTTTCAATTAAAGTTAATATTACTATATGTTTCCCAACAAGGAAAAAATGAACTATTTGAAGATTTCCCTAGCCCCAAACCACTTCCAGATAACTGTCCTCAGGCTTTGGGTGACACTCAGGGATCTACCTTCTAGACACAGTCCAAGCTTGCATCCATTGGCCAGTCAGAATGCCAAGCCTCTTGGGTTCTGCGGCATCCTTGAACTGGGTAGAAGAGGACATAGGTCAAAGGTAACTGCTACTTACAGAGACAAGCCTCCTCCACTAGCTTTGGACTTACTGCCCAAGCTGGAGGAGTGGACTAGAGAGACAACCTTCTCCCCTAGAAGCAACAGACACTAAGAAAAGGCATAATCAATCCACAGCTACCTCAGAGCTACACAACTAGAAGGAATTCAGAGAATCTAGAAGTTTTATTAAGAAAACACTTTGTGATATAATTATGTGGATAAATATGAGAAAGATGCCAGATTCTACCTTGTGCTGAAACAGTCCAAATGGATTCGTTAGATGTCAAGTTTTAGAATTGAGAGTAACCACAGGAAGACTGCCTCCACGCAGTAGCTGGGGCTGTTACATCCCTCATCTACTGATAGTTATTTTCCTGCTTTAAAAGTTTTATTTCAAAGCTATTTTTCACTAAATGACTACTTAATTCAGAAAGAATTCTAGTTATGGCTACCACACCAAAGGTGAAGCTTGTCCTTCACCAGCTTTAGACCTGACATCAATTACCTTTGACATAGGCATGTAACATTAATGCAGATCTTGGTTAACAAAGAGAATAATTTTTCTCAATTTCAATGTACAATGTCATATGAAGAGTTTCCCCTTTGATATAATTAATTAATTAATTAGTCAATTAGTTTATTTTGAAACTGGGTCCCCTGTAGGCCAGGCTGGCCTCCCACTCTTTGTAGAGTGGAGAGCGACCCTGGTGTCCCACTCTACTTTCCCAGCTCTAGGATCCTAGGCATGTACCCCCACATGAGGAGCACAGGGTGCTGGGGACCCACCCCAGGGCTTTGGCATGTCGAGCAAACACTGTGTGCTGAGCTACATCTAAAGCTCAGCACAGATAGTTAAGGCAGTGGTTATTCTGTACTGCTCTGTACATACCCACATTTTATGACCATGCGTGTGAAGATAAAGGCTGAATTTATTCCAGAAAGTACACCATCGAAGTCAGTATCTCATGGCAGAGTTGACATTAGGATCACCTCGTCATTGCGATATTATAGATTGTATTTCTGTCTCCTTCAGGTGAGTGGGCCTTGTGAAGCAGTATATGCTTTTCAGTACAAAAGAAAATGGGGTAGTGCACTCCTCTTGCTGTTACCTTAAACAATTAAATGGATGCCAGTCAGATAAACTGGTGTTCAAGTAAAAATCCCTATTTGTTTCTAAACACATCTGAGCTATTTGTTTGGTTTTACTGGAGGCTTCTGAAGTAGGATGGCATGAAGGAAAGATGCTCCCCACCCCCCGCTAGTCTCATTTCACATATAAACTCTGTCTCGGGTTTAGATCTAGATTTAAATGCTTGAAGTCACTCCCTCCTCCCTCCCCCCCTCCCAGGGGGGCCACTGCTGGAGATCACACAGATGAGCGCAGCTGAGCAGCTTCAGCCCATGGTATGAATGACTTGCAGAGCACACTCAGAAACCACATTCATCCTCTCCTATAAGGATGCCTTTGATCTTACCAAAATTCCTCAAGTCCCTTGAGTTGTCTGCTGTTTGCACTGAAAGGGGATGCCTTCTTATACTCCACTCTACATGGTACCTGCAGATCTCACATGTATGCTCCTAAAAGCACCACCATTACCAGATAAATGCTTCTGGGAGTGTTCCAGAGCCGCTGTTCTGTTCTTCCACCTGGAGACCCTCAGCAGAACTCATTCAAGAGCTGGAGCCAGTCTGGGCTCTGGGGTGGTGATGGTACTTTTGTTCTCATGGCAAAAGGTTTTAGTTTTTAACTATACAGAGCTGTCATTGTTGGATGTTCAAATTTCTCTGCTAGTGTTCAGAAAAATATACATTTCTGAATGCAAGAAACTTGACATTGACCACACCAACTCAACAAGATCAAAAGATTCTTTTGGCCAATATTTTAGTATTAATTCTACAAAATGAAGAAATAAATGACTATGATTTAAACATCTTTTCAGACTGCAGGATTGAGGTTGTTCATCATGAAAATGACAGCTTCTGAGATGGTAGTGTGGTGGTAAGGGTGGGTGTCAGCAGCACACCACATCATCTCATGACTTTGGGTGCTCCCTTGATCCAGAACAACTTTATAACTATTCAAAGGAAATATTTGAGAACATTTTCTTTAATTTTATTTTCATTCACGGTCTAATAAAGAAAAGTGATCCTGTGTTAAGATCACTACTTGACTCACTTGGAGGACCTGCAAGGACTGCTAGGGGTTTATGTGTCCTTTCCCATGGCTCGGGCATTTTCCACATCTAAATCTAAGTTTACATTGCCTTAAAATAGGGAAAATGGGGCAAAATTATCTGGCAAGAATCTATAAACCATCTGTTACATGCCTTAGACAGAGGGAGTTTCATTAGTCTATAAAATTTGTCCCCCGACCCTACTACAATGGAACACAGATGTCTTTTGTTGGAAAGTACAGTCTACTAAATAGTTTGAATATATTTTCTAGGGCAGGAATGAGTTTGGTAGTGTATTAATTTTGTTAGCTTAATCCCAAATACCACATCCTGTGCCAGAAAAATGAAAGACCCACTCCTATATTCTCCCCATACAATCACCAATCCCAAGACTCCCCAACTTGTTACTTTTTAATGAAATGAAAGTAAGTATCCAGCCTCCCAGTATTTATACTATATCTATATTTCTGGGCTCTGCTGGAATCAGGACTTAGCTTTGGTGAATTCAGCTTTCTTGATGACTCCAGTTGGATCCCTATTGGGGTTGAGAAAAGGAAACCCCCTTACCTCCAAAGTTCTAACACAATATTCTTGGAAAGAAGGGGAAATATTAATTTGTGAAAACCTTATAGAAAGAATGGACTTGTGAAGAGGTATAGAAGTTATCACTGATACTAAACCAAGGTATCGTTTTGAAGAACAGAAAAATGCATTTGATGACTAAGTTGGCTTGCAGGTGCAAGTCTCCATCCTTGAAGATGCGTCATGATTTACAGCCTTCTGACCCCTTCCAACTGACAGGAAGCCAATGAATCATATTCCAGCGTCCATGCCAGTACTGGCTGACTTTACCCTGAGCAGCTTGAAGAACTCAAACGCCATTGTAAGCAGCAATTCTAGGCTCAGTGCCGACTCTCTGTGTCAGTGACACAGCTAGTTTTCAGCTTTCCCAGGTAAAGAATCTCCAAGGAAACATTTTCCATGCATGAGTCTCTTACTAGTTTTATTCAAACCGACCTGTTTGTTTTGTGTTAGACATGAGTTGAACCTGTTACCACTCTAATAGCATATTTGCTATTGTTTTATTTTTAAGACAAAGTGTATTCATCTTATTCTTAGGAGGCAGCCTTCACCCACCTTCAGTTAAAAATGAAATATTTTCCAATCTATTTAACTTACATTTTCAAATATGACGTTTCCACTTATAATTGACACAGAGTTGGCTGTGATCACAGTGTCTTGGATTCCTTCAGGTTTTATATTATTCTCTTGAGCACATTCAACACAGGCAAGATTTATACCTTGATGGAGCTAAGAATCCACAGATGTCTAGAGCAGTTAAGAGTGTGGTCTTCCAAAGTCCCTCTGGCCTGTCAGTAGCAAAGCTGAGGTTGTTGTGAATCAGGTGTGGTGTTCTCTACCACGATAGAGTGTGTAGTGTACCAAGTGTCTTGTAACAATTCATTGATTGTTTTATAAGTACAAAAGGTTAGGAGTATGAAATGTGGTGACTAGATCTTTATAGCAACCATTTTCTCATTATGGAACAGAAATTACTTAATAGATTAGAGGCTGTTGTGACACGTTAAGCTGTTTGTACTGGATTCTTACATAAGCATTGCAGCTCACAAAAGACATGTGATACACAGAACCCTTCTCACTATCCAAATTCTGAGAAAAAAAAGAAAATAAAAAGGGGGGCAGATGAAATATCAAGTGTTTGCTTTATGACTGAAAAGGCCCAAGTTACCAGGCCTACTGAGTGCCTATGACTGAACTCTAGAATCAGGCCATCAGCAAGGATAAAGCAGTTTGGGACTTGCGTCCTTCTTCCTAGAGGTGTAAACCAAGTCAAGCCTGATCAACATAAAATGTCCTTTCATCTCCAAGGAAAGAGTGGGTAATGAGCCAAGAGGCCAGGAACTGACCCAACTGGACCCCCTTTGTCAGAACAAAGCATCACCAGGAGGAAAACTGCCTCCCTAGAAATTTGCACTGCACTTGGGTGCAATGGCATCTGTTAAAGAAATGGAGTCCAGCAGGAGGACACACACAAGGTTTCCACTGGCTGCTGAATTGACACAGTGCTCAACCAAAAGTAGTAAGCACAGTGTCAGCATTTTGTCCCTGCCCATAGACTATTTGAATCATATCTCATCTACAACCTACTGTTTGGTTTCTCTTGTTTTGTCTAGAGATAAGGTCTCTCCAACTAGTCTAGACTGGCCACAAACTTAACGTCTTCATGCTTCTGTCTCCCAAGTGCTGGGATCACAGGTGTGTGCTTCCACACTTGGTTCACAACCACCTTTTAATCACCAAGTGGTATTTTCTATCCTTTATAATAAATAATCATCTGATCAGAAAGTGTAGACAAACTGACAACAGAAGCCCGTATTTGAGACTCGGTCTTCTGCAGACATTCATCTTTCCATTAATAAGTGTATGCCTAGATTATTTTCTAAATACCTCATAGTTGTCAAGTTCTAGAATTATCTTTGTGGTATCTCCTACTAAGCACAGTTGATAGGAACCTATAAAACTCAGTACATCTTTAAGTTTTAGTTAAGGAAAATCTGATTGTAGGAGATACAATGATGACATCCACAATCATGTTCTCTCTTGCCCATCCATCCCTCCTCCTCTATCTCCAAGTCTCCTGAGCATGTGCAGTTTTCAGACCTTTTATATATTGTTGTTCTGAGTTCTTCTTGTGTCCTCTCCCTGTACTAATGCTTGTGCTTTCATTGTGCTGTTCTGTGGGGCTTAGCTTGTGCTATGGTGCAACCATAAGCATTGTTCCCACTGTGTAAGAACTGAGCAGCTCATAATGAATCTCTCTTGTAGAATCAGTTACTTCTTTTTCTTAATAGTGTTCTGATATTTTAATTTTGATATCAACCCTCTGTTTTATCATTAACAAACATATTTTAAGTAAGACTTTCATTATAGTACTAATATTGTCAATTCTATTACAGAAAAAGTTCAAGATAAATTCCCTGTGGGTATTCATGTTGCTGAGACAGAAACATTGAGTATGTTTGCATCATGTACCTCCATGCATATGCACTCACACACAGCAGTTACATGTTTTTTCACCTGCTCCAAGAATTCACAAATGCTAATCCCATTTCAGTGTCAGCGAGTTCATGCCATTGTGAAAAGGCAATAGTTTATGGAACTCAAAATCCCAGATATTGGACGGCTGTTATATTGCTGTAATGTGTGTGTGATAACAGTGTCATGTTCTTGAAAGGTATGGTGTGGAGCCTCCTGGTCTGATAAAGCTGGAAAAAGAAATTGAACAAGAAGAGACACTTTCTGCCCCGTCTCCTTCGCCTTCTCCTTCATCCAAGTCTTCAGGAAAGAAGAGTACTGGGAACCTACTGGATGATGCCGTGAGTGGAGTTTACAAGTCTTAACAGCAGGGTTTTTTTTTCCCAACTATAAAACCTACCCTTCCTTCTCAGATCTTTCTGACCTTACTGCATTTCAGCTCCTTTGAATTCACTTTAACTCCAACAAGAAAATCTATGCTCCTACAGCTCATCCTGAAACTCGAAGCCAAACCAGTGGTTTGAAATAAAGTGCCACTTAATTTCATTGAACAGTACCTGAAATCCTAGGAAATGAGTCAACTCCTTGAAAATGGTTTTTGAAAACACTTAAACCTGTTGTTATTCATTCCCAATTCCTCCTTTCGTGGAGATAAACCTGAAGCCCAGAGTCTTGAGGATTGTTGAGGAAGGGGGCACAGCCTCTGACAGAAAGATGACTGCACTTTATCGATCGCCTGGTGTTGTCCAGAGTTGACCATCTCTTCCCAGAGCTCTTAATTCTGAGAGAAAGGTTGCTTGTGGAGGGGTGGAAATGGGAAGTTTCATGTTGCTCAGAGGAGAGTAGCTTAGGGTCCATCAGTGTTTATCTGCTCTGCAGTCCTCTAGGCACACGCTATTAGTGATTAGGACATAGCCATGACATCCTTATTGTAAGGATAAGCAGTTTCTAGGGATATTAAGCAATCCTTGCTCATGAGAATGGTATATTGGACAGTTACTCCCATGTGCTATAATGCTCATATCTTAAATGCATGAAGACATTAATAAACAAGAGGAACCGTGAATTGTCTTGATGTTATTTATGCAAAGTTTACATTTATGGATTATAATTGCCTGCAAACTTACAGGACACAAGAGTGTGAGAGGCATAAGACTGAAGTATGTCTTGCCAGAGCAAGCTAAGCCCTTGGAAGACTACCAGAAATCTTGATGCCAGCTGTTGATAGGATGCCAGCTGCCAGGTCTGCAGGCCTTCCTCTCTAGGGTCTAAGCTGAGAAAGAGTGGGAAGGTGGCTGATGAGCGCTTTCAGATGCAGGAAAAGACATGCCCCCCGACTTTTGCTTTTCTCCACATGACAGATTTTTAAAAGCAGAAACTTAACAACTAACTGCCCGAGCAGCTGTGAGTCCCCACAAAGGCAGCAAACTTAAGCTTGGCCCACCAAGGTGTCTCATACAGTACATTTTAATCTAATTTCTTTTTGGTAGCTGCTCACTCTACTCAGAATGTACAAATAGCCAGGGAGCTTTCATACCACAGGAAGGTGTTTTGGAATCCTTTTAGGATCAGTCACATGCCTTGCTCCTCATTAAGCTTCATTTTCAAACTTTTTAAGGTAATTGGATGATATTGTATAATATTAAAGACATGCTGTTTATTTGTTGAGAGTAATTTTTCTGTAGTGTGTTATGCTTTTTCTTTAGACTTAGTGTGAGTTCAGTCTTCTTACAAATGTGTCTCTGGGCTGCCATACCCATTCTTACTCCTTCTCCTCTCTGCTGTGACATCTACTAACATTCTCTCCTCCCTATACTATAGTGCCAGGCCTGAAGAGTGTCTGGCTAGTGTTATCTTTACTTCCTAATTCCTCAGCATGGGGGACCTCTCAGCTCTTTTTATGAGGTCCATGGCTATTTTTACAGTAGCTTTGTTTTACCACTAGATTCTTGAAATTCCTCCATGCCAGTACCCCTGCAGCCAACATGCTGTGACAGAATAATGTAAGTGTGGTTCAGTTAGAATTATTGTAGGCTCCTCTAGGATCCACCTGAAGCCCTGCCCAACTGACGCCTCATGTGTGTCCTTGTTATGGCCCAGTGTGTTTTCCAGCTCTTTTGTCCTTTGAAGCGCCTCGTTCATGTTTCAGTAGCAGTTGTTAGTTCTTCAGCATATTTCTTGAGACTTTTCTTTTAAATGCATATTTTCATATTTAGTTTGTGTTACCTTCCATTGTGTGCATGTGTACCTGTGGGGTGCTTGTATGTGCACATGTGTGTTCATGCTTGCAGAGGCTAGTGGAGGCCTAGTTACTTTTGTTAGCTCTTTACCTTCTTTTTGTAAATTATTATACAGGACCTCTCACTAAAGCTGGAGCTCAATGTTTTAGGCCAACTAGCTGGCCAGAGAGCTGTAAGGATCATTCCATCTCCATTCCCACCCAGTTTCTGACACGTGCTGGCCTTTTTTGACATGTCTGTTGAGAATCCAAATTCAGGTTTTCATATCTGCATGGCAAGCATTTTACCCACAGAGCCATTTCCTCAGCCCACACGTGAAGATTTTTCTTGGCATTTCTCACCAATGTTGCAGCTTACTTATTGTGGTCTGAAGTATTTGTAAGTATGCAATGAGGCAGTTGTCAATGAGGCCTAAACATTCATTCCTCTCAAGACTCAGTCTAATTTTCACAATCAAGTATGGTGCTTTATTAGTCTACATCTACCCAGCTCCCTGGTACAGCCACTCAGTGAGAAGTCTCCTCTCTGTCCTCTGTATTCGATCATGTCTTCTGAAACATCTGCTCTAAGTGCTCTTCTGTCCTGTTGTAGATGAAATAGGTGCTGCCATTTGGGATCATGTGTCAGAACCAGGGCAAAGGAGCAACAACTCTCCCGTTTCTTCACCGGCTTGTCTCAGGGCTAGCCAGTCTTAATCTTTGGGAAGTGGAGAAATAGGAAAAGAACCCCCCCCCCCCCCACACACACACACACACACGGTGTAGAGTAACTCAGAGGGATTTGAGGCTATTTTATCAATATTCTAACTCAGAACAAAAGGACAGTAGTCTAGAGACCTAAGACTATCTGTTTAATGAAGGAATGTGCATTGGAGGACACATTTAATGTGCTAAGTGGACACAACTGCCTCTTACCAGTGAGAACGCTTGTGTCCCATAAATATGACTAGCATTTCTCAAGGAATGCTTGAAGAAATACAACCACTACAATACCCTGGGGGGCGGGGGGAGATTAGGTTAGTATAAGAAATTCAAAGCAGTGCTGTTTCTACCTGGCATTCAGAGAGTTTGCCAACATCACACAGACTCTGCTGAGCTCCCTTAAAAGAACTAGTTGACTTGGAATTTCTCAAATATACTAGAACATAAACCTTTTTGTGATAGTTTCCTCCATTCTTCAGTCTTGTAAACTACATTGAATTCTTTGCATTGTGTTTAAGTGATGGTTTTTCACTGAAGTATTTTATCTCAGAGACAGTGAGACAGAAGGAAAAGTAATTTGAATCTCATTAATGGTTTAAATCAGATCCCTTTTATCTAAGGTAAAAAGGAAATAGTTACCATTACAACCATCTCATCATACACCATACACATGTAGCCATTTGGAACTGAACTTGATGTTAACTCAATAAAAGTACTGAGGGAAGGAATTTAAAAGAGAGATAATTCTCTAAGTTTCTGTGTGTAAATAGCACTGGGCTGTTTCATACAAAGTTATTGCACGCTCCCCGCTCCCATAACAAAAGAAAGATGAGGGCACAGAAGAGTAAAGGAAAGAAGCCAAGGAAACAGGAACAGAGGAGACTGAGAGAGAAAGGGAAGCCTGCCAAGATGATCATATTCCAGCGGAGGACTTCAGAAAGAGCCGGGACTGAAACCACCTTTGTTTGCTCACATTCTCTTGTCTGATTCTTAGGGGAACTGCAGGGGAATAGGCGACCTTTTCTGTGGACAATACCACCCCCTTTCCTTAATCAAGATCTCACAGAGGAAACACAGTGGTGTCCATTGGGATCGCTTTATTCCCCATGTCCTGATGGAGAGATCCAGCTGTGATAGGCCCGGGGTTGGCCTGAGTGCTCCTCTTTACCTTCCCTTGTCTTAAGCTCGCTCTCACAGGGAGTTGAATGCAGTTCTAAGAAATGGCTCTTACTGTCTCCCTCCCTTCTCTTCATCAGCTTCCTCAGTCTGGGGATGAAAGATAGTGGAATTCTGAGTAACCAGGCCCCTCTTGAAATCACATTTCAGTCCCAAACTGGCTGGGTCCCTAGCCAAGAACAGAGCACCTGGCAGAGAGAATTACCTCCTGGTAATGTAAGAAGAGGGCTGCCATCGTTGACCATTAACTTAACAATGTGTCTTCAATGCCCCTGGTCTGGCCTTTTCCCTTTTATTTTTTCCTCTGCCCCTGACATAAATGAAAAAAGGAAAACAAGACCTTGGTTTACAAACAAACAAACAAACAAACAAGTCTATTTCTGTAGTGAGGAAGGCATGAGGAAAGGGCAGGCCACTTGAGAAAATGTTCCTGGTGCTAATTTGACGCTAATAGGATCTGTATTTTTTCTGAGGATCCTGCAAGATGGAGATGTTGCCCACACAGACTCAAGAATTCCTTTGTCAGTAGAAAATTTGCCCAGTGAGTTTTGATGCCTTACGCTGCGAGTTTTGATGCTCTCTGGTCTCCTAGGTGACAAAGATCTCATCCCTGTTTCCTAGCTCCTTTATGTTACCCTCACTCTTTTTTTCAAAGTCCCTGTAGTAGTGGTAAGGATGCTATATGTATATGGACATTTTACAAACATCTGTAGAAAGAAATACACACAGATAACACTAAAAATAGTGCATAGGTGCATTCCAGACCCTTGACCTCATGGCTAGTTCCGAATGCGAATCTGTTCTGTAAGGAATTGCTTCACTATTTCCCGTCATTTAGGTCACTTGCTTTAACATTACCATAACAAGATGGCAAAAGCTCATATTTCAAATCCATGGCCTGATTACTAACTGAATGATAAATGTTCTCTCACTCTTCAGTAAAAGTCATCTTTAAGGCTGTCCGGATCAAAGCCTCCTCAGCTCCAGTGATTTCCCTGTATCTCCTGTGAAGATCCACTCCATTATTAGTATGATTATGTATGTGTCCAGTGTCCATCTGTTGAACTCTTTTCTATTCCATTAGGGTGTTAGGCTTTATGTCTAGGGTTTAAGATGAGATAAAATATTATCTTAGCCTTTGGGGAACTAAACCCATCAAGGAGATACTAAGGTTAACCACTATTGATTCACTAGGCTCCTGTCACAGTAATGACTCAGAATGTTAGGCTTGTGTTTTTGGAAAAATTTAGGATGGAAGAAGAGACTGATGGACATGTATGTCCTGAGTTAGTTCTTTCACTTTCAAGATAGTGTTATTTTGTTTGTGTCATTGAGACAGTTTGCTTGTTCTTAAGATAATTTTTTCCTTGCTTTCCTCTACCATTCCTGGTTTTTACTCTGGTGTCTTTTGCTTTCATACTTCTGGAATCTTCCATACCCTAACAAAACCATTGTATAGTTCTTTTGTAACAAAAATTAAGGGAGTTCATAAATTACTTTCCCTATAGTTTTTGCTTGGTAAAAGAGTGATTGAATTCCAGTCATTATATCATTAAAAATAATGTTTGAGGTCTTGAGTGATAGCCTAGGGTTGAGAATGCTTACTGTTGATGCATGAAGACCCTCATAAAAGTAAGACCTGGTCACACTGTCCTGTAACCTCAGTGCTATGGGGGTGGAGACAAGAGGATCTCTGGAGAGCATGCTAGTCACTAGGTCCACTAGTTTCCCTAGTTCAGTGACAGACTCAGTCTCAAGGGACTACACACACACACACACACACACACACACACACACACACACACACACCAAACATATGTGTGCATACACCATACACTGACATAAACAGAGTAAATGAATAAGTAAATGAACAATGGCTGGATTTCTTGGTGACCACTGTAAGTATCCTAACTTTCTTATCTGTTGAATTAATTTTATCTTTACAACATGGTAGCTACTAACAGCTGATTATAGTTCAAGGAAATTATGGTTGAAGTATTTGACATTGAACATATGAGATATTTGGGTTACTCTGGATTGTCTGAAAAATCTTTCTCATTTAAAAACATTCTAGAAGTTGCATGGATTATGAAACAAGTGAATTTTATAGCAATATTCTTAAGATTTTCAGTGTTTGTGCATACTCATTAGAACTCCAAAGGAACATTAATCAGAGTCGTGTTTTAATTACTCATTTTAAATGTCAGCTAATGTAATATTTGATAACTAAGATGGGATATAATGCTGATGATTCTGAGTAATCTGGTGGTAAAATTTCAGGGGAAAATCTTAGAGTTTCAAACAAAACAAAGAAGAGTTTCCAAAAAAATTGTTTTTCATTTATTTCAAACCTAAATAGATTAGTGGAATGGGATTGTATTGAAGAAACATTCTGTGTCACATGAATTTGCCTCAGCTTTCAGTGTAGTTAGCCTATGCACACTTTATTTTACCATTCAGTGCCTTTGTTGTGTGGACCCCACACACGTGGTTTTTCTGGCTGTCCAGCTCATGGCTGCTGTCATGGCAGCTAATCTCATCTGATGCCCTCCCTCCTCACCAGTGTCATCAGCCATACACTCAGACCCTCAGAAGATGCTTCCAGACCCTGGTATTCACACTTCCCCCAGGGACCCTGTCTTAGTTAGGATTTTATTGCTGTGAACAGACACCATGACCACCACAACTCTTATAAAGGAAACATTTAATTGAGGCTGGCTTACAGTTTCAGAGGTTCAGTCCATTATCATCATGACGGGACATGGTGGTATGAAGGCAGACATGGTGTTAGAGGAGGAGCTGAGAGTGCTACATCTTGATCTGCAGTTAGCAGAAGGACTGCCACACTAGGCCTAGCTTGAGCATCTGAGACCTCAAAGCCCACCCCCACAGTGACACACTTCCTCCAACAAGGCCACACCTACTCCAACAAAGCCACACCTCCTGATTGTATCATTCCACATTTAGAGAGCGAGCATTCAAACACGAGTCTATGGGGTCTACTCCTATTCAAACCACCATAGTCCCTGTGCTCACATCATTTCTGATACAGAACAAGTCTACATGATTAACAGTTCGGCCATGTTTGAACTATTGGAGAGGAATCACATGTGATTTTATTGGGGGAAATGAATGTGCTCCTCTATTTCAGGTAAAAAGAATCTCTGAAGACCCTCCCTGCAAGTGCCCAACAAAGTTCTGTGTGGAGCGGCTCTCTCAGGGTCGATATCGCGTGGGGGAGAAGATCCTCTTCATCAGGGTAAAGTCTCTTTCTCCTTCTCATCTTGTCCTACATGAGCAGTTTCTGAACCTGAGTCAGAGCAAATGTCAAGGAATGTGACTGGCCAGGAACGCCCTCTGGTGTCATTGTGGCCGCAGGGTGTGGACCTGTGCAGAGCAGTAGATAGGATAATATGCTGCTGAAGGCTGGGTGAACAGAGCATGTCTTTATATATACAGAGGTATCAGCTCCCACGGAAAAAGCCATTTATGCTTCCTGTATTCATTTCATTTCAGTAGAATGGAATGCAAATGTGCCCTTCCAGGACCTTCTATGTATCATAGTGTGGAAATAAATCATCGCCCTATTGTCTCTGGGCAGCTTTTCAGATTAGTTCAGCATGGGTTTTCCACAAATCTGGATTAGGGACCAATGTGCTGAGACTGAAAAGCCCTGTCTTGGGAACTGGAGATAGAGCACAGTTGGGAAGAGGCTTGCCTTGCATTGTGGGGTCCTGGGTTTGATCCCCAAAACTCCACAAAAATCACCTCATTGCAGTATCCTGGCTTAACAGTGACTAACACTCCCCCCGGGTTAGAAGAGAGAATAGCCCCAACTTAAAATCATCAGTGTCCTTGGGGGCTGACAGGGACTCTGTAAGGGTGAGTTTAAAGCTTTTACTCAGAATCTGCTTTGCTAACAGTCAAGAGAGCTTAGTGTCTCAAAACAAGTGTGTGACATTTGCTAAGGGCAAAAATTCTTCTTTAAAAAAGAAGAAAATATAACTGCATATCTACCCCTAGAAAGCTTCAGTTCAGAAAAGGACTTTTTCTATGTCCTTTTGTGTTCGTCCTGAAGAAAGCACACTTTTTCATTTTTCCTCTGCACCTGGGAAAGCATCCTTGTTGTTACCTCCTTGTAGACGGAAGCATCTTAACGCATGTATCAGGTGAGATCATGGAACACCAGACACCGTTGAGATGACCCATAGGAGACTTTCAGTGTGAAATCTTACTCATTTTAACTTGCAACTGGAATGTTTTAATACAGCAGGCCTCTTTAAGAATCTGCAGCATGGATAAACAAATCTTTATCTTAATTTTATCTTAAACCATGTCAGTCATTTCAGACTTTTACCTAAAATTTCAGGTTAATGTTTACTTGATAAAAACAAATCCAGGTACTTGTGGCTTTTCTGCTTGGGAATGTCAAGCTTGAGACATAAATAGACCAGAGTTAGGGTGATCCCCCTGGGTCAGGGCCTCAGCTGCAGAGGCAGGCATCCAGGCTGCTGTGGTTGCCTTATTCTTTCTTGCAAGGAAAACATGCATTTTTCAAGCTCCGTTGCCTGCTTTCCCATCACCACATTAAATAACAATGCTTCAGAGACTCTATGGATGCATTAACATTTTACCAGGCTGATTGCTCAGTTGAGAAACATCCTCCATTAGAATATGAGACCCCAGTGCCTACAGTCAAAACAAAGGGCCTTATTTAACAGCCTTCCCTTTTTGTGATAGAAATGTTAATACCTTGGACACTGTTTCCTTAGATGTCGCCTAGGATCTACAGGCGAAAGAATCCAGTGTGCATACTTAATTGTGTCTGTCTGATCTTCATGTGTGTTCAATTGTCAGACTTTGGTTTCCATGTTTACAAATGATGTTACATTTTATGGCACCTATCAGGTGAGCTAGTTTTTAACGGTCATTTTTCTTTTCAGGAAACGTTTCCTTCCTGCCAATTTTATTCTATCATTTGTAGAAGAATTCAGGCTTTTATCGTGAATGATAGTATCTCACACTCAGGCAAGCCTGTAAAATCATGAACCACAGAACTGTCTCTCACTGACTGGTAGCAAGGTATAGCATCAAGCTGTTAGGACATGCTTTCAGCAGTTTTTTTGTTTTGTTTTGTTTATCTATCTCTCTATCTCTCTATTTATTTTGTTTTTTGGTTTTTTTTTTTTTTTTTTTTTTTTAAGTCAGAATTTCTCTGTGTAACTTTGAAGCTTGTCCGGGATCTAACTCTGTAGACCAGGCTGGCCTCAAACTCACAGAGATCTGCCTGCATCTGCCTCCTGAGTGCTGGGATTAAAGGCGTGCACCACCACTGCCCGCTTTCAGCAGTTTTTAGTGACACTTAGCCATAAATCTTGTACTTTCACATAGTTTTACTCTTTTATAACACTTTTCATGTGAAAATTGATTTTTTTTTCAAATGGTATAGTTTTAAGGAAATTTTGTATCACTGCTTAAACTAGAAACTTAATCATTTCACAAAGTTAAATGCCATGAACATATATTCACAGATATTTTTTAATATTTTTATTCTTTATTCTTGAGAATTCCATGTATACATATTTTCATCATATCCACTTTACTCTCCTTTTAACTCTTCCCTGCATCGCCCTTTCCAACTTCATGTCTTGTCAAACTACTGTTGCCTGTATATACCTAAGTGTGGGGCCACCAGCAGAACATGGTCACCCTGCCTAGAGCCACTTACCTGAAACTAACTCATTCCTTCCCTGAGTATTCATCAGCTTCCAATAGCTGCTCAGCTCCCCTCCCTCATCCATGCGGAATTATTGACTGGACTGACTGTGTGCATGTAGCCACAGCTTTTGGGAGTTCCTGAGTGCCGTGGCCCTGAGTGTCCAACAGACGCCATTTCACAGCATTCCTCTCTGTCCTTCCATCTCCCTACCCCTCCTCCCTGATGCTTCCTGAGTCTGAGGATCAGGGGTCATGATATAGAGACCCACTACGGTTAAAAGAACATCACACATGCTAATTCTCTGTACTGTGACCAGTTGTCTCTGCAGTAACTGCCATCTATTGCACAGACAAGCTTTCAAAGATGTAATATTGTCCTGAGAGTCTGTGTCCACCATGATAGAGTGCTCGTGAGATCTAGAACAACTTCTGCTTGTCCTTAGAGACTGCCTAACTGAAGTTTGAGGCACTTCACACTGTAAATTTCTCTATTTTCTCTCTGTGTTGGATAAGGAGATGATCTATAGCCCATTGATAAACATGTGCTTTGACTAATGCTTTAGATTTGTATCTGGCTGGGCCTCATGTGGTGGACTGTCACCGTGCTGACTGTATGAGGAAGTGACGGTCGTTACTTGGAAATCAGTGGTGTTGAACTTACGGCTGTAGAGATGATATTTTAACTGTAGTTCTGAACACTTGGATTCAAGGGCATGTGTTTATAGTGGAATCCTCAGACACAGGAGTTGGGTGGCCATTTCCAATGGCTCAGTTGCATTTTTTTTTTTTGTATGAACATATTTTAAACTTTTGAACTTCACCTGAAGCTATCTAATACAGCTACTTTGATACATTTATTAATACTATTATATAAAATATATAGACACTGAAACATGCTATCTCAGGCTTCATCCTCCATTATTCACCCATCTTGACAACAGCTATGTTTTCCTAAGGACATAATGAGCCTGCTGAATTCAAAGAACAATGCAGAGTCACGTAAGGCCATGGAAATCATCGGACTTCGAGGTATCTGAGTGACCAAAGCCCAGCTTCAGAAAGAATCAGCAAGTCCTACACAGGCTCATCAAGCCCATACCTAGTGCAGTAACTCTTCCCCCATACCATTTTGTGGTTGGATATATACATGAGCATATTTTCTCTTTGTACATTGAAAGAAAGACAATAATGTTAAAGTAGGTTTTTTAAAAGTAGGTAAGAAAGTGTGTGATATTCAGAGAAAGACCTGGGAAGACACCTTAAGCAGTGTCTCTGCTAAGTAGATGTATTATCTGTGAACATCTAGAACACAGCATAACTAATACATATTTAAATAGATGCCACTGGATGCTTATGTAGACATCTTTGTTCATACATGCAAGTGTCTGGAGTAGCGGTTCTCAGCCTTCCTAATGCTTCCGGACCCTTTAATACAGTTCCTCATGCTGTGGTGACCCCCAACCTTAAAATTATGTCATGGCTACTTCCTAACTGTAATTTTGCTATGGTTTTGAATCATAATGTAAATATTTTTAGAGATACAGGATTGCCAAAGGGGTCATGACCCACAGGTTGAGAACCTCTGGTCTAGAGAGTTGAATTAGTCTCTACCCAAATATAAATATAATAAAACTCTTAGTATAGAGAACAAACTCTGTAGTCTTTTTTATTCTGGTTTTAATCTAAATCTTAGTAATCATCTCTCAAATGAAAAAAAAAATGTCTCTAGCTATTGAACAATTTCTCAAAGCCAGATTTTCCCTTTTATTTTTCATGAACAAAACTTTGGGGTTGTTCTGGAGAGCAGGACTGGAGAGTTGATTCACCAAGTAAAGCACTTGCCACACAAGCATGGGGACCTAGGTCTATCAGAATCCAGGTAAAATTGCACCTGGTAGCCTGTGTCTATAACCTCAGCAGGTGGAGACAGAAGAGTCCCTAGAAACTCACAGGGCAGGCAGCCAGCTTACCAGCAGCAAAATGCAGAGGAAAACTTGTGTAGAAGGCAAGGACAAGCCACTGTGGTTGTTTGGTGACCTCTGTATGTGCACGATGGTATGTGTGGTTGTGGTCACATACTAGAACCTATGTGCTCATGTGCACAAGCATATACACAAAGTACTTTTTCTACCATAATATTTTTATTGATTATGTGGATATTTCACATCATGCACCCTGTTCACACTCACTTCCCATTCCTCCCAGGTCTGCCTCCCGCCTCATCACTCCTTGCCCCCTGAAAAAATGAAGAAGAAAAAAAAGAACAACACAAGTCCAGCTTGTGTTGCCCATATGCTCACTGGAGCATGGTCAAACTCCCAGTAGCCAGCCCCTTAAAGAAAACTGAGTCCTTCTCCACCCACACCCCTGCCAGAAGCCCTCAATTCAATTTTTGGTGTTTTGGGTTTTTTTTTTTTTTTTTCATTAAAAGCAGCTTTGTATCTATTCTGAAGGTAGAACCTTACTGTCATCCAAGGTAAATCTCATTGATTTCAGGATTAGATGGTGATGACAAAAAAATCTCTAACAATTTCCACTGTAACAGAGATACTTACAGTCAACCAGACAATGCTTCACTGAAATGCAAGCCTGCTTGCAAAGGTTCCTGGCTGCTACCTAGATTCCTGCATGGCCCTTCTCCCTTCCATCACCTCTGTCTAATGGGGCCTCGCATATTGAAAACTCATCTGCAACACAATGTGTAAGTTGATGGGAGGATTTCAGGATCCCCAATGGGATAACCAGTGTGCAGCCTTACTGTGACTTGTACCGTGTCCCTAGGTGAGACACATCAACATCTGGGAACCCTATACAATGCAGACTCTAGGACCTTCTCAGAGAGAAACAGAAACTCTAAGGTTAGGGTCAAACAACTTGTGTTTCCACAAGTCTGTGCATGGTAAACGTGTGTCCTGGAGCTCAAAAATCATGAATCTTTAGAGAGAAAGAGCTCCATATAGGAAGAAGTTCACTGAAATGCTACACAATCAGAAACACACACACACACACACACACACACACACACACACACACACTCCTTACAAAAGAACATTAACCTTGAGATACAGAAAATTATCATTTATTTTATTTGAACATTTATTTTCATTTTATGTGGTTGGATGTTCTGCCTTGAGTCTGTGCACCGTGTGTGTGCAGTACCCATGGAGACCAGAAGAGGGAATCAGATTCCTTGAAATTAAAGTTACAGGTGCTGGGAATTGAACCTGGGTCCTCTGGAAGAGCAACCAGTGATCTTAATTGCTGAGCCATCTCTCCAGCTTCCAGAAAAGGACAATTTTAAAGACATTTATGTATTTGGTGGGGGTGGTTAACATACATGGTAAAGTCAAAGTAAGTTTTTCAATCATGTTTATATAGAAATGACATATGAGCAAAAATGAGACTAGAATGGTAAAAAGTGAAAGCAGGTTTTAGTTACTGAGAACATAGAATATGAATGTGAAAATTTTGTCTTCTTTCTTTCTGATGAAGATGATTAAAATATGACCCAAGAGAAGTCAGCAAACTGGTACAATTATAAATGTAAAAATAATTTAAATCCTTTGAAAGCTGTCATTTAATTAGCTGGCTGTTCGTTTAAATGGATCTTTCTCTGAGCTTTCTTCTTCTGGAGAAAGATAAGAGACTGCACTGCAGTTCTGATGCTGTTATTTAGCCAGGAAGGAGTATGTAGTTTGTTTAAAACTTCTTACTTGTTTTCCTCTGGTATGGTTGTTAACTTTCTCATTAATGATGCCTGGCAAAAGACAGCTTATTAGAAGGATTAATTATGATTTAGAGTTTAAGAGTATGTGGCCCACAGTGGCAGGAGTGGCAGAGGATATGACCTCTGACTGAGGAGATGGCATTGCGCACATTCAGGCTGGGTCTCACCTCTGGGAATGCCCTCACAGACATGCCCAGGTGTGTGTCTCCAAATCTACTCCTGTGGACAGAGAATGTAGACACTCAGTCCTGGAGAAAGCTCTTATCTGGTTATGTTTGCATGTCCCTTTTCTGTTTCAAAATCTTACTTTGTTGATGATTATCCCTAGGAAACTTTCAAATAATAGTTCCCTCTCTGACTACTGTATTTTGTCTCTGTAGATCCCAACAGTGAGCTATATCCAGAATCTCTTTGATCATTTATGCTTTAGTAACTTGGTGTCCCATCCCTATAAAACTTAGCAACATGGAAATACATCACGATAATAGATTGATTAGTGTGAAGAATCTCTGCTGGTGTGTGAAATGGTTGTGAACTACATGGCTAAGCCAGTAGAACTCCCATGGGGCCAAGTCTCCACACCTAACAACATTCCTGTAGTGCTGTATGTGAGCAGGGTGTCGTGTGCTTTGAGATAACATAAGCATAAACATGAGAGTTTTTGTACGTTAACCAGAATGCAGTCCCATATCTAGCATAGTAAATTTGGACTGTTCAAAGTATAAACAACAGCCATTCTGAAAACTGGTCAAGACATCTATAAAGATGGACTGTAAAGAGTTTAGCCAGCCTGCTAAATGACTCTAAATATTGACAGTTGACTCTGTTAGCCTTTTATGAACACTTAGCATTTCGTACTGCAGTTCCTCACCACAGTGGGATAAATCTTGTTTGTTACCATTCAAAGTCCAGGAAGCTAAGACAGGACCTGGGTGACTTCTGAAGTTACACAACCTGACCAGGGTGGCACATGCCTGTGGTCCCAGTGTTGGTGAGATTGCAGCTGGAGGGCTGAGACAAAGAGCCAGCCTGAGATACACAGTGCAACTAAAGTACCCGGGCACAAAAGGAAACTACGTCTCATTTTTTGAGACCTTCCTAAATCACCACTAAGTTTTGGTGAAATGAGTGTCCAAGCCCTGGCAGCTTACCTTTTGTATCAACCCTTTACCAGTAAGTGATGCTGATTCCCCAGCTCCTTGCAGCACTCGGTGTGCGTTCTTAAATCTTCTCGAGAGAAAGTCCTCAGTAGCATTTCCCAAGTATATTCAACCTTAGAATTGGTCCCCATCCCATGTTTTTCCTAGAGTGTCATCTTGGGTGACAAGTTAAATGAAAACACATTTTAGGAAAGACATTATGAGTTGAAACAAAATTTTTTAATTATTTAAAACTCAGAGTTCTATTGAAATGCAAGTTGGCTTACCACAGTTTAAAAATAGATGTATCTCAAGGCCCGTACTGTAAGCACTGAGTCAGCTGTTTTGTCTGGAAGTGATTCCCAAGGAAACAAGCAGAGGAACTTTGTAGGAAAGACAACTGAAGTTTCATTAGTGCCATTTCTGCTAGGAATTTCCCAAGTACTTCACATTCTCTGTCTAAGAGGTTCACCTCTTCCCTATAGCCTGGAAATTGTTCTTATTCTTTTTCATAGGTGAAAGAGTGTCTACTATTTCAAGTAAGGGTTCTGTACACAAAGTTCAAGTCCAGACTTCTGGGAGAGCACACTCCACTCCAAGCCTTCTGGAGCAGGAGGGCTGTCAAATGCTAGTAGTTTATAAAGTGGCTAAGGTGGTGCACACCTGTAATTCTAGAACCTAGGAGGAAGGTGGAGGCAAAAGGATCAGAAGGTGGTGGAGAGGTTATCCTCAAACTTGCTATTTAGCTGAGAAAATGTGAGACTTTAGTTCAAATTAGAATAACCTTTTTAAAATGAACTGTCCAGTTTTCTGACACATTTACAGTTCGGCTACAATAAATCACCCTCTACCATTTTCCCCTGAAGTCCTCAGAATGCAGAGTGCATTTGAGCTGCATGAGCAACAGGGCTCACTGTCTAAAGCAGCTCATCACCTGCCTGCCTTAGTCACAGTTGTTACGACTAGAGACGCTAACCAAATGGCACTGCTCAAAATTGTCCCTTTCTGCTGTCAAAATGGGTGAGAGCTTTATGCAGTTTAAGATACACGGTTATCTCTTTGAATCCCTTAATAGAACTCAAAGAAACTTCTCTGATTGCCCGAATCACCTTGTTGAGTCTCCCATTGGTAATTGCGGAAAACCTTAAAGTCCATGAGTTTTCTTTTGAGACATCTTCACAGCATATGTCTGCATGTTGGTACAACTTAATGCTCTTCCATCCTGAAGAGTCTCATCGTTCCAGGTTTTTGTTTCTCATCTTAAGAAATGTGAATACACAGGAACCCTAAGAAAAAGACAATGAATAGTGTAGCTGACAGTCAGGAGAGGGGTTTGTAGAGACACCTTCTGCAAACTGTCTTTGAATTAACTCATCTTAGATCAATAGAAAGGTAACACATGCTCTTATTGACTCTCTGAGAATTTTTTCTTTGCCCTAAAATTTCTTCAGAATATTAAGTCTGTGTGGTGAAAAGCAACTCACTATGGGTGGATAAGGCAGAGAGGCGCCTAGATCTGTTGCCATAGTAACCGAGCCTAGCTGTGTCTTCTGGGACTCTGAGGGGAGGTCCAATGAGAGAGTCCTATTACCTGCTGCTGTTTTGACACATATCGATTTACTGGGAGTAACAAATAGCCAGACTCAAATTGCAGACCTCGCCTGGTGATTAAAAAATGGACTGTTGTGCAAAAACTCGGAGGAGTTGTGACTAAGTAGGGAGGAGATTAAATCCTCCATTTGTCTTATCACAAGCATTGCAGGAGCAGCCATGACCCGGCACCTGGAAACCCGTGCTTGTATCCCTCCATCCAACCTGGAAAGTTACGGAGGATGATCACGTTTTCAGAACTAGATAGCAGGGTAGGCTTGTTTTTAGGTCTCGTTCTGTCTATAAAATCCCAGAACATGGCTACAGTGTTCAGGTGGATGGGAGTGACAGGGAGCATTTGTGAATACCTCCCTTTCTGGTTCGTTTGTCCCCTGCAGCATCAGTTTAGTTAGGCAAAGGAAACCCAAATATTTATGATGCATGCAGGAAACCCAGCATTTCAATTCCCTTCTTTTAGATAATGTGTTTGCTCCTTTCAAGAATTTTAACTCATCATTTACCCATGTTCACTGGGGCTAACAACAGGGTGTAGATGGCACTCTGGTAAAAGTGTCTCTAGAACACTTAACAAATGATAATAAGTCCTGTTAGCCTTTTCTTTCTGAGGAAGTGATGTATGGTGGAGAAATGCAAAATAATTACTTAAGGAGGTGCCCCCAACTGAAAGAACTCAGCTGACATGTTGGCTTTTGGGGGCATTTATTTTTGAGATTGAAAAACTTCAAATATGGGAAATTCAAACCTGGAAAAAAGTTCCAGGCTTACAGCCTGATACTATATCCATTTTTAGATCACCTTTAAATGAGAGAAATGAAGTTTAATATCGCTATGCTGGAAAGAATAGCTAATAAGTCTAAACAGGTCTCTGGATCCTTAATGCATAGCATTTTCCTCTTCCCATTGACTTAAAATGTAAATCTAATGGGAACTGGATAAGTTAGAGCTGAAACTAAAGATCTGTCACTTCGGAATATCTAACAATGTGGTCTTAAGTACTGAGCCATCTCTCCAGCCCCAGGACTAATCTTGAGGAGATGTCGGAAAATCTAGTTATTTCACTGAGGAAATGAAATGCTTATGCTCTGTACTCCCAATTTCTGTAATGATGTAGCCTCCCTGCCATGAAGAAGCATATGAGAATACCTGTGTGGGTATATATACCTATATATGCACTATGTATGTATATTTGAAGTACTTTAGTTGACAATTTAGTTCAATAATTTGATGTTTTAATCAGTTTTCAAGAAGTTTGTGTGAAAAATGTTTCCTCTCTTTCTCTCTGCCTCTCTCTGTCTTAAACACACACACACACACACACACACACACACACACATACACACACACACACACTTGGTGTCCAGTGACCATTATCTGTGTATTAGTTAATTGTGTAAATGCTTTGCTTGGTTCATACCCCACTGTTGCCCTCATTTTAAAAACACAGACGATACCTCCTAGAGGGCTGATTACTTGTGAGGGTCACACAAGTACTAAGTGTGGAAGTTCCTGTCTAGCCCTGGACTCTAACTCAGAGTCCACGGTTCTCACATCTGTCACAGCAAGGTTATCCTTAGGTCACCATGTACTGTTTTATATATTTCCACTCAACCCCTTGCCTCCTGTTAGCAACTAGTCCTTGTTCAGATCTAGCATTTTCATTTTCCTTTACCTGCGTGCTCTGTCAAAACACAGAATGTCATAGCCAGTCCTCCTTAAAGACTCTAAAGAAAGAACCCAAAAGAGTAATTAAAGTAAAGTATCCCAAAGGAGTGAATTTTACACGATCCACAAAGTTAAATAATTTTTGTTTTAGTATGTTTATTGTGATTGGAAAGTCCTCAAAACCGAACATACATCCTCTGAATGAAAAAAAAAATAAGAATATTCTCAATTTATTGTAATTGTATGTTTACATTTATAATTGATTCTGGCTTCATAAGGATTAAATGCCTTTAATCTATTTTTAGACAGAGGGATTCTCTGAGGCAGGGAGGAAAATGCTGCTCTTTCCACCTCTATATACTGGAGTAAAGGACTGGTGTAAACTCACTACTAAGTACAAACTCAGCCTTTAGCACAACAGCATATGTTTCTGTAGCAAATGCCTGAAAGGGGAAATAAAGAATTGTGGTACATCTCCCTGTAGTAGTTATGGCATCCCTCCACAGTGTAGCATCCCTCCACAGTGTAGCATCCCTCCTCTATAGTGCAACATCGTTCCACAGTGTAGCATCCCTCCTCTACAGTGTAGCATCCCTCCACAGTGTAGCATCCCTCCTCCACAGTGTAGCATCCCTCCACAGTGTAGCATCCATCCACAGTGTAGCATCCCTCCTCTACAGTGTAGCATCCCTCCACAGTGTAGCATCCCTCCACAGTGTAGCATCCCTCCACAGTGTAGCATCCCTCCACAGTGTAGCATCCATCCACAGTGTAGCATCCCTCCTCTACAGTGTAGCATCCCTCCACAGTGTAGCATCCCTCCACAGTGTAGCATCCATCCACAGTGTAGCATCCATCCACAGTGTAGCATCCCTCCTCTATAGTGCAACATCGTTCCACAGTGTAGCATCCCTCCACAGTGTAGCATCCATCCACAGTGTAGCATCCCTCCTCTACAGTGTAGCATCATTCCACAGTGTAGCATCCCTCCACAGTGTAGCATCCCTCCACAGTGTAGCATCATTCCACAGTGTAGCATCCCTCCACAGTGTAGCATCCCTCCACAGTGTAGCATCCCTCCACAGTGTAGCATCATTCCACAGTGTAGCATCCCTCCACAGTGTAGCATCCATCTACAGTGTAGCATCCATCTACAGTGTAGCATCCCGCCTCTACAGTGTAGCATTGTGCCACAGTGTAGCATCCATCTACAGTGTAGCATCCATCCGCAGTGTAGCATCCCTCCCCAGTGTAGCATCCATCTTTAGTGTAGCATCCCTCCTCCACAGTGTAGCATCCCTCTACAGTGTAGCATCCCTCCCCAGTGTAGCATCCCTCCTCCACAGTGTAACACCCCTCCACACTGTAGCATCCCTTCACAGTACCAGTGGTTTGCTCACTGTGTTAGGACTTATACATCTTACTTCAGTAGTTTCAGATGTTATTTTATTATAATAAAATAATAAAAATTATATCATTTTGATAGGACTTATCAAAGACATTGGCTTACACATGATCTCGTTCTAGTACTATTACCACTCTTTAAGAAAAGCCAATGTGAACCTTAATTTACATATCCCACTGGCAGCTAACAGAGGTTTAGTGACCTTGCTGAGGTAATCTACCAGTAAGCAGTAAACCCAGTTTAAATCATGTTATAAAATTTTGGTATTTCATATGTTTTAATCTATATAATAAATTTTCTCTTTGACATTTTCTTTAAGATGAAAACACTTAGTTGGACATGGTGGCACATGCCTTTACTTCTTAGAGGCAGAGAGAGGTGGATCCCTTTGAGTTCGAGGCCAGTCTGGTTTACAACTAGAGTTCCAGGACTGCCAGAGCTGTTATACAAACAAAAACAAAACAAAAAATTGTCAAATATTTGCTTTAAACAACAAAATGAACATTACATGGTAATGTGAAATTACAAGTTGATTTTTTTTCTTCCTTTTGTGGTCTTCACAACAAGAATAGTTTTTGGTATTAATCATCTCTGCTGGTCTAAATGTGAATTGTGTAGAAGAGAGAGGCATGAAGGAAATGGAGCTATTACATACAGTGTTCTGTGTTGTTGGATTATTGATAAGACTCACTGAGCCTGAGGGGAAAATTGTGAATTATCTGTCTCTATAAGTCCTGAATAGTCTTCCGGGGGGGGGGGGAGGGAGGCTCAGGCTGCATATACAAAACACAGGAGACCCATGAAGAAATACATTCACCCTGGGCCATCTTAGAGTTTGTAGTGAGTGTACACAGACAGACTGGGTGTGGTACAAGTGTCACAGTATTTCCAATAGTCAGTAACAGTATGTTCATTTAATGCTGTTTCCTCTGCAGATTAAAAAAAAAAAAAAAAGTCAAATTTCGTTCTGGCTTGGTCACTCAGTCCTTGTCTCCACTACCTGAATAAGAATAAGACTGGACTGTCTTGTGCTGAATGCAGTTGGTGCCTTTCTCTTAAGTCACAACGCCCTGCAGCTAGCTCACTGGAGGGGCACACTCCAATATTCTTAGCATTAGTCATACTAATTGATATTTTTAACTTTGCCAGCAACCGATACCTGGTAGTAATCATTTAAAATTTGATTGCACATCTTATTGCAAAGTAGTCTCCTGCCCCTGTGTTAGAGGCAAGAGTTTGAGGAACTCTCAGTGGATCTCCACCTTCCTAACGCTGAGACCCTCTAATATAGGTCCTCACGTTGTGGTGACCCTGACCATACAATTATTTTCGTTGCTACTTTATAACTAATTTTGCTACTGTTATGAATTGTAACATAAATATCTGATATGTAGGCTATCTGAAATGCAACCCCCGTGAAAGGATTGCTGACCTCCAAAGGGATCAACAATCATAGGTTGAGAACCACTGCTATAGACTGTGGGAAGAACAAGGTAGAAAATCTTGAGTTGGATATCAGTGTGTTCCTTTTCTCATTGTTGTTTGTAAGGAAGGGTTTCTTCTGGCTACAGTTTAGGAGTACAGTCCTCCCTGGGGAGGAGGGCATGGAGGAGAGTGGAGCAGCAGTTACACTGTGTCTGCAGGCAGGATGCACAAACACATGAGTGCTGGGGGTCACAGCGATGTCTCCGTTCTCCCTCGTACTCGCCCTCAGTCTCATTCCTCAGACTGTGGGACGGCGCTGCACACATCAGGGTGGGCCTTCCCTTCCCAGTTAAACCTCTGGATGTGCCCTCACAGATGTGCCTAGAGGTGCATCTCCTGGGAGACCCTAAAACCAGTCAAGTTGACGATTGCATTTACTATCAGTTGTCCATACGAGAAATCAACAGCCTCTCAAATTTTCTGAAATTATAACATTGAGCAAAAACTTTACAAATAGTATTTTCCCTCAGGAAACGCTACAGGGTGGCCACTGCAGTAAAGAATCCTCTGCTGAGTTCAGGTCCCTTGGTGGTACCAGCTGTTCTAAGGTAGCTTCTTCCAGAGGCTTGTGACCCCACAGTGGCACACTGGCTAAGCCCCTTGCCAGTGCCACAGAAATGCCTTTTTCTAGCCCAGAGTTCCTACAGGATAGTTTATGATATAAGCAACATTAAGGGAACTATGAATTCAGTGTGAAATTGTATTTGAGATGCAGCCATATAATGGGTTCTTTAGATTTTTTTTTTTTCAAGTCAACCCATCTGATGTTTCTGTTTCTTTCCCACCAGCCATCTTGGTTAAAATTTCTGTCTTTTTTGTGTGTTGGCATTCACCACATTTTCCCTAAAATCTATTCTCACAGACATGGAGGTCAGAAACAATTGAAAAGCAGATAAAGGGCAGACCAGGTTTCCTATTGGTCTCAAAACCTTCGCAGTGGGCAGAAAGTCTCCAAAGCTCCAGACCACAGCAGTAATACTGTATACAACACAATGCCAATTTATCTCCATCTACATATGTGTCAGCCATGGCTGTTACCCAGCCCAGGAGTTGTTTTGGCTACTCATGGTGCTTTGAAATTCTGGATTATTATGGGAAATGTAGGCTGTCTTTGGGCATGCATGTGGCTTTGTTGGTGACACATTGCCTCACTACCTGAGAGGACTCAGGATAAGCACCACTGCCCATGTGCTGAAGGACTCCATGTAAGCCAGACTTTAGCTCCACAGAGGGAGGCTTGGCGGACAATCAGGCACATGTCATAAAGCTCCACTCACAAATGTTTACAGCGTTCAGCTAGATGACATTAACTCAGGGTCTTCAGCAAGGAGGATCTCCTTCCACATGCAGGGGTCACATTCGTCTTATATATATTTTCTCAACATGTTGTTACTACAAAAGAATTATTCAGTTAGCATTCTAGAGGAGTGGGAATTTCAAGGTTATCTTAGCACCAAAGATATGAATTGGCTCTTCAGAGGCTGGTGCCTAACCCTGGTGGATCTGCTGAGATGCCTGTTTCCACTGAGAAAAGACGAAAGTGAAATACTCTGAGAGTAAAGTGGAAGGTGACCTTGACAGCTAGCCAACTAATAGAACTGCAGCCACATTCAGATCCAGCTATAGAAAAGGAAATTCTCATTTCCCAGGGGTGACTCAGCTTTCCTCCCACACTGCGCTTATGCAGAAAGCCTGGGCTGCTAACCGCAGCTCCCACTCCCAGTAAACTCTTCACCAAATTGTTCTTCAGATAGAACAGATGTCTCCTCGTAGCCCTTATGACCTTGGACTGTCCCAAAATACATTTGAGTTACAACAGAAGGGCAAGATAGTAAGATAACACTGCTTACATGGCACCCAGCTTTGTGGGGTGGGGCCTTTCAAAGAGCAGGAGTCTGACATGATGGGGCAGGAAATCCAACTATGGTGGCATGATCCTTTGCTTAATGTCTTTCCTAGACTTTTTATAGGCATCCTGTGGTGGTGTGTGTGGAACTGAGACCTACACCTGGTGTCTAGCCCCTGGAAAAATTCTTTCCTCACTTGCTTCCTTTGTTTTGGAACAGGAGACCATGGGACTCCAGAAAAGGGACTGCCCTGACATTTGCATTTGAAACTCCTAGATTCAACATAGTGTGTGCTTCCCAGAGGATGAGTGCCTCTCTCTCCTCAGCCACCGTGACTCCAGTGTTGTAAAACACCTTCCACTGCAGGCTTGAAAGCGAGAATAGTCATTCTTACTGAAGCTAACCAAGAGCGTTCTTTAATCTTGTCCCAAAGGATCAATTTGCATTTTTAGGTGCTGTTGGTTCACTGTCTGCAGTGGGGATGGAGAGTGTGTGATGAACCTGTATCTTCTTGTTTCAGTAGGGTCTTCATAGTTGTGCCTATGTCTCCACAGCCAAAGCAAAGCAGACCCTGAAGGTAATCTCCTAGATGGTTAGACGGGACCTCTCTCCTTTGCATTCACTGTAGAGCTTTGACCTCCAATTAAACAAGGGCAGCTGGGCATGCAGGGTTGACAGTCATCCATTGTTTCAGTCAAATAGAAAACATTGTTTTTCCTTGATTTTTCCACGTTGGTAAATTTTTAGAAATTTACTTTAGGTAGGTGGAAGGCAATAGCATGGCCACATTTTGTCTTCTAAGTAAGACTTCCTCACTCAGATGCTCTTAGAGAACTTATTACTGAAGTCATCTGGAAGTGTAAGCCTGGGGGTTACTTCTGTACACTGTATCATTTTACTTTTTGCTGACATTTAAATAACAGACTTTTGCAACAGACACCATTTAATTGGAATGTTTCTACTCCATTCATGTACACAAATTCACTTCTATACCCTAACATATGTGCAGCTTTGTCACATTTCTGTCCAGCAGCATTCCGAGTTGCGATGCAGCCAGCACACTTCCCATCATGCTCTTGCAGCTCACACATGCCCTGGCCTGATGTCCAGAAGGAACAGGTTCTAAGTTGAGGTCCAGAGTTTGCCAGCATACTCATTTTCTATATTTTTTTCTAGACAAGACTATGATCTAAAAAGAAAAATAAACTTTAAAGAGCTCTGTCTCATTCACAGAAATACATAATATTTTTTAAAGAAACTCTTGTAATTTTTCTTTTCATGAGGCAGTTGGTGTATCTCAGAACTAATTTGTGAGAAAACTAATTTCTAGAGAGAACAATTAAATGCATCTTCCATTTATCATACATTCCTGTTTGCTTACTGTATGTATGTATGCATGTACACATGCTTATATATGTATGTGTGTGCATGCATGTGTGCTAATGGATGTGTATGTGCATGCATGTGTGTGTGCCTAACTGTCCATATCCATGTGCACATGGCTGTGTGCATGAGTAGTACATATATGAGTGCATATGTGCATATGTATGTGTGCGTATCTTTTTAAACAATGTGTATATTGAACTAGAGAGATAAGAGTTTAGTCTGAAGACCTTAGTTAGGACTTTTCCCATTTTAGAGATAACCTTTAAATGAATGGATTCTAAGAAAGCAGGATTGTGTATGGGAAGTTTGTAGTGGAGGTGGCATGTTGGTTCTTTGGGAGCAGCTGGATCCCTTTGGGGGCTTAAGCACTGTGCAGAATCTGCTTTGTTCTTGCTTCTCTGCCATCATTTCCCCCAGAGAAGATGACAGAAGGGCTCCACCCTGACCTGGATGCTTTGCACACTGTTCTGTCTAAACAGACACAAAATGATGATCCCAGTAGTATTTATGGAAGTTACTAAGATCAGAGGCAAGGCTGTTTCCTGTTCTCCAGAGACCATGCAATGCTCAAAAAGTGTGTGGGGGTGAGACTCAAGAGTTGGCCCTCTTCTAGGCCTACAACATTCCCTTCTGGGTCAGCTTTCTCTCTGGACTGAACCTGAACCTACAGAGAATGTCATGAGCTTCCTACACAGTGGGCAATAAACATGGTTATGAAGATGTGTCATACCTTAGAGCCCAGGGATGAAATAAATTTTGCTGATCTCTGCACAGGATCAGCCACCTGACTCTTCCTCCTCCTGGAAGCTGCAGACTGCAGCTTGTCCTTCTTGGGCATCTGCACTGTGGCCTAGAGTTAGTTTAACCGTTGAACTTTTCTGGCTTCTGTGGAAGGCTCATTAGGGTCTCTTCATTTCTAGGTCTCCTCACATCTCTGCCTCCTTGCCTGTTTACTGTGCTTCATGTTAAACCACTTTCCACAGACTGAACTCACTCCACTCATTTGCCGCTTACATCCTGTACCCACTCAGCATCCATTCCTCCTGTGTGGGCCACCATGAACTTGCCACATTTGTGTAGGGCTGGAAGAGCATCCCTCCTTTGAGCTGATATAGTAGGGCATGGCCCTGTCTCTGAATTCTTGCTGCCTGGACATTCTCAGTTAAGCACATCAGTGGTCCATTTTCTGTGCTTCACATGATCCTTCAGAGTCTCTTGTGCTTTCTGCCTACTGCACAGAGAACCATGCCATGTGGCTTGTCTTTATATTGTTCTGACTTTCTCTAAATGAATGCCTTTCATTACAAGATATATTTTGATCTCATTACAAGGTGTGTTTTAATACAAATTAAGAAGTGCTTTAATCAAATTATTTGATAGCATGACATCTTAATGTTTAACCAAGTGACCCACAGTTGAAGTTCTTGGGAAAGTGCTTACACTGGTATTTGGCACATTGACTTCAGAAACCAGTGTTTTCTTGGGAGAGACATCAACATAACATCCAGGAGTTAAACTTGAGATGTATCTTCATTAGTCTTTTATGTGATGCATTTCATGGGGTTAGATTTCTGGTGAGTGTTCCAGGAGAGTTTTTATGAGGAGTCAAAAAAGGCCATTAGGAAAAGATAAAGCCTAGAAATATGCTCAAGGAAAAAGCAAATGGCAGTCAGAGCATAGAAAAGACAGTTCCCATCAGGGTTGGAAAGGTCATGTAGAAAGACCCACCAGAGAAGATGGAATAAGGAAAACAAAGATATAATCTGACCTTACCAAGCTTGTTGAAGAGCAGCCTTGAGTCCAGAGCATAGGAGAGGAGGGGTGATGAGAGCCTAGTGTGGAAGAGAGATAAGAGCCAGGCAGACACACATGGGGGCCCACAGACCGCTTCCTCTGCCATAAGAACATTGACTTTCTCTTGAAGCATATGGAGAGTTCAGAGAACTGTGTAGAATCAGAAAAATACGAACAGGTGGGATTGTCCATAAGTCTGGTTGCATTGTAGAGAATGAACCAGAAGTGTGGGGGCTGGAGAAATGCTAGCCAACCATATTGAACTGGGTAATGTGTGTATCAGGACTGTGGCCTCTTATCCAGGATCTCCTGCTAATAAAAGTTCTATCTATAGGGGCCAGCAAGATGGCTGAGCAGGTAAAGGTGCTTGCTGCCAAGACTAATGACCTGAATTTCGGTTGATGAGCTGAGTTTGATCTTGAGGACTCATAGGTGAAGGGAAGGAACCGACTTGTCCTCTGACCTCCATCCACATGCCTGAAACACACACACACACACACACACACACACACACACACACACACTCACACTAAAATTGGTGTGACAATCCCATAGATTCAGCTTTCCCCCTAAATATGGGGGCTTCTTAATGTGGAACCATTGAGCTATCTCAGCACCTTAGCAACACCTGAAACACAACATATTGGCATTGGTTGCTTCTGCACCCATCTGCTTGGCAGGTTGTAACTGGCTGCTTCCAGTAGGTTGTGATTTCCAATAAGGATTTGCTTTGGTGAAAATTTTACACAAAATAGAGTTGCTGACTACTCACAGAAACTAAAAACAAGAATGATCAAATAGAGCATTTTTATTCTTTATAGAACCAGAGCTTTTTTTTTTAAATCTCTGGGTAACATCAGTTGACAAGAGTCAAATAAATTAACAAAAATCATCATAAAGTGATGTTCCTATCAACAAGTTTTCAGAAATTTTTTACTCCAAGTTCTTTTTCTCCAGATGTTGCCCAGACCATGCAGTCCCAATTTGCCTGGTGATTTAGCATGTGTTTCGCTTAGCATAACACGGCTATAAAAAATGTGCTGTTCTGCCCCCTCTAAGCTCCACAGTGAGCCCATGGCATTTATATTAAAACTGTACCTTGTGCCAAAAATCCTCTCTGGAGTATTCTCCAGCCATTTACAAATTTCTCAACATGAGTTCATTATACACATACCCAGAAGCAGTGATTCCAGATGTGTGGCTGAATTGAGAGCTTCACATAGAAGTTAATACATTTTTCGCTTAGAAAGTCTGCAAATTGTTATGACCTGCAGATATTGTGCACCTACGATGTGCCTGGCATGGGTGTTATGAACAGGGTAGTGAACAAGGCATGTCTTCATCTCCAGGGAGTGGGAGAAAGGCAGACAACACTCAGATCGATGGCCAAAGAGTAAAAGTCCAGATACACTGATTTTTAACTCAAAGCACGTGGTTTCTGTCACGACTGCTCCATTTTCTTGTTTTAACTATAATGGGTAATCAGTTAGCATGGCCGTGTTCTAATAATATTTGATAGACAGCATGATGGGCCAGATTTGTCCTCTGGCCATACATAGTCTTTTGTGCCCTATCATAGATCACTGACCAATGTCATCTTAAATGCCAGTAAGAAAGACACAGGAGCAGAAGAAGCAACCACAGTCAGTTTGATGGGTGATTTTGAGGTTTGTGGGTCACTTTGATTGGGTGGTTTGAAGATAAGTGGGCTGTTCTAATTGGGAGTTGGTCTGGAGGTGTGTAGGTGCTCTGACTGGGTGGTCTGGAGGTCTGTGGGATACTCTGATGTGTGGTTTGGAGGACTATGAGTCACTCATTTGGTGGTTGGAGGTCTGCAAATTGGCCGCATGAAGAAAGAAGTTTTGTCAACATTGCTCATTTATCTTTCTCTTAAAATGTAGGTAAAATTACGAAAGTTAGACACTATAGAATTAGGAGAAGGCAGGAACCATGGAATGAGGAAAAGTCAGAGACTTAATGAGTAGTACTCTGTAACTGCAGAGAATTTCATAAACTAGCCCTCTGGGCAGCCTAGGGCATCACTAGCCATGCTTAGCTCTGCACTCAGAATGAGGTTCTCACTATCACTGAGGACACACAACCTGTACCACCATGCCTCTCTTCCCGCTTGGACATCATGGTGGGCCTGTGGAGAGGGGGCTTGGCCTGGTTTCCGTCCCATGAGATTTGTGGGGTTCGCTCTGTTGTGGGTGCAGTTGTTGTCAAGTGCTGATCCCTAAGCAAAGCTGAGGGTTCACATTTAACAACAGTGTGCAACGTTTCTGCCGGGTGGTTAAAGTCTCCAGGCAGTAGATATCTCCTGAGTGTAAGGAGCTTCGTAAGTTCCATGACTTTACAAGACTCAGACCCATCTGGAAGAGACTCAAGATGAACACAGAAGAAATAAGACAGGAAGTGAAGGTGCCCAGCTGATTTGAACTGGATTCATTAGTTTTCTTGACAGAATTTGCTGAGTACTTAGAATAGACTTGGCACATTTTAGATATGAATGGACTTAGACTTGTGAGACCAAAGTACAGAAGATTCGTCTGGAAAACCTTCCCCAAAAAGCTTTCAGAATCTCCCAGTATCCTGGGATCTGATGTAGGAGAGAGCTTTTTGAAGGGAGTTCAGTGTGTGTGGCCTAGGAATGGTATGAACTCAAAAGAGCAGCAAAAGCTGGAAGAGTGCCACAGAAGTCTGAGCAGTGGAGGGCCACTTTTGTGAAACTGGGGGGAAGAGTTCAGAGAAGGGCCGCTGTGTCTCGGTCAGTTTCTGTTGATGTCACAAACAAGTGAGTTATAATGAAAACAACCTCATTTCCCGTCACTCATAATTCTGGAGACCCAAGGAGGAGTCACCTCTGGTAGTACAGTGTCATGTGGAACAGGAAGTTCACATGCGTGTCATTTTCTCTTGCTTTCTCCCTATTAGAAAGCCACCAGTATTGACTCCCAGGTCTCCATCTAATGACCTTAACCTGACTGTCCTCAAAAAGACTGTCCTCTAAACACCGCCATCATGTTAATATTCCACCATATTTATAGTAGGGACAGAACTCAGCATCGGTTTGGGAGAGAACAGACCACAGCAAGGAAAAGGATGGATTAGAGATAAGTGTGGAGGACCTTGATGTAAGGCCAAAGAAGTGACATTCTGACGTGTGGACTTTACATCACAATTAGAGAGATGATTAAGTTGAAAGAAAATAACCAGACAGAGGTGTGCTTAAATTATAGTGCAGGGGCTGGCAAGATGGCTTAGCAGGTGAAGATGCTTGTCACCAAGACTGGTGACCTATGTTCAGCCCCCAACACTTACATGGTAGAGGAGAACACTACCTCCTAAATGTTCTTCTCAAACTCCCAAGTGTACGCTATGGCATGTATACATGCACACTCTCTACATGCAAGTAAACACGTGTACATTTTGTGCAGCTGGTTTCTGAGAACGTGAACTTCTTCCAATTGTTTGCTGTGTGACCCTGATCAAGCTCTTCATTCCATCTGTGGCTTGTCTTTCTTGCAAACTGTGACACCCCTTTTTCAGAGGGCTGGTCATCCACTCATCAGCAACAATCCACAAATTAATCTTCAGGTTCCTAAGAGTTGAGCTGTGAAAAGACAGGGCCCCAGCCTTTAAGAAGTACTCATCCAATAGAAATGAAGCTGAGCAGGCAGACACAGACAGTAATCTAAGGTTCTGATAAGGTCAGGGGGAGTATTTCATCAACTAGATAGGGGCTCTAGAGTGAACCAGTAAGTCCTAACCATGGCCTCTCCCTGAGAAGTGTCATCTGCTGAGGAGGGGGCTTGTCTTGAGAAAAAAAAGTCAGCTCAGCTGTAATAAGAAAAATAAAGATATGGGTTGGTTTATCTGGAAACAGCCATTTGTATTTGAGCATTTCTGGACAGTGCTGCCAACTGAAGCCTGCAAACCCACTTTGCTAAGGCTTGGTTCAGTCTGAGGTTAGCAATCTCTGCTTTAGGAGTGACGCTGCCGTCTAGTGGCCTCCAGTGCTCACTACACACATTCACAGGCAGATCTCTGCCCCTTGCCTGTACCAAGGAGCACAGTAAAGTTCTGTTAAATGCATTCATATTCTTTACTGCAGGAGAAAGAATGAGAAGAAATTCTGGGATGGTGGCTACTGTTTTACTGAGGATAAATATATTTATTTCCATAGCCAAGTGGAGTTGGAAGCAGGAACAGAGCTTGCTCTGTTGGGAAAGATGACTTGCATGTTTCAGTCTGGTCTGCTCATTATATAAACTAGGGGAGACAATGGTCCCATTAAGACTTATCTGTTTTTCACTTTAGTATTGTTTCTAAATGTGTGGCAGTATTAAAAAAAAACACCCTAGATTCAGAGAATAATTTTATTCTGTGGTGTGGGTATAAATTCTTTCTCCTCACCCACAAAAAGATTCTGAAAAATGAGTCCCGGAATGCTTTCTGTCCCACTCCCTGATCCACATTCTCCATGGAGCCCATCCCCCTAGTGGAGAAGGCAATGGGGGAGGCAGAGAATAGTGAGGATTAACCCTCTAGACCCCATCCAGCACACCATGCTGTTTCCACATGAAGTGCCTTGGGGAAGTCATTCTTCTTTCGGCAGCGCGTCTACTCTGTCTGCCCCTGTCCCGACACACCAATGTCGACAGCATTACTTATATTGTTGTTATTGTTATTTCAACCTGTCACTCCTCCAACAAGCCCCAGTTTCTCTGGGGTGGGACTTCATTAGAAGAGTCTCTGCTTCAGGGCTCCTAGTAGTGGACTCCTCACCCTTTCTTGAAGACATTCATGATGCGGCAACGCATGATGCTGTGGTCCTGTTCTTCAGTGTTGTAGACCTTAAGGCCCAATTGTTGTTGCACCTGATGAATGTTCTGCTCTATTTCAGTGTCTCCTCACTGCGCCCCAACCCCGGCTTTTGCACCACACCAATTCATAATCATATATTAAATGAGTTGTGCTAAAATAAAGCAATATATACTTGATGCAATATAGAACTTTATGAAGATAAAGATGTGACAAAATCATGTCATTGACTCAGGCCAGGATTGGTAGATATAAATGAATGAAGTACTATTGACTTTGAGAAGATAAAATGTATTTTTTTCATCATGAAGTTTCTGATTGTGACACTGTTCTCCAGAGAATCCGGGAACTCAGTTCCTTCCCCTCACCATTCTGTAGAGGTGGTGGGTCTCAGACACACATGGCCCAGAGTGGCAGTGTCTAGGAGGAAAGATGAAGAGCATGTGTGGACCCCAAAAGAAGGTTCTGGAAATGTCACTTTTCTGATTCCATCTAATTCACTGTAATGATGGTTGGGGATTTAGCTCAGTGGTAGAGTGCTCGCCTAGCAAGCGCAAGGCCCTGGGTTCGATCCCCAGTTTAAAACAAACAAACAAACAAACAAACAAACAAACAACAACAACAAAACCTAATTCACTATAATGAAAGCCTGTGGCCATATCTAGCTAACTTTGTAGGAAAAGTTTGAAAGTAAGAAGTAGGTTTTGATCTGCATCTGGAGGAAGAAAAATGATTCCAGGAGTTGTCTGATTGTTACCAGAAATCCAGGAAGCACACCACAGTGACTGATTGGGTGCCTGTAATGACCATGCGGCTGGCCACCAAACACTACCTCGACCCTGGAGTTAAGGCTTTGACTCTGTCATTGGTGATAGACATGAAAAGGATGAAAGCCAATAATAGTCAAACCATTTTTTTGAATGTTAGTTTTAGAGATTTTTAGTTTTGTGTACGTGTATGTGTTTGTGCATGTGAGTGCAGTGCCCTCAGAAGCTAGAAGGGGGCAGCTTACCCTGGAGTTGGAGGTACAGGCAGGTGTGAGCCACTGACTGTGGGTAGTGGGGACCAAAGATGGGTCCTCTGGAAGACCCATGAACCATCTCTTAACCCATGAACCATCTCTCTAGCCTCTTGAGTGCTATTTATTTCTTTATTTTTGTCTTGTTTTGCTATTTGGGGAAGTACATGTAGGAGAGATACTGGTCAAGGATGGTTTTAATAAGGATTAGCACATATTTATGGTAAAATGTATTCTCTTACAAGCAACTTAATCGTAACTTGGACTCAAGGCTAAATTCAGCCGTTATCTGTATCTATAATTTTTAATGACATAGTAAGTATGATTGAGAAATAATTAAGAATTCTCACAAAAAATTATGGTTACTTAATAGCTAATGGTTTTCAAGGCACTGTAGACTAGGGCATGTGATTTTACACTGTGTCCTGCAACCTGGACAGATTTGCATATGGGAGCCTGAGAAATGAACAATCTGCCTAGAGACAGATGCTCTGTACGTGGCAGGGTAAAGACTGAACCATGTTCATGTGGTATTAACTCCCTGTTCTTTCTTTGGATCTGAGGGACCTGTCTGAGAGAGAAGTGTGGAGGAAAGGAGGGAATGAGGCCTCTCCTCTCTCCCTTTCTTAGGAAGCAGGCGGTTCTGGAGGAAGCGTGCCTGTGGTATTTACATGGATAGCTAGTTCTCAGGCAGGCTGTGAAGGGAGTCTTGCTTAATAACTGCACAAGACAGAAGGGCAGGGTGACAGAGCATGTTGTGCTCTGATAAGTAAGGGAAGCCCTGCACTAACCACCCTGTGGTCTACACTGGGGTGTAACCAAGCAACCAGGTGCAGCTTGCTTTGAGCTCTGAGCTCTTCACAGAGGAGGAGGGTCTCCCTGAAGGCGGAGGGTTCCTCTTCAGAACTATCCCTTGTAGAGAGCAAGATTAAATGACATGGAAGGGCACGATGGCCCCTTTCACAGAATGTTTCCTGGCACAGGTCCTTGTGCGGCTGTTACAGCAGGTCACGTGGGTACAGCTGCCACTCAACCTGATCTAGAATTTCTTATTCCAGCTTTAATTAAAATCTCTAGCAAGAGCTGACTATCATTTCTATTTTGTAATTTTTCTCTGTCAGAGATAAAAAAAACCATGGTGTTCAGCCCTTCTTGTGGGGCTGTGTTGCCTTTTTTTCTGTAGGAGGGCTCCGGTGATCCTTCAATAACTTGTACGTTTGTACTGGGAATCTCAAAAGAAAGAAAATCAGAATCGGTGGTCTCGACTCAGAGTGGAAGATAAGGAAATTATAAGCATCAAGATTTATTTTGAACTCATTGTAATACATTATCAGTCAAATAAAAAACAAAACATCAGCAGGAAATCATTTTTATAATGGTCTCCCATTGAAGTTGCATAATTCTTGGTCTTGAACTTGGAAAAAGAGGGACCCTAGGTTAGAAGCTACAGTGCATTTGTAGTTCATCAATGATAAGGACACTTCGGCTAAAAAAAATCAGGTCAGATTAAAACAGTTGGTTCCTAATGCATATCAGTTTATATTCTGCATGGTGTGCACATTGTGCACATTTTTTGATTGATTAAGGACTATGTTACTTCTTTTTTTTAAGATTTATTTATTTATTTATTATGTATACAGAAGAGGGCACCGGATCTCATTACAGATGGTTGTGAGCCACCATGTGGTTGCTGGGAATTGAACTCAGGACCTCTGGAAGAGCAGTCAGTGCTCTTAACCTCTGAGCCATCTCTCCAGCCCATGTTACTTCTTAAGAAGTGCATTTTGCTGAGAAATTCTTTCAACGTGATAATGTAGAATAACACAAATTTTTACTAAAATGGAATGTGCACTTGGCACTGTTTTGTCAACCTGAGTAAGTTCTGAAGCTTCTTTAAGAGAGATTCATGATATCTAGGACATATTGTTGTGAAAATCAGAGGAGATGCTAGCTGGTAACTTTACCCAGGAGACTCTTATAAAGGACAGTGAGCACCATGATCACCATCACCATTGTAACCATCATCACCATCATCATTCCTTCATAATTATCACCTTCACCATCATTATCACTATCACCACCACAATCTCCATTACCCTCATCATCATCACCACCACCACTATCTTCATGCTCGTTAGCATCATCCCCATCATAATAATCGGTATCACCATCATCACTATCTTCTTAATTTCTTCAAACCCCTGTGTTGAAAAAGTAGAAGGATCCTTTAGTTCCTAACCAGTCAATAACCACTGTTAATGCTCAATGAAGTTAAGACCCAGCTGGTCTGGGTTTACAGTTTCTATTAAAAAGCCAACTTGGGAATATTATCCTGTAAGGTTACATTCAACCTTATACACAAAGTTACAGTTAACTTCAAGGGTTCGGTTTGAATTGATGATATCTAAAGTACTTTCTTTTTCTTTTTAAAAACTTTTAGGGACAGGGTTTCTCTGTGTAGCTTTGTGTCTTTCCTGGATCTCACTCTGTAGCCCCGGTTGGCTTCAAACTCATAGAGATCCACCTGGCTCTGCCTCCCGAGTGCTGAGATTAAAGGTGTGTGCCACCACTGCCCAGATATTTTCAAACTCAGAGAGTTTACATTTTTTGTCCAATCTCTTCAGTTCAGCCATACAAGGTGGCATGTGACAGACTACTGACTGGTCTGTAACCTAAATTTTCTTATTTATAAAATAGATACATAAGTAGCATTCTTCTGGATTATTTGGCATAAAGAGCCAAGCATGTCATAGAAATTGCTCATGCTGCATCATCTAAACTTTAGATTCATTTGGTCCTTCTTCACAGTCAAGGCTAGCTAAGTTACTCACCATCCTAGTAACCCCAATTGTGTATGCTCAAGTTTCTGGATCATTTCTTCAGTCCTAATCTCAGAGTAACATTTCATCTCAAATGTTCTCAAGTTGTTTAGAACTTCCATGTGTCTTCTGTCTTCTACTCCCATTTAAGACCTTTAACCATTACACCTGATTTTCCAAACTTGCTGTTGCCTCTGACTACTAGGATTGGGGTCATAGTTTAGATTTATTTGCTGACTACTCTATCTTCTAGGATGGCTTAAGAAGTTGATGTAAGCCTGACATAACAGATTCCATGTCACATTGTGAGGACACCCTCATGGAGAGAGGAAAATAGGAAAGTAAGAAGAGAAAAGCTCCATCCTACTCTAAACCAGTGGTTCTCAGCCTTTGGGTTGTGATCCCTTTGGGGTGGATCAAATAAATGACCCTTTCACAGGGGTCACCTGAGACCACCTGCATATCAATAATTTACATTACAATTCATAACAATAGCAAAATTACAGTTATGAAGTAGCAATGAAAATAATTTTATGGTTGGGGGTCACTACAACATGAGGGACTGTATTAAATAAAGGGTCGCAGCAATAAGAAGGTTGAGAACCACTGATCTGAATGCTATGTCTCCATTGAATGAACACCAAAAACGCCTTGTTTGATGTGAGCTGGGGATGCTTTCTCATCCAAGTACAGCCTGTGTTGGTGATTACATCATTACCAAGGGAAAAGAAAATCAATCAGAAAAACAAAACCAACAAAAACCTCCACTCTGCTCACAAAGTGCATCTCTAGTCTGCATAGGAAATGAAGGTCAAGTGCACTCGTCCTGTGGTGCTCTTCCACCCCCTCATTTTACTCATCCTGGGTGAGGGATAGTCTGTTCTCTGACTCACTCTGACGCATGACCCCACTGGCAAATGCTTTCCTCTCTCCTGATACATCTTAATCTACTGGAGCAGAGAGAAACAGGGAGTGCCAGAGGGCACTGAACCACAGATGTATAATCTTCAGGAGTGAGACAGGCCAACATACAGCAATGGATTTGTTGATTTTAGGACTTCGTTGGTATGTTGGTGGTCAGGGATACCTAGGCACCTCCACAGCTATGCCTTGGCAGATTGTGTGAATTACAAGTTTTTTTGCTGCAGAGGCCTCCACCCTGGCTTTGTGGTCACTTTTGCAGAGCTTGGGTGTTTGGCTCAGATTTCTGCTACCTAAAGTACTGGACAAAGGGCCATCTTCCACCTGATGGGTGTTTAGAAAGCCTTGCAGTTCCCTTCTTTAGGGAATAAAAGTCTGTAGGAAGGTGAACAGCCAAGAACTTGTGAAGGGTTGATTTACTGTTGCAGGGAAGATACCATACAATGGGAACTGATTTTATGGTAATACAGAGAATGTTGTGTGTGCTGACCTTAACTGAGTCTTAACAGAGAGGATTATAGTCATACAAGTCAGACTTCCCTGAGACTTTCAGGAGGTAGTTTTCCATGGAGAGATTTAGTTAAAATTAAAGCTGGCCAAACCACAACCCCACAAACTTACGGTCTTCCCAAAGATATATCCTACTGGTGAGAGCTCTACCCCAGCAGTTTAAAACAGCCATCATTTCATCTTAGTCCCATTACAACAATCACCATGCTTGCTGATTTGTGTTTCTTAAAGCAGATTTGCATTCCTATTGGTTGAGTTAAAAATTATACAAAGGAGCTTCAAGTTAACACTATAAAGGTTATTTTTAAGCAAGAGCCTTAGAAACACCTATATTCTAAGAATTCCTTGAAGTGGGTTTTCAAGATTAACCAATTAGATTAGTTCTGTGTTCCATTACTTAGTAAGTTACCCAAGCCCACTTGTCTGCTGGTTCGCAGACAGACATCCACTTACTCATGATGCAAGAAGTAATCACTTGTCTGTTATGCAGAAGGGTTGGCATTTGCTAAGAGTAATATAGGTAAAGTTAGCATTAATAACTCACATGTAAAGATATCTCTGGGACATTGTGCCTCTTAGGGCTGAGAAGGGACCCCAGGGCTTCATGCATGATGGATAAGTTCTGTGGCACTAAGCCACATCTCCAGCTCCTGGGAGGAGCATTGAACTGTAGCCATGAGTTGCAGGGCTGTAGTTAATGTGAGCTTGATCAAGTTGCTCCATAACTCTGACCCTTAGCTACTAAACCACAAACAAAACAGTGAGCCCCTTTCCTTAATGTTGACCAAAGTGTTGGTTGAGATAAAGTGGATAAAGTGCTCTATACAAAGCAACCTATGCTGCAGTTACTGTACTGGGTTCACTATAATCATCAAGTTAATTATGTAATCACACAGTTATGTGTACAGTTTACATACATGTACACATATATAGTTATAACTACATAATTTGTATTTATTTATAGATACATTTGATATTTAGATATACATTTAGATATTATTTAGATATACATTTGCTTTCACACAAAGAAATATTCAGGAGTGAAAACTAGATTCACTCTGAAAGAATAATAGCTTAGGAGTTTTGAGTTCGGTAAATACAAACAAGGTGAGAGGTGTTGAGTGATGACTGTTGACTTCATTTGCGTAGATAGAATTTCAACAAAGCAGCACTAATTTCTTATTCTTTGCACATGGACAAACCCACATACTTAGGTGCTGCTGCCCCCTACTGCTTAGACACAGTAACTACAGTTCTGCTGTGACCACTCTTGGAAAGCTTCTGGGTACCTGTTTGTCTCCTTCCACTCCTCTCTCCTCCCCTCCCCTCTGCTCTCCTCCTTTCTTCCTTTAATTTAATTTTATCATTGAGAATCTACTACATGAGTACAATGCATTTTGGTCATATACAACCTTCCCTCTCCCCCTTCAGCTTCAGCAGGGCCACCCTCCTCCCCTTACTTCTAAAATGCAACATGTCTCTTATTAGGCCTGGGGATATGGCTCATTGGTAGAGCTCTTACCTAGCAGGTGTGAGGCCCTGGATTTTACTGCAGATGCAAACCACAAAACACCATATGACCCAGCGAAACCGAAGGCAGAAAACCAGTTATTAGATACGTACTCATCACACTAGACCTGTTTCTCTGAATCCTGACTACACTGGAACTTCCCTTGTTGCTTTTTTTTTTAAACAGCTATTATTTGGCTGGATATATCTGCGAAAGGGTATTGACTCTCTTTTCCTGTTAAAATATGCAACAATGAATCTGCAGCTTGTTCAATCGGAGGATTTATTGGCTTCTTGCCAATCTGAGACTCACATTGTTATGAGTTATGAGACTCGTTCTGTAAGGAGTCCGAGTGTCTCTATAAGGTGAAACAGCACACATCTCCTTACAGCTAGAAGGACTCCTTCCAACAAGTCCTGCCTGCTCTACTTCAGAAAGGATCATGCCATTACATCTTTTCTGTTTCCATATTGTTGACATGTTATTTTGTGAGTATTGCGTGATAATTATCTCCAAGAGTACAAGTGACCCCCAAAGAGAAATGAGGAAGCATGAGAAACGAAGTGACGGTTGAGGATGGGAATGATTAAGATGTAGGTTGTGCATGCTTTCGGGAAAGGTTTCCACACAAGTTGAATCTCCATATGAAGCACTCACTCATTTGCTGCCAAACTGAGAGTTGAAACTCTATTGACATACAGATGTTTCCTTGTTGGACAAGTACATATCTTGCCCCACACCCACTGGGAGAGTAAAATGTTTGCATAAATGCCAAGCTGGGAATATAGCTCAGTTTTTGGAGTGTTTGTTTAGCGCTTACCAAGCCCTGGTTTCATCCATAACACTATATAAACTGGGCATGGTGGTGCACACCTATAATCGCAGAAATTGGGTTAGAGGCAAGTGGATCAGGAGTTGAAGTTTCTTTGACTACATAGCAAATTTGAGGACAATCTGGGCTGAGAGAGAGGGGGAGGGAGAGAGAGATATTAATTGATTAATTTCTAACTGCCCTCCTTGGCTGAGAGCTAGAATAGAAAATCTCTCTGTGATAAGTATATATAAAGAGTAATTTTATATTTCAATTAGTTTAGGGTTTGCAGTAACTGGGGACACATCTTGTATGATCCAGTGACTTGCTAGAAAATTCCATTAGTCTACTCAGTTATTCAAGGATTCATGCATGTAAAGGAGTCGGAATCAAATGATAGTAGGTGATGAGTTTAGGTTTGCAGGCTTCCACCCAGTCTCTGGGCGCCTCTGATGACAAGGTCTCTTTCATTTGCTTAGCCATCATCACCATGCACACTGCTGTGTCATCTTCAGAATCCTAACACATCATGTCAGAGTTATATTCCAGTCACATGCCTGTGGTCACTTCCCACTGCCTGGTTATCACACACACATCCATAAAGCTTGCTAGAAAAAGATTCCTCTTGCACAAGCTGCTTGGTGGTCACTGCAGTTTTTAGTTTGCACTGGACACACTTCATGTAATTGTATGAAACAGAATATTTTTTGCTGTGGGTTCAATGTCCTAACACTGTAATGTCCAGAGATCAGTTGTGACTGCCATGGTTCCTTGATATAGCGACCTGTCAGAGACCAAGGACTATCTGCATTCTGTTCTGCTGTCCTTAGCATAATGTTAGCTTCTTCATATTCCTAGTATAATATTATTTTTCATATTCTTAGTGTAATATTAGCCTCACATATTCCATTATGTGACTGCTGCAAGCTGGAGCTGGAGTCACCACATCTGAGTTTCAGAATCGGAAAAAGAAGGAGTAGAGATGGCCAGGACTTCCTTCGAGCCATCTCCATGTGGCTTGTGGGTGAGGAAAGCCACATGGTTACCCAGCTGCGAAGAAACCTAAGAAGCTGAGTCTTTCACTTCCTCTCCTTTAGAATGGAAACCAAAGGAGAGGATGTTAAGATCAGGTGTGAGTCTGTGAGCCTAAATTGCATTTCAAAGACTCAAAATGAGTCTCCATCTCATAGGCTCCTGGACTTGCCACCCATGGCCTGGCTCATGAGTGTCCACTTGCTGACAGTCTGTTTACATAATGGACTGTTAGAATCAATAAAGATGAGGATGTAGTCACTATCTTCTCTGTGATAGGCCCAGGAGTTAACATACTATTGTTAATCGTTTAGTAAATATGTTTGAAGAGTGAATAAAGAGTGAGACATCTAATGTTGGGCACCAGATAGGTAGACAAATGCGGTCTTGTACCAATAAGTACTTCTTTTGTGGTCTCCACTTTCCTTTAGGAGATAAAGAAAATAAATAAATAAATATAGCATAAATAGATTTCAAACCATTCTCTATGTCCTTGGAAGTATTATATTCTCTTCAGGGGAGAAATGACAGTGATCAGGAAATCATATAGTTTGTCTGATGCTGAGTTAGACTGTCACACAGGGAAGAAAGTGAGAAGTCATGATGAGACACTTTCCTAAACTAGAGAAAGTGTGTGGAAGGTTTTCCAGTGAAGGGTAGTTCTACCTCATAGTACAGCAGAGGAGGAGGAAATAGCTAAGGCTTGGGTTAAAAGATAGGGATGCCTCTCAGAGAGCTTCCTGCTGTGCCACCCCTCCCAGGAACTGCATAAGCCACCTATCCACTCACTGACACTTGGTGGGCTGTAGCAGGGACAACTTAAAATTAGAAGCATTTGGCTACAAATCCCGAACTTGAAATACCAACAGCACCCATTTCTGGTTTATGGAATCCTGGGATTTAGAAGAGTTTATTCTTGGATATGTATTATTAGAAGTCTCAGTAAAGAGTGAAGGGATTTTATGGAATGTCTCAACTTACGTACCTGAACAAGACAAGACTCTTGCACAGGTTGTAAAGAAGACAGAGAGGTCAAGAAGCCAACTCAGGCTGGGCTATGATCAAGCCCTGTGGACTTCAATCCTCTGCCACAGATTCCTACATTCCTGCTGTCATAGGATCCTCAGGTTGGATCCTTGGTGTCCCCTTTGCAACTCACCTGCCTTCCTTTCTGGAGCTTCTACACACAAGACCTTTCACCCTCACAGACTAATCTGAATATATTCCCAGTGCCCTCCTGTGCAAAGGTTTATCAGAGCAAGCTTGACACATGTATGCAGGAGATGGTTAAAATTACGTTATAATAAAAAGAAATGTAAAACATGCTCCATACAGAGAAGACCTACTTTTGCTGTATAGTATCAAAGAAAATTGGAAATACAACAGCTATACAAATGGACTTCAGAAGGAAAATAAAAATAGCATCTGGAGCAGAGGTAATAACAAAACTATAATGCTGAAGAAACTCAGGCAGAAATAACAACTGCCAGAGATCAGATAGATTCCAGATGAAAAGGGACAAAATGTGGATCTGATAAAATTAACCTCCTTTCCAAAGGCCTTGTGGGGCATAAGAGAGATGTGGAAGAAAGGGTGGTGAGGTTGACACTTGAGAATGAATAGATGAACACACTGAGAGACTACAGCATGGGTTGTTTGTTTGTTTTTCTAGATAGGGTTTCTGTGTAGTTTTGGTGCCTGTCCTTGCTCTGTAGACCAAGCTGGCCTAGAACTCACAGAGGTCCACTTGTGTCTGCCTCCCGAGTACTGGGATTAAATGCATGTGACAATGCTGCCCAGCCGCAGTGGGGATTTCTGCGAAACTGTGTGAGCAGGGGAGAGATGGAGAAAGGAAGCATCCTCTGCATTGACACCAGGAAAGTGAATAAGTGTGGTAGCTACTAGTGTCACAGGATGAAGGCTCTTCCTATAGGTGTGCATGGAAGGTACATCTCAGCCACCAGATCTCATGGCTGAGGTCTTGTGGACCGAAAGCTATAATGTTAATCATAAAAAAAACAGTGGCCCAAGGATGTGACAGTCAGGCCCATTAAAGAAATCTGTATTAATACCAGCATGTCCAAAAGAAGAAAGGAGGGGATCCTAGGTATGGAAATTATTAAAGTGACTTTCACAGAATTATCAAACATTTGCTTTCATTTTGTTGTATGAGCTGCCTAGATACTAAGACATCATGACTCAAAGTTATATAAATAAACTTAAAGACACTAAAATAAAAAGAAGAATGCATCTGAGACAATAAGATGGAGGCTGGAGAGATGGCTCGGTGGCTAAGAGCATTTACTGTACTTGCAGAGGGTCTGGGTTCAGTTCCCAGCACCCATGTTGGGTGGCTCACAACCACCTGCCACTCCAACTCCAGGAGTCAGGTGAATTAATTTGGCCTCTTCGGGCACCTGTGTTCATATGCATGTACCCGTACACAGGCACATAATTAAAAATCATAAATGTAAAGAGACAGTAGGAGAACGTATCCAAGTGAGTTGGTCCCACTGCCGTCTTCACCCAAGGCTTCTGCTACTGATAAGGGTGTGGTTTCCTGCACTAACAATGGGGATAGTTCTGTTAGCAAGCCAAAGATGAGTCTCTGTAAGAGGCTGTTAAGTAAACAGACACATTGCTGAGGGTCAGCTGAGTGGGAAGGAAAGCATAACAGGCTAATGTGCTCAGTCATGCAGAGGCATGAGTGCTCCTTCTTATCATTATTACAGTGAACAGGACATGGGAAAGCTCATGCACTCACAGAAGAAGACATAGTCCTGCAGGGCACTTCCCACTGACAGAGGGGGATGGAGCCCTGCAGGGTAGTTCTTGAGTTTTTGCCAACAGGAACGTACTTTTTGTTGCATAGAGCAGGTTGTTGGGGAGAAAAAGGGAATGGGTGAGGAAACCATGCCTTAAGATTTGTAACATGGGGCCTGGAAAGAGGGCTCTGCTGTTGAAAGCTAGTACTGCTTCTGCAGAAGACCCAAGTTGGTTCCTCTGGCAGATGACAATCACTTCTAACTCTAATTGCAAGGGATCTAACACCCTTTCTCTGGCATCTGAGGGTGTCTGCACTCAAATATTCATGCACACACTAACACATTCATATATGCACATGATTAAATATGAAAAGAAATGTTTTTGAAGAGTTATAAGATGGACATTTAAGTTTTTTATTATTTTGTGTATGTGGGTATCTTGTCCGCATATATGTGCATGTTTACTGTAGAGAATTTGAATGTATGTGGAGCATTTCTGTAAGTTCACACATGTGTGTTACATGACTGCATTGCCCATGTGAAAGACTTGAGGAGTTTATGGGCAAAAGTGTAGATAGGAAAATACAGAAATGAAAATTTGTGGAGTTACAAAATAGAAGACCTGATGGAAAATGCACACTTCTAAGTAAGAATATTGACTAGAATTTCTAAAGGTGAAGATAAATTCAAGAGCAAAAAATGTCAGAGTGGCAGTTCTGAGAGCCTGTGTGTGAAAAGTGAGCACTGGGTTTCTGGGCATTCCATCCCAAGGGCCCAAGTTATATGCAGCATTATAAACAGGGCTGTGCCTTTCTCCCCGTGGGAGACTGAGAGGCCCTGTGGAACAGAAGTCTCATTTATACGCTAACATGTGACCAGCCTTGCGAGAGGAGATGGGGATGAATTCTCAGTTCTCTAAACTTCAGCTGCAAGAAGACTGAACAATGTGGAGAGCCCTCCAATCTCTACCTACTCCTCTGGTGAATGAATGGTGAGATAAGACTATTCAATAGACTTTTGATTCAGAGCAGATAAAACTATGTAGATGAGACAAAGATTTGGACTGTGTAGAAGATGAAAACAAAGGATTTTTGTTATATATCTATCATCTAGGGTTGGACATCCTGTGGTCAATCATTTTAGGCATTTGACCAGGTGCCAAGTTGTGGGTTTCTGTGATGGTCTCCACTGCTGCAAAAAGAAGTTTCTTTGATGAGGTGTGAGAGACACACTTCTCTCTGGGTATAAGGACAAGTATTTAGGGTGCAGTTGGGAATGATACTGGTTTAGGAAAGTGGCAGAGTGGCAAGAGTAGGTTCTTCTCACCAGCCACAGGTAGTTGGCTAAGTTTATGGTGCCAGGCGTGGTTTCCCTCCTATCAAGTGAGCCTTAAGTACAATTAGACAACTATTGGTTACTCCTAAGAAATGAATGCCATCCTTGGACATATCTTGATCTTCTGGCCATGGTTATAGCTCATAGGCTTTACGGTTGGGTAGAAAATATAAAAAAAAATAAATAAATAAAAGTACTTTTGAAAGGCCATATATATGAAGGAATTGTTTACCTATGTGTTGATTAATGAGAATGGTTTATAAATTTCTTCTAATCTCATGAACTATCTAGTCATTAAGACTTGGGAAGAATTTGCCAAAAATATATTCTAGGCTGAAAATGATTTAGAGATGGAGGCAAAAAAAAAGAAAAAGAAAAAAGAAAAAAAGAAAAACCTTTGACCCTGAGAAAGGAGAAAGCTTGTTTGGTACCTAATAGGGTTAAGGAAAGCATGGTGATAGAGTAGGGAGAAATAGGAATCCTGGTCTTGGAATGAAGGTGAATGGAAGAGAGGACCCTGGAGGTATAATGTAAGACGCATCTTCCAGGAAATGGGAGGGTAAAGCAAGGGATCAGTCATGCCAAGGACTTATCCAAGGGTGCTGAGATGTTTTCTGTACTGATGGGAAAATTCAAATGATAAGAATATTAAAAATAATCTTAAGGGGTTGGGGACTTAGCTCAGTGGTAGAACACTTGCCTGGCAAGCACAAGGCTCCAGTTCCAATCCTCAGCTCCAAAAAAAAAAGAAAGAAAGAAAGAAAGGAAAAATAAATAAATAAATAAAAATAATCTTAAAATAAGCAGTATCAGAAAGGATTTTGTAACCACAAATTCCACTGACCAGTTAATAAATAAATTTGTGGTTAGGTGGTCAGATTGCTCCATGATCCCAAATTCCTCAAGTGTGTTAAGGGGTGTCCAGCAGCATCAGTAGTTCAATGGTGATTTCAGGAGAAGTTGCATCCTAACTGTCACTGCCAAGCTGAGAATATACTGAGGGACAAGGGGGAGACTGTGGTAGCCCAGGGAAGGCTAGAGAAACCTGGCCTGAGAGGAGCACAGCTGTGGAGCTGGAGTCTTCCCTCCAACATGCAATGGGAAAACCTTCCTCATGACCTAAGCAGTGAAGACCCACATCATCACTGTCTGGGTTGGCAGGGAGCGTTGGACTGCATTTGCTCTATGGGTCCCCAGGCCATCTTCCATCCTGTGTCCGGCCTCCCCCCACGCACCCACCCACACAGTCTCAGGTTGGAGTAACTCTGGATCCATTTCTGCAGATGTCGCCCTTCTCTCTCCTGCTGTGGGGGAGCACATTCGGTCTGCAGGAACAAACAGCCCTTACACAGAGTGTCATGCCATTATCTCTTCAGCCACTCTTGTGTCCTCATCTGATGGAGAACAGGCCGTTCTAAAACCTACACTTTCTGTAGTTCCGGGAATATTTGTCTAGCTTCTCTTGGAACGTCTCCCCTGTGGGCTTGTAGCACCACTGTCTCATCCTCTTCAAGTTAAACTCTTTTTGCAGTTCTGAGGGTGGAACCCGGGGCCTGTGCACGCTGAACAAGCACTCTGCCACTGCCCACATCTGCAGCTTTACCTCTGGCTTCTGTATTCCAAAAATGTGTCCATTTTTCTAGTTTGAAATTGTATCATCCCAAATTCATTCTCTCTCTCTCTCTCTCTCTCTCTCTCTCTCTCTCTCTCTCCCTCCCTCCCTCCCGCCTTCCCGCCTTCCTCTCCCTCTCCCTTTCCTTCTCTCTCTTTGTGGTTTTAGAGCATTTTATTCTTTGCCTTTCTTTTGGATGGGTCATTGAAGGAAAGGACACTTTCAAACATTTTGTCAAAGCAAAAAGTTGGATGCTTTCAGAAATACTCAATTTTCCATTTTAGTAACTAAAACCACTGACATCGTGTTTCCAGAGTATCTGTGTTACAGGCTCTGCTGTTCCCATTCAAGAACCAACAGGATGCCAACTGCACACCATTCTTGAGCAGCAACATTGCACAGCACTGAATTTTGGCTCTTCCCTGGCTTATGCTGGGTTTAGAAGACATTATGGAATTGGGGTTGTATCAGCAAAACCTGGTGTTATCCAGGGAATATTTTGTTTTGGGGTGTGTGTGTGTGTGTGTGTCTGTCTGTCTGTCTGTGTTGCTGCTGGAGCCTGGCTCCAGTGCTCGAATAGATTTCTATCTTTGCAGCAGTTGAATTCTTGTTCTACTCTGGAATAAACTGGCTACAAACCCTTCCTCTAGACAACCCTTCCCCTCCCACCAGGGATGTTCCCACCTCTTTGCTTTCACTATGCTGCCTGTCCTATAAAATATGTATTATGACATTGTCTTCTCTGTAGCTGTAATTAGACTGCAGCTAAGCCCTCTTAATTGCGTCTGGGGCAGAGCTGGGAAGAAGGATACCTTACATAGGGAGGCAACGGGAAGTGATGGGAGCTGGCGCTAAGTGCTCCCACACAGTCTCCAGCAGCTGCAGCTGGAACATCCTCCCATCCGTCACTTATATATCTTCTGTGAGCTGCTTGTCTCATACTTGCTGCCAGAAAGAAGGTTCTGGAGCCATGTGTCTCTAAATGAGTCTCAGAAATTTACATTTCTTCTCAGAAGGAAGTAACAACAACAGGCCAGATATATTTTCTTTCAAGCCTCAATAGAATCTCTGTGACACAAGCCCTATTCATGTTGGGAGACTGGCTCTCACCATCTGGGACACTGCAGTAGTTCAGCCTTCAAATAAAGGCATGGGGGCTATATTACCCCGATGTATAAATCTGCCTAAGAGGCTAGGTGATACCACTGGTCATCAGAAGCCAAGTGTGCTGTGAGTCCTAAGTCATGCCTGAGGCTCCAGTTCTCTCCAGATTCAGGTAGCAGAAAGACCAGCCTGCCAAGGTGGAGCCCTTGTGGTAACAGAATGAAACAAATCGGTATCTTGATAGGGTGTGATCCTGTAGTTGACAGAACAAAGCATTCAGCTTCCCACAGTCATTAAAGTTCCCTCTGCGTTCCAGGCATGGTGTCTTCATGTTTACACATCAGTGTCTCTGTCTCAGTGAGTCTAGGAGGAAGTAGCTCTTGCTCAGAAGGAAAATTGAGGCATAAGAGAATGCATGCAGTTGTCAAGGTCAAGGCTAGTGGTTGTTACAGTTGGCACTCCTGGTAGAGAGGGAGCAAGTAATTGCTCGCTCTCACGTTCCTGTTCCTCATCTCTGAAGTTTATGACAGAAAGGGTGGGATGCGTCAAAAGCACACTGGGGAGGTAATGGGGGTAACAAACATGGAGGGCTGATTCCAGGAGCCTCTGTCTGGACTGTGATGAGTTGTTTTATGAAAACTTAAGATGAAAGCCTCAGCTCTTACAAGGAAGGTGTCAAACCCCACGTGTTGTCTCTGGAGCCTCAGTTTACCTTGCAGACTTATAACCTTATCACTTATTTTGAAAATCCTGGTGTCAAGCTATCTGTGGAATGTCTGCTGTCTTGTCCCTAAATGTGTCAGGGAACTGAGGCAGACAACTGAATTCACAGTTGTCCAAATGGAACAGATGCCATTTCAGAGTGATGTGAAACTAGGATAGAGTCTGCAGTCCTGTAAATCAATGTGATAGTTTCCTCTGGAGAACAGATGACTGCCTTTTACAAACAGTATTTGTGTTCATGTTATGATGCCTTGTGAAAGCACACAGTGAACAGGGTTGACTAGGTGTTATGAAGCATATGATGTCTTGGGATCTAAATTTGGTGACTCAGCTCCAGATAGTTGCCTCCCATGCCAGTGGAGCTCAGATAACAGACAGTGTTGAAATTGAGCATCTGGATCCATTAAGAGGAGAAAGGCTTTTAATGAGAGCCACAGAGGTGCTGGGTACCCAGGCTAAACAGCACTTGCTCACTTAAGCATCATGGAGGGCATGTGTATGGAAATTTGTTAAACAATTTATTGCTACTGTTTGTCATTTAAAAAATGTGTTAGAGGTAAGGAGGATTTATGAAGGATCATCCCAAAGAACAGTGAAGTCATTCTCTCTGCACCCCACCATGATGCTTCCTTCCCTCCCTCTCTGCCTTCTCTTTCCTTCCTTCCAGAGCCATCTTGAGAGGCCATCCCACTCTTTCCTCCCTGTGCAGTTCCTCATTGCCTCACTTTCAGACTCTAGACCTGTCTTTCCCTCAGCAAAGTGCTCTCTACACAAGGGTGACACGGATTACTGTTCGCACCCAGACTTTCTAAAAGAAGGACACAAATCTTTGCATTGTTCCCTTGCCATCATCCCATGACTAGTCCAGGTATATTTCAAACAGGCAGAGTGTTACTGGGATGGAGCAGTGTTGAGCACTAACCTTGTTAACTCACTGGATAAGCATTATTCACTCGATATGCATTGAAAATGCAATTCATAGGCACTGTGTTCCTAATGCTGTGAAGAGTCCCGAGGGCTTCATTGAGTACTTTGATGAGATTTGTTGGATGGCCTAAGGAAGGAATGGACTTTTTCTCTTTGAAAGCATGGGGAACTTGTGTGTATGTAGAGGGGTGTGTGCGTTTTTTAAATATTTCAAACTAATAGAGAAAAGTTGGGGTTTGAGCACCAGCTGTGCTTGTGGTAACCTGAAGTAGTGAGGAAGGATGAGAGAACTGGCAGCTGGCACCTCAGGTGACTCACGTGCCAGGTGCAGCAGGCCAAGGGGAGGAAGGCGGCATCAGAATGGGTAGAAGGTTGTTAACGATCTGCAAGGCTCTGCCACCCTACAGATGCTAGCTCTGCCTGGACCGTTGCTGCCACTCCATTCCTGCCTGGCAGCAAACCTGCTGCTTTCAGGAGGGTGAGTGGCAGGCTTCGGGGCAGCACAGCAGACAGTGGAGAACTGTGGATTAGTGGAGTGGAGAGATGCTCCTGTTGGAAAGACTCCTGTGCCTCTGGGGCAGCGTGTGGGCAGCGTGCGCATTCGTCAGAGCAAGGTCAGGAGCGTCCTGAAGAACAGCTCTGAGTACTCAACCTGTACTGATGCTCGTGATGTTGCTAGGCGCCAACAGGAGCAGAGCTAGAGCAAAGCAGATTTGGCAGTTTAACCCAAGAGGAAAAGGCACCTGAAGCATTTCATAGGGATTTGGGGCTGGGACAGACATGGCCACTCATGCACACCCCTGCCAGAGATACACTGAACAAATGTATCAAATATGGGTCTTTAACGTTAAATTTTGCTCATTGAAAACTGTTTCCCACTTGGTACTCTTCATCTTTTCTGAGGCTTTTTTGTTTGTTATGTGATACAGCCTAGTTGCACACGGCCTGGTCACCTTGAAGCACAAGTGTGTTACTAGTGAACCCCTGATACTTCTCTAGAAGTTTCATGTGATTGGTTTTGTCACTTAGTGAAACATGTCATTATCTGTGATCTTCATAAATATAGGCTTTCCCTATGAAAGGAAAAGTGAGTTGGTTTGTTTCTGTTTCTAAGCACTAATTAGCGTCTCAGAGAAGAGAAGAGCCTTTTTGGTTGAAGCTCTTGGTACCTACACAGGATGTGATTCCTGCCTACCTGCTCTCCAGGCTGGGTAATTAGAGGGAGAACCCTCGTTTCTATACTGGGCCCTTTGGAAAGGCAGAGACATGTGCACACCTGGCTGTGAGTGTGTTTCATCCTGTCACTACACTTGAGACGCTTGTTTCAGAATAATTAAAGCCATAGCTACACAGTTTTCTGAAATTAAACTTGGTCTATTGGGTGTCTCTATAGATTATTTTAAGGGGGCTCAGTTAATGTGCTCAAAGTGCTTATTGCTATTTCTGATATTGACGATGCTTGTGATGGGCTCATATCTTTCAGTGGCTCGTGACTAGTAGGCATGTAAACCAGTCTGGACTGCAGAAACAGTGAGTGTGGTTAAGAGAGGGCCCTCTGCTCCCACCGCTGCCCACTCGTTCATAACCTTATACAGGTTGCTTTCCTTCTAAAAGCCTCAGCTTTCCTATCTTTAAAATGGGAGGCATTCTGCTGACAGCATCATTATTTAAGCAAAATGAGTAAAGCCTATGAGAGCATCATGTGAGTGTGCTATTGATAGTCTGTAAGAGTGTATAAATGTGATTCCCACACTGAGAGCTCAGATGTTACAAAGGGAACTTGTGTGCTAGCTGTCCTTCTGACACACAAGCAAACAGCAAAGAAGCGCCACAGAAGGGCTTATTCTAGCTCAGAACCTGAGATGTTACAGTCATGTCCTTGGGCTGTTAAACTGGGCCCCTGTGAGGGCAGAGTGTGTGGCCATGGCTGATGGACTCATGGGAGACAGAAAGCAGAGAGGAAATATGGAAGGGGCCCCTAATGGCCCACCTCTTCTACAAGGCCCAACTCCTGTATTTGATCACCTCTCAATAATGCCATCATGTGACAAATACATCGAAGGACTAGGCCAGAGCTCCCAGGAGGAACGCGTTCAGAGTAATTGGGCTTATAGTAGATTAATTTGCTTTTCGGTTGAAGCATGGGGGTTTTGTTCATGGAGATGCCGTGGCACAAGACTCTCTTTTGAAAATGAGCACATACTTAAAGGGGGCATGGAATTTAAATTTCTGTAATCAGTTATCCATCACTGTGACCTTAATATCTTAATCCCATACCTGAAACTCCAGGATTGCCCACAGACTTCTTAGCACATTCTGGTAAGGTCTAAATGTAAGAATACCTCCCATAAGACAGTCCTGAGCCTCTTATCTCACAGAATTTGGGATATGTGGTGGTGAGGATTTTCATAGAAACCTAATAGTGTTGTGGGAAAACCCTCTAACTCCCAAGTGTGGTGAAACTGAGGCTTGAGAGAAGATATTGCACTCAAGGCCTCCTCCCATTACTTGGGTGTGAATCAGGATTCTCTGAAGTGTCAAGTATTCTAGGTAAAATGTGTGTTCAGGGCTCCCAGTGCTTAGAGCTCTGATAAAACTTCCACAAGGAAGCTTTCAGAGCTGTGCTGCTGCTTGCTTATGAATTAACTCCTTTTGTTGTTGTTACTTGAGATAAAGCTAGGGTCAGAGCAGAAGAGAAACACACACACACACACACACACACACACACACACACACACACACCTTGTTTCAAATCAAAAGAGAAGCATTTCACAGTTCTAAGAAATGAAAACAAAAGCAGCTGAAAGCTATTGGCCCCTGTGTTAACAATGTCCTAATTCTTGTGGTGTCAAGTGTTCCTCAATTTCTGATGTAGAGCTATAAAAATATTTAATAGGCCATTTCTAAAAGGGAGAAATCTTTTTACAATTTTGTGGTAAGCAAGTTTAAATAGAGGCATGTGTGACGGCATCTGTTCACTATTTTTTTTAATGGCTTAGGAGCAGGAGAATGCCCAGTCAGGCTGTGGAGTCACCTCTCCTGTGATTGCCTTCAGAATGCAAAAACAAACAAACAAACAAAAAGATGGAGATCAGCAAGGAATGTAGGGTCAGATTTCCAAATGAGAAAATATATACATGCCCACCCCACCCCCAATCCTCACAATCATTCATCAACAAAGCTTTTAGAACCTGGAGAAACCTAATTGACTGCTTCAGTTGTGGTGTCCTTGACACCACTTTCCTCTGCTGAAGGCAGTCTTCCCTGACCGTGCCAGAAGAGTGAACCTAGACAAGCTGCAAGGTATTTCCTGGTCACTCAGCTGTCTGCTGTGGCTCAGATTCCCATCTACAGAGGCTGCAGAAGAGGGCAGTTTACTTCCCTCCTGTGGTCCTCACGCTTAGTAGATGATGTCCATATTTTCACTTTGCAAGCTTCTGCAGACTTGCTGTAAAAGCTCCAGGGTATGTTTATATGATGCAAGTACTCCAGGCTGAAAAGGACTTTTCACTTCTTCCCAGAGTTAAAAATTCTCTTGGGTCTGGGGATGGAGCTGAGTTTGTTGAGTTAGATAGCATACAAGATGCCCTGGGTTCAGTCCCCAGCACCATGTCCCCAGATGTGATGGCACCTTCCTGTGAGTGTAGCACTGCAGAGGTAGAGGCTGGAGCTCTGGATGGCTCCCTGGCCTGGAGGTAAGTTTTTGCTGTCTTTATTATTTTGTGGTTGTTGTTTGGGGTTTTGTAAGGTGTGTGTGTGTGTGTGTGTGTGTGTGTGTGTGTGTGTGTGTGTGTGTGTGTGTACTTATTTTTGTTTTGGTTTAGTTGATTTTAATAGGTGTATCCTGAAGTAACTGGGAAGACTAGTGTCATTGGAAAATAAATATATCACTCCTTGAAAGGCTCAATGACTTGAACATATCTCATTTTTTTCTGAGTAAGTTTTCATTTGTATTTTGCAGCAAATGTGTGTGGCTGTTAACATCATTTATTAACATTAACTCACTACCAGAGACTTCCCTGGTCTCTTAGGTTCTGGTTGAGAGGAAAATGACCAGTGGGAAGGACTGAACACTGATGTGAGTGGAGGCAGTGAGGAGTGTTGGTAGTGGTCCACTGTGTATCACAGAGAAGCTTTCATATACATCTAGTCAGAGAAATATACATGGATGCTCTGTGACACATGAAAGTTAGGTTCCAGATGTTTTCCCAAGATTCATCTGCTCATAAGGTTTCTTTCACAAGCCTTGTCCCAAGCAGACACTGTGCGCAACACGAATAAACAAGGGTCATGGAAGTAAGGCAAGCCATGCCACTTTTACTAGACCTGGGGTTGCTGTGAGGTCTGGTGCAAGCTCTCAAAACCTGACTTGCTTCACTGGTCTCTCCTTCCAGATGCTGCACAACAAACATGTGATGGTCCGCGTGGGAGGAGGCTGGGAGACCTTTGGAGGCTATCTGCTCAAGCACGACCCCTGCCGCATGCTGCAGATCTCCCGTGTGGATGGCAAGACTTCCCCTGTCCAGAGCAAATCCCCAACCCTGAAGGACATGAATCCAGATAATTACCTGGTGGTCTCTGCCAGCTACAAGGCTAAGAAGGAGATTAAATGAAACTGGTCCCTGAAAGGGGACCCATGCAATGGCCTGCGTCCATTCTACAGTGTAGCCAATGTAGTTCACATGCTCTGAGAGCCATACACATCATTCAGCAGGAAAAGTCTCAAAAGGTAGCACTATTTATTTTTTAATGCATCTGTAGAACTTTGCCTAAGGAAAAAATTCTAAACCCAGAACAAAATCAGACAAATTGTAAGCACGTCGTTATTTCTCAATATGTGCACATAGTATTTAGAACAAACCTTATTAGGAACTCAGTTCTAGGTACAGCCATTGGAGATGAACATGCCTACGAGACTGTATTTAGCATATATGGATAGGCCAACAGAAAGTGCCTGCTGTATGTCTATGAGCTAAAGCACCCCAGATACTTTTATAATGGGATTTTATAGCTATTTTTTACAAGATGACAATGTGATAATGTGCTACAAAAGTTGTCCAACAGAACTATACAGTACAATCTTCACAGCCATAATACTTAACTGGAAAGGCCACTTCAGAGATGTTTACATTCACTTGGAAGATTGCCTTAAAGCTCATCTCTGATCCCCAACCAAACCAACCTCTGGGGTACTTTGGATGTTGCCTGTGCAGCCCCTTAGGAATAGCAGGTACCTTTCACACACCAACACACACACACACAGGAGCTATGTTTAAGATCACTTAGTGAAATTCACATGTATAAGCTGGCATACATTCACATGTTGCTGTGTAGACCGCACAGTCAAATGTTCATCAGCTTTGTGATTTTGTTTATTTCAAGCATTTTCTTATTAAAATATATCTTAGTTAGTCCTATTCTGCTATGCTGTCTCTTGAAGTAAATTCACTGTAGTGAATGATCTTACAGACTTGTATACCCAGGACAGGGCTGTTTTGTACCAATGAACAGCAAGATATTGTCCACACTGATTTAAGAATTAAAAATGAAAAATAAAAAAAAACACACACACATTATCTGTCTCTGTATCAGTGCTTCAACCTAAAATAAAGTTAATCTTCAAACTACTAATTTCCTAGCAAATAAAAGGAGTTTCAAGTTATAGCTGTGTAGAATATCTTTACACAGGGAAGGGGAATGAGGTGCTGTTTATTCTTGGTAGCAAAGAGTGTGGACTTGACCATGGGAAGGACCTTAAGTGTCTGTGGTAGTTTGAATGTAATTGGCCTCTATAAACCCAAAGGGCATAGCACTATGAGGAGGTGTGGCCTTGTAGAGTAAGTGTGGTTTTGTTGGAGGAAGTGTATCACTGTGGAGGCCAACTTGGAGGTCTCATATATGCTCAAGATACCACCCAGTGTCTCAGACCACTTCCTGTTGCAAGCAAGACATAGCATGCTCAGCTATCTCTCCAGCATCATGTCTGCCAGCATGCTGCCATGTCCCACCATGATGATAGTGGACTGAACCTCTGAACTACAAGCAAGCTATTCCATTTAGATGTTCTCCTTTATAAGAGCTGCATGGGCTGGGGAGAGATTCCTCCCACCCCACCCCCACCCCCTGCCACCCATCAATGCGTGGGGCAGATGGGAGAGCTGGCCCTGTGGTCATAAGAGTTGGAGAGCTGTTCCTGACTCCCACCAGCTACAACACTTGGGAGAGCTTCCCCTGTACCATGCAGAGCAGCACAGTTAGAGCCAACCCTGTTAGCACAGGTGTGGGTGAGCCAGCCCTGAAGTCATAAGCAAGGGAGAGCTGTCACCATCACCCATCTCTCCTGTGGTGGCATGGGTGGGGGAGAGTTGCCCTATCAGTGCCTGAAGCAGGTGTGAGGACTGGTCCTGAGGTCACAAGAGCAGGAGAGTTGTCCCTGCCCTCCACCAGTTGAGAGCAGACCCTGCACCTCACCTGGGTAACACAATCAAGCTAACCTTGTTGACAGAGGAGTGGGTGAGCCAGCCCCAAAGTTATAAGCATGAGAAAGCTGTCTCTGCTACTCTTCTGTCTTATGGTGATGTAGGGGTGGAGGGTAAGAGATGTTCCTCTTTACCCCTCACCTCTTACCACCAGCAACAGATGAGAGAGCTGACCCTCCCCCTTAACAGCTACAGCACTCAGGAAAGCAGGCCCTGCCACTCACCTAGGCAGTACAGCAGAGCTGCCGAGATGTTGGAGGTGAAGATAACCCAGCTCCAATGTTATGAGCAAAGGAGAGTTGTCCCCATTACTCATCTGACATGTGGTAGCATGGACAGAGGAGAGATGCCCTCCCCCAACACCTCCTGCCCATCAACACCTGAGACAGGTGGAGGAGCTGCCCTGGGGTTATAAGAGTGGGAAAGCTATCCCTACCCCTCATCAGCTGCAACACTCGGGGGAGTGGTCCCTGGACCAACACAATACAGCTGGCCCTAATGGTGTAGGTGTGGGAGAGCCAATCCTGAAAGTGTGAAAAAGAACTAGCCCCACCTCTCACTCATTGCTGCAAGAGGTGGATTAGCCTGGACAAATGCTGGAGAGCTCACCTGGTGGTGAGGACAGGGGAGAACTGGTGGGCTGACCAATCAGTTATGAGTTGGCCCACCTCAACATCTACCCCATCTATGACCTGCTGGAGCATGTCATAGCTTCAGGACCTGACCTGAAGACCCTAAGCTGCAGATCTCCACAACACAGGGCAACCACAGGATACACAGGAAGAGCCCTAGTGAGGACCCATCCCTGATAGTGTAGTAGAAACCAGAGGCCTTGAATCAGACCAATGACTCTTTGCAACGAACACTTGCAAGTAAAGATATATGGACAAAGGGCTTTCCTTTGTGACTCACTGTGTCACAATGCAGCTTCCATGACAAGATTTTTTATTTTTTCCCTTTTTTTCCTCTTAAATTTTGTTTTATTTTGGGGGAGGAGGGGTGTATGACAGGCATATGGGAAAATGGAAGGAATCAAGATAAATGATGTAAAAGAATAAATATATAAAATAAATAAAAAGAAATTTAAAAAATAGTTGCTCTGATCATGGTATCTTCACAGCAATGGAAACCCTAAGACAGTGTCACCATGAAAATTTTTTATTTTATTTATTATTTAATTTGGGGGTGGGGTGGGTTGAGACAGGGTTTCTCTGTGTAACATCTCTGACTGTCCTGGAACTCACTTTGTAAACCAGGCTGGCCTCAAACTCAGAGATCTGCCTGCCTCTGCTTTCCAAGTGCTGGGATTAAAGGCGTGGACCACAACTGCCTGGCTGAATTTTGTTTTTCAATGGTAGATTTAACTCATTATTTCACTGTTTTTCCATAAGAAAAATTTATCTTCCTTTTTCCAAAATTTCACTGAGGAAGCATGTGTATGTCATGGGACCAACTTAGTCAAACCAGCCTGTTTATGGGAAAATTTTTAGCAGGCATGGTGTAGGCTAGTGGTGCTGGGAAGTGCCATGTATGGGTCTAGAAAAGCATATTAATGCAAAACTAAAAATAAATAAAACCTACAGCTTTTGTGCCAGGTAAAATGATCTTGGTATAATAAATAACTCTAGCGTCTTTTCAAACTTACAACACTTAGTAATTTAATGTTTACTTCATCAATTAAAATTAATATTAATTAAAGTTCTTCATTGTCATTGGCAATCTTTCCTTCAAAACTTTCTCCTATGTGTAAATTTTTCTTTTAAAAATGAAAATTTGCTTAGGAATAAGTGTACCTTAACAAAAAAGAATATGAATCCCACTACAGTAGGAGTTATCATTTGGTAATTCTGTTGTCAGAAGCAACATGAACTTGCTCAATTAAAGTCAAAATGTCCTCAAAGCTGTGTTTCTTTCTGCAGACTTCAGGAGAGAATCTGTTTCTTGCCTTTTCTACTTTCCAGAGGCAACCTGCAATCTTTGGCTTATGGTCAGAAACATGGCATGGCATTACTCAGACCCTTCTTCTCTCTTTACATCTCTTCTTTTGGCCAGTGGTTGGAAAAGTCTTCAGTTCTTAAGACTGTGATTATTATATCAACTCTCCCAGGTTAACCTTTTAAAATACCTTAATAAGTCAAAACGACTCTGAGTACTAAGGTTAGGACATGACCATACTTGGAGAACCTAGGAGATTATTAGATTTATAGAATATCCACTGTGGTCTTTCAAGTATGTCTAAGAACATGTTCAAAACTGACATTGACTAGCTGCTAGTTAATCCATACCAAGGGTGGTATGGAAAAATAGGATTGTACCCATAAGGACATGACCAAATACATATGGCACTTACAAGAATGTGAAGACTCAAGAGGTCTGCCATCAATTTCTCAGCTAGGATAACATCCAAGAAAAGATAGGAAAGGGAAAAAGGATTAAAAATCCAAATATTCCTATAATCCTAGAGAAAGCAGTACTCAAGCAAGCAAGTGGAGTCAAGGCCATAGCCAGCCTTCAAGAGAGCCACAGAAATAGGGAGGGTGGCAGACCTGTATAGCCCCTGCAGGTCAGATGACAAAGGGACCTGAGTAATTGGCAACTGAGAATGAACGATGTCAGGTGTTCATTCTTACCATCAACAAGTCTGCTGTGGAATTCTTTGCTGTCTTCGTTGACTCTTGCTTTATGGTTGGCCAAAAGAATAGGCACAGGGTAAATGAGTAGGAATGTCTACCCATCGATGTAACTCGAAGGCAGGAATACTATAAGAAAACTTTCCTAAGTTGTAATGCTCACTTCATAAGTTGTCAGAGTGTCACTAGGAAGACAATTTCTAGTTCTTCCCTAAAATTCAAACCCAAGCCAAAGGCCACATCACAAAAGCAGCCATGCTCTCCAGGACTTCACATGACACACTCAAGCCAAGCAGTCTGTGTGTTTTCAGTTCTTGAACCATGCTGGTCAAGTTTGGCGCAATATTTGCAAAATAAACCATAAAGGGAAGAAGAGTGTGGTAAAAGGCCACATTGAAGAACTGAGGGTTGATGACACAAACTTCTGCCACAAAAACAAAGCTGCTTCCCAAAGCCTGCTATACACACTTTTTCAGGCTTTCATAGGTAGGTTGTTGTTGGTGGTGCTGTTTTTTCTTTTATGTTTTGATTGGTTGGTCTCAAAAAAAAAAAAAAATCAATGTAGCTGGGCAGTGGTGGCACACGCCTGTAATCCCAGCACTCAGGAAGCAGAGGCAGGTGGATCTCTGTGAGTTCAAGGCCAGCCTGGGCTACAAAGCGAGTTCCAGGACAAGCTCCAAAGCTACAGAGAAACCCTGTCTCGAAAAAACAAAAACAAAAACAAAAATCAATGTATAGGGCTCATAACAATATCTGAATACAGTGTGTGTGTGTGTGTGTGTGTGTGTGTGTGTGTGTGTGTGTAAGCATACGTGTGTACACGTAGTTTATAAGGGAATATGAGATGTTTACCTAGAAAAGAAATTAAGGAGGCTGGGTGGTGGTGGCACACACCTTTAATCCCAGCACTCAGGAGGCAGAGTCAGGCAGATCTCTGTGAGTTCAAGGCCAGCCTGGGCTACAGAGCAAAATCCAGGATAGACACCCAAACTACAAAACTACACAGAGAAACCCTGTCTTGTAAAACAAAAAACAAAAAAGAAGAAGTAGTTAAGGAAATAGATGATGATTAACAAAATCCACAAAATGTTCAGCTGTAAATAGGGTATCTCTTCCACACTGCCCCCCATGGCTCATGGGTCACCATTAGAGAGGGGTGGAGCAATTGTGAGAATCAGAGGTGGTGTTGAGGACAAGGAAGCTTTTCTGCACAGAGCAGGGAAGTTGCACGTCTGAGCAAGACCTGTGCAAGCTCAAGCCAGAGCACAATCCAAGCACTGTGTGGGAGGCGAGCATGGTGTGAGGTGAGCATGGTGTGTGTAAGGCTAACACAGTGTGTGAGGTTTGCATGGTGTGGGAGGCTAACATGGTGTGGGAGGCGAGCACGGCGTGGGAGGTGAGCACAAAGTCCCACCCAGCTAATGGCATTTGAGAGATGTTGGGCAAGGAAGAGTCAGTTTTAAAAGAGTAACTTGGTAGGTCAACCATGACTTGCCCCACAACCAAGATTATTGGGGTAGCACAAACTGGACACCACAGTTAGAAAAGAAAAAATGGAGGATATAAAGTTGGGTGGGTAGGGAGATGAGGGTGGATCTCAGGGGACATGGGTGAATATATCAAAATACATTGTGTGAAATTCTCAAAGAATTAATACAATTTTTTTTTTTTTTTTAAATATCCCTTTTCTCTCAAAACAAGAGGCAGGCACATCCACCTAACTCTTGCCAATCTGTTAAATTATACTTTATTCAAAATTGACAAGTTATACTTTCATCTTCCAAGGACACAGTATAATTGTTATCAGTGAAAATAAGTCAAATTTTTGTATAAAGAATAAATTCAAATTCCATATCAATTTCCCAGGATTCTGGAAATGATGCACAGAGCCTTTTTACAATGACTTTTATCTAAAAAGGCAATGATAGTAACAATATAATAACATTTCTTCTTTACAGGATGAGGAAAGAAACATACCCCTCCAGACAGTCATTAGTTTTCTTTCCATTATTAATGCAAGAGACACAGAAGAGTCTCTAACTGCAAAGACAACTCCTAGTGTGTTTAAGATGTAGTAAAGACCTTTAAGTAAAGAGATGTCCAGAGAGGACTTTTATATAGAAAGCTGTAGATTCATATACTCAAAGACAATGCAGAATATATAACATGTAGGCTCATAATATATTAGAAAACTAATAAATCACATTCTGGATATAATCATAACACAAACTGGATAAAAGAGCCACTTACAGATGTCTCCAAAACATGCAATGTGTCACAGAGATGTTCTATAATGATATATGTAACTCTTTTATCATCAGCGGTATCAGTTTCAGAATTAGAATAAGGACTGTGGCTTGTATACATTGGTTACCTTTCTCCATCTGACTGTTTCTTTTGTTTTAGTAATTTGGTTATAACATTTGGAAGATATATTCAACACTATAATGTTTTGTTATTTAATCTGTAAATTATAAAAATCTTGCCTCTATACCACTATCCATAGCCTAAGCAAAATATTTACATGTTTATATGATTTTAATAGCCATTTTTTAGTTTCTTATCAAGCATCCTTTTTCCTCTTTTTAATCATATTCATGAAATTCAAGTCACAATTTAGTACCTATGGCATGTGTAGCTTTTGGAAAGGCTGAGCACATCATCATATCTATGGAGCAGGCCATAGCCATGCACATGGCCTTGGGAAGGCAGACGCAGCCCACAGTTGGTAAAAAGCAGTGTATCCCACTTATCCCAAGAAAGCAATACACCTGTATGTCATGTGTGCCTCTAGAGTAGGTAAGTATGCCAGTTAGTTATAAATGCAGTACTACCTCTAGAAAGCAAGCCTTCTCTTTGCAAAACCCAAGTTCTAATTCTTGAAGATAAAGTGAAGAGAATGTGATGTCTGTGCTAAAAGAAGGCTTCTAATAACGAAGGATGGTGTGTGCTGCATCTCTCCCCATTCAGCTATGTTATAAATACTAATATCAAAATACACTAAAATAATTTCTAAAATTCAATTTATGGATTTCACTATCCTTTATGAAGGAACATATCACTAATATATAAATGAAGAAAACTGAGCTGATAGAATTATATGTCTTGCCTAGATAGTCACAAAATATTTTGAACAATAGAAAAGTACTTCTTCAGGCATCATGAGGCCTATATTATAGTTTCAATTCTTTAAAAAGAACATGCTCAACACACTGTCCAACACCTTGTCAGAGGGACAGGTGAGCTGGTGGCTCAGTTTCCTTTTGTTGCCTGACCTGGCCTAACTCATTCAGATTCCTGACTGGCATTTAGAATAAATTTTAAGGTAGGGAATCTGGTGTTGGCATTGTAAACCACAGAAGCAGCAGCCTTGCATCTTCAATTATTGTGTAGTAAGAAGAAAACAAGCCACAATGTCATAAATCAAGTCTAATGAACAGAGTTCTTCAGACCTCTTGTCTATCACATCAAATTGTCTCCTGATCCTGGCACACCTGAAGACAACCTTCCCAAGTACAGAACTTATGCATCTCTCTTTCATACTTTCATTGGCAATGTCATGTCTACATACATCTTACAATTATTCTTTAAAAGTACAAAAGATAAAAATGCTCATAGAACTTTAACAAATATATTATCACTCATCACCAACCTGCTTCTCAGTTGTCCTCATTCAGCCACTGCACAGATGCTCATGCTTCTGGTAGGACACATCAGAAGGTCTCCACACTGTGATGTACTACTGATATGTAACTTCAAGTTACTATGATATGCCATAAGTATAGAAAATAAATTAGCAGAAAGTCAACATTTGCCTACAAATATTAATTTCTTAGTGGGTTATAAAAATAAAGAATTCCTTCACCTAAAGTCCTTCAAATGCATCTTTAGAATTTTCCCTGATGATCAGCTTAAAGGCACTAAGTCCGGAAGTTGAAGCCAGTCTTCCAAACAGTGAAACAGAAACATACAGAAGGCTGTGCCCCATGGCCCTAAGTAGCAAGGTAACTTATACAGCAAATCCAACATTGAAGATATGTGTGGGACCAGAGCACAGCATGCATATATACCTTTTGGAGCCATATTTTAACTACAAAAAAAAATGGAAAGTTTCTTTTGGCAGAAGAGAAAATAAATATAGGGAAAGTGAAATTCAACGAAAAGATGAGTCATTCAGTAAGTTTGGAAATCAAAAATTTTACCAAAATTTTTAGCATAGTTTTCGCACTGCTCTCAAGGGCACTAACAATACAAAGTCTGACTCTTCATCAATGTGAAAAAGAGAGATTCAGCTGAAATCCATCCGACTGCAGATGCTGTAGCTGCAGGACTCTCCTGCAGTATGAGATGCTTCATGATACTGTCCACTAGAGAAAGTAAAACCACACAGGCATCAGAAAACTTTGACTTAGATTCTATAATGATATTCTAACGAACAAACAAAAAGAAAATGTTGTGACAAAATGATTTTTTTTTGCAAGTAGCCATGAATAATACAATTTTATATTACACACAAAAATCTGAACAGGAGGGCAGCTTAAAATACAGGCAAGATAGTGTTTTGGAGTGGATAAAAGGGCCACCTTGGAAGGACCCATTTCTCTCAGATGGATACACCTGGTCTCTGCCTGACGCTCCCCCATGAGCAGCCAGAGTCTGTGTGGGAATGTTAATATACTGGAGTGGAGGTAGGATCTGGACAGAAGAGCCAGTACCCTGGGTCTCCTTTAATGCTGAGACTACATGTGTCATGTTGTCCCCAAGAAACAGGGCCCAGAGTGGGCTGCTTTGCAATGGGCAGATGCCATTGTCCTGACCCAGAAGTTATCCCCAGGCTTCTGTTGTCCCAGGAAGCTTGCCCCTGCGTAATAAATGGAGGCTGTCTACCTGGTCATACATGTGAGTGGCTGGCTGTTCACCAGACTCAGAAGCTGGCAAACACTGGAACTGCTTCATTAGCTACATCCCAAACACTCAGCCCAGTGATAGGGAGAACAGCATCAGGAAGGCCAAAAATGAAAACCCAGAGCAAAAAAGAATCCTCTTCTTGAGCCAGGACCCAAGAAAGAGGAGTTTTTTAAATAATTTTGTGTTAAGATCTTTCCCTTTCTTGAGTGAGAAAATAGTCTATGTGTCAGTTTGTTTAGCCAAGTCTATAAAATCTGTGAGAATAAGGTCTAGAAAACCCTTCAAGTAAGGACAATCAATATTCACAGTTGTCTAAGTATTACTTTCAAGCTGTGTCCAAGAAATTTTAGTGCCAGAGATGTTTTTTACTACTCTTCCAATACATTTGAAAAATTAACATTGATAGGAGTTAACTTGCATTTCTTTATTACATGACTTCTTTGAGGCCTAAATATAGTGTCTTGTAGTCTGCAAAAGAAAAGTACAGGCTGGAGAGAAAGCTCGGTGGTATAGAGCATACACTGCTCTCCTAGAGGATCCAAGTTCAATCCCCAGCACCCATACTGGGTGGTTCACAACCACCGGTAACTCCAGCTCCAGGGGATCCAATGCCTCTGGCCTCTGAGGGCACCTGCACTCAACTGGACATACCCCCCATATATAGTTAAAAATAATAAAAATTAGCCTTTCAAAAGTGATGTGGAACATCCTACAATATGTCTGGGATATATTCTGTACTATCAAAGGTTTTTAAACATATGTCTCTATTTAAAACTTTCTCAAGACTAGTGTTAATACAGCATTGGAAAATCTCACTCTGGCTTTAAATTGAAATTACAATGGGAAGTTAAACATCTCTGTGTACTACGCTACCCTCAGTGATAATTCAAATGAACAGCCACAGCCCTGGCAGAGACCTCAAGACTGTACTTTGGCTACTCGTTACCATGTCCACTATGAATCTGGTGGGGTTGTAGCCCCTAGCATGGGTGTTGACCCTGGCATGGGCGTCACAGGGCTTCTTCAGGTAAGGCCCTTTCTGTAAGACTGTGAACACTATCCATGCCACCTCAGGGGACAGATAAATGATGGATATATGATGATGGGGAGGAGCCATTTTCTTCATGACAAGAATCTTCCCAGTCTATAGGGTCCTCCAGGCTATGCATAGACCAAGACAATACTGGAGGACTCAGCCAAGAGGCCTGAGCCACTGCCTATGGTTTGCTTCTCCTCTTGTTATTCCCAGGCTCCCCCCACATTCCCTTCGAACTTCTGGCTTTGAGTGCTAGTCAGGTGGCTACAGGCACAGGGACACATTCCCTGAAGCTGCTGATTAAGAGTGGCCAGGACTACCACACAGTGGGCCGCCGCAGAGCATGGGGATGGGTCGTTCCTCTTAAGACAACCCTGCAGCTACTCTGCAGCTTGATGCTCACTCACAACTAGGGAAATCAGACAGATTTTGTAAAAGAAACAGCACAAAAGGAGAAAGGGTAACCATGGAAATGTTTTTGGTTCTGAGCTCTTTAGAGAAGCCTAAGTAACATGAGGCCCAGAAGTAACACGAAGCCTAGTATCTTTCCAATCTGCAAGCCTCAGAGTGAGGAACTGCAGATTTAATGAAGAAAGCCTGATTCACAGACTTGAAGAGCAAATGGTAGGCTTACTAGGCTATACCATGTGAAATAAACGTTTTCTAAATTCTAACTGCATGAATGATGGCTAGCTCAAGCAAGCTTAGTGCCTAACACTCTAGTGGATCTCCACATCACTTCTTCTAGTGCTGATTTACTTTTTATCGTCCTTGGTTTTGAGAACACTATTTGACTTAAGGTCAGTGGCAGCTTTTATCTTAGTAGGAAAAAGGAAGAACATTTTTTTTTATAATGATTTGATCTCATTATCTATCAAAATTACACTAGATGTACTACTATCTTCTTTTCAAATCTAGAAAATGACATCCATAAACATGGCCACATGACATAGCTAAATACTGAACTCAATTATTTTATAAATTATTAAAAGTAGGCCATAAGGAAAAGCTGTTTTCACTTAATTCAGTAATTGAAACTAAGAAAGCAACTTGTGGTAGACAGCAGGGGTAACTGTTATTAAGAGGCATTCCTGAGCCTGAATCCACTCTGCTTAGGGTGGTCCTAGCCTCCTTCCCGACAGTTCTGACCATGCAGACATAGATGCTTGAGAGCATGTATATGTGCGGTTCTGAGACAAATCCAAATGAAATTTCAGAGTAATTACCCAAAAAGCTGAAAGCAATTAAGGGCACTATGCTTTTCACAATTATCCGGACGCTAAAGGTAGTGTTCCTGTGAAATGCATCTGTAAAATCACAGTATCTGAACTGCTGTTTTCCTGGGCAGCAACACGTACCGTAAAACCTTGCAGTCTCCAGCTGAAGGACCTCCATCACATAGCCTCTCCACCAAAGACACAACCAGGGTAGATTCAGAAACACAGACATTGGGAGGAATATGTGCCATTCTACTGCACACACCATAGTCCAAATTCATATTTGCACAATTAAGATAATTAGCATCAACAGAGGGATCAAAGGCTCCTAAAGCCTGGGTGAACTCAAACGAAGGTGCAGGCAGGGGGATCAAGTGTTCAAGGCCATCCTTGGCTATATTGTGAGTTTGAAGCTAGTTTGGGCTATAGGAGACCATGTCTCAAAAACCAAATAAGCACAAAACCAAAGATCCTAAACCCTGGAGAAAGGGCATTTAAGCTACACATCAGAAGTTTCAGAAGAACCAAATTTCATGATTTATGTACAAGTAGACATTTGACACTTCTGCCAAAATGACAAGGTTTGGTGGAGTTTTACATTTTCAATATTGTTCTATATTGCTTGGGTATTTTTTTTTTTTTTTTGACACATTGATGATAAGCATTACATATAAAACCTAAGATACTATGCTTAGAAGGAAAATATGAAGGAAATCTATTATCTTCCAATATTAAAACAAATTGACACTTCCTCTCATCTCGGCCTTGTGTGTTTTCAAGTTACTTGGGGTCACTCTCAAGTGCAATTCCAGGGGAGTTAGTGCCTTGGGCCACTCACCCTAAGTCCACCTGCTGGTGGCCCCGGTGTGTCCATCTGCTTCTCTAGCTGTTCTTTCTTCTTCCTCTTTGCCTCCACCGACTGAATATCCAAAATCCCTCGAGATGCGGCCTTTAAGAAATTCAACAAAGGGAGATTCCAGGAAAAACCAAAAGTATCTGGACCCAAAGGTGCTTGTTTTGCTTTTGCGCTTTTCCTTTAGGGGTGGGAAGTCGCTTTGGTTTGGGTAACAGCGTGTTTACGCTACAACAGCCTTGCATAAAACACAGTCATTTTTCAACCACACAGAATTCCTCCTGAAATCTCGTTCGTTCACACTCATCAGCATGGCGGGTTTAGCCTGAGGGAAAAACACTATCACAGGACAGGCTCGCATGCCAGTCATCTGGGGCTGCTTTCATGGTAAATGAGGTGAGTGCATGCAGGGCGTGGATACTTGGACAGCATTTCGAGAATAAAACCGTGAATGTCATCGAGCACTTTCCAGCACAGGAACAGGACAGACTGTAGGAAGTGAAATAAATCACTTATCAAACAGCGAACTACTCGGCTCTCACCTCTTTCTGTCTTCTTTCTGCTGCCTCTGCCAGCTTTGCTCTTTTCTCTTCCTATAAAAAAAAAAAAAAAAAAGTATAACATGTTTCAAGAGAAAAACCAAACATCATAGACCCCTCACTCACCTTTACTTTAAAGGCCACAAAAATAAATAATAATGTGTACATTGAAACAGTTTGTAAAAACTTAATATGGGTGGAAAAGCCTCACAAAGAAAGTCACTGTAAGAGTCCACTAGAGTGTTCTGGAACTATCCTCCTAGATGCTAGCTAGCTAGTTATGTGAGGGACTGTAGTAGGATAGCTGGAGCCCAGTTCAGGGCTAGCCTGAGCAACACGGCAAGAACAGAACCTTCACCCAAACAAAATAAAACAAAATAATCATGAATTCTATCAATATTACAATGTTAAATATTTGACTTTCTGAATTTCATTCTCTAGACCAACATACCAAATTAGCACAAGTGGAAATCAATATAAGTTGGCCTATAGAATATTTACTTCTTATAAAAATGGACAATTTTTTTTAATGATGTTTAAACCACAAGGATTGAAACATAATTTGGGTGTTAGTTAAAAAGGAGGATGAAGCAGGCTGGAGTTTTGCTGAAACATTTAGAACCAATGGGCTGATCTCACTGTGTTGGATGGGGGAGAGATACAGCCTAAACCTCAGGGGTCACTTGTCCCACCTCTGGAAACACCACACTTTATTTTCTATGCCCTTTACTTCTTAATTATAAAGTCTTCAAATACACTGAGACTTGAGATGAGTAGCATTCTCTTGGGGTGTGATTTTAACCATCTCTTCTCCATAAGAAGTACACACATCCATCCATCCCAACAATCACCACCATCTTTTCCAGGCACTAAGAACACAGCAGTGAAATACAGACATCCATGCACACAAAGCCTGAGTTCTGTAAACAAATACACATATGAGTGTCTGAAGAAGTAACTACTCAGGAAGAGATATGATCATGGTGGGTAAGGAATATCAGGGAGGCTGCTGGACTACAGCATGTTTATTTAGGTGGTCAGGGAAGTCTTAGGTGCTGAGTGAAATACACCAGTGGGCCCTGTGGTTAAGGGAAGAGGATGGTGCTGGGGACAGACGGCTTAACAAATGCTGGCAGAATGATATTTTTCTCATGAGCTAAACAAAATTAGCATTTAAAATCAACAACAGCCACAAAGGAAAGCTGAACTATCCCACATCGACTAAACAGTCACTTTAGTATCTATAACCTAGTGGTGTAAGGAATATAAATCCCTCATCGCTGCAACTAATTTTTAGCTACATCAAGAACCCAAGAACCGATGTAGAGACAAAAATTAGATCGTTATGTTATCAAATACAGGTAAAAATATTAACACAAACATACTATTAGAGCATAACATAAAGCTTGTTTATATTCGAATTTCAAAGAAATAATGACTGCCTCCACAGAAATACACCCCAAATACAGCACAACTGGAAACGTCTACACCTAAAACGTATTGCTTGTTTATGTGTGATTCAAAGCTCGTCAGGCCCCAGCTGTTACAAACTGAGTAAAACAAAGACTGGAGTTAATAAAATAGCCATTCAATGGCACGGGGAGCGGCGCGTCCAGGACCTTCTCTGTACAGCTGGTACAGACACGAGATGATGCACATGTCTAGAGTGGCCCCCGGGGACAGGCCAGCCCCCACCTGTCCCTTCCAAGGCGGGTACTCAGAACAGCCTCGGAGAGTGACCAGTGGCCAGGCAGGTGCACCTTCCTCCCGGCTGCACAACGGCCGTCGCGAGCTGGAACAAGGCGAGGTTGGCTACTCACCGGGCTCGGGGATGGCGGTGCGGACTCCGCGGGGCACGGGAAACACAGCCCCATGGGGACGCTGGCACCCCCGGCCTGGTTCGGAGATCTTCACAGGGCGCTAGCGCAGGCCCCTCCCAGCGAAAAGCCCCGCCCCCACCTGACCCGAGGCAAAGCCCCGCCCTGCGACAAGATCAGCTTGGCAGCAAGACCGGTCCCGACCTTAGGGTCAAGATCTACCAGGCGGCAAGCACCCCCAAAAGCTCCGCCCAACTTTTAGCCCCACCCCTGTCCGGCCTATGGCAAACCCCGCCCTAGCCAACATAGCAACAAGCCCCGCCCCTCCAGGCTTACCGCAAGCTCCGCCTCCAATGAGAACCTGCTACACCTGACCCGGCGGCAATCCCCATTCATCCAGCTCAGCATCAAGCCCCGCCTCTGTATTAATTCCCACCCACTAGGGCCTAACAGCAACAGAAAACGTGGACTTCTCTTTGGCCCCTGAAACCCAGCTATGGCAAAGCTCCAGCCATTTGCGTCAAGCCCCGCCCCCAGTGCGGTCGCCACCGTTAGGCTCCGCCCCTCCAGTAGTGCTCCACCTGACCCACATAGCTGTCTGTCAGCCCCTCCAAGTGAAAACGCCCCACTCCCACTCTCCCACCCTTGGCTCTCGAGGCTCCACCTTCCTGGCGGGGCTGATTTCTCACCCTCTGCGGCTGTGCGGAGCCCAGCTCTGTGCAGAGCCCAGTCCGCCCCAGGAGCTCTGCACATGCGTACTTAGGCCGTGACTGGCCATGTTTAAAGGACGGTTGGGAGTGTCGGAATTCTGGCCTCTGAGGCCCTGAAACCAGCATTTCAGTTTGCTGTCACCTCTCAGTGGGGTCAGTACTGTGTCCCTGAGCCAGCAGGGTGAGAAAACCGCCACCGATTCCCGGCTCAGAGCAGCCGCTCGCGACCCAAGTTTCTGTCCAGGGACGAGGATGCAGTCCACCCAGAAACACTTCAGTAGGAGCGGCTCAGATTTTAATAACCGTAAGACTCCCCTGGCATCTGGTTAAAATTAGATGTAAAAACGCTAGGGCCCAGCCTGATGTTCGTGTCAAATGCATGTCTCTGTCTCCCCACACCAAGGCTTTGCGGTTATTCTGACAGCCAGTATTTCCAAAATGCAGCTGTTTGCCCTCAAAAAAAGCACGTGTGTTTAGATGGGACAATCGAGAGGTGTGTATAGGTTCTGTCTGCCAGACTGTAAAAGGGTGGCATTTCCTTTCTTGTTTTCATTCTTTCCTTTCTTCCTCCTTCCCCTTCTCTCTCTTTCCACCCATTTCTATTTCTCTGGTCTCTTTGTGGATTAGCTCTCGAAATACGACATTTAAGTGGACAAATGCTTCCACTTTGGTAAACAAACTATTATTTGAAGTTGCTGTGTTTCAAAATAGTACAAATGTATTTCATATTTCTATTTCTTGTAGACATATGTGAGAATTTACCCTCATGTTATCGACTTAGAATTTTCAGTTTTTCCATTTTCAAGAATTTTCACATTTTGTTAGTTTCATGTTTTGATGTTTCACAGAACTACAGAGGACAATTAACACAATTTCGTCTCAAGTGTAAGGTTACTGATCACCATGGCTTTCATATTTGCTTCAACTTGACCAAACTCCTATTTCTTCCTAACTATTCATCTCTGACCTCCTTATTTCTAGAGAATTTGCGTTAGAAATCTTTAAATATTAAATTAGCTCTCTGTCTCCTTCAGGTGTTCTCTCCCTAGCCTCTTAGCACTTCTATAGCACAGACCTTTATCAAGGACCAGAGTGTCATGTCTGAAATACAACACACAGAAATGGTTAGCACCTCTAGTTCCCCATCTCTGTAGAAACCTGGGTGTTTGACTTCCCTAAGTGCCAGTCAGCAGAAGCAAGTGGTTCAAGGGTGTGGTAATCCTGTATCCTAAGGTCTTCCAGCTCCTTTCCCCTGGGTCACTGTGAAGGCTACTCTTGGTTGCCAACTTCACACCCAGTTAACAAGTGCCTCTTTCATTTTGGCCTATGGGCATGTCTGTGGAACATTTCCTTGATTGACAGTTGATGTAGTAGGGCCCCGCCCACTGTGGGTGGTACTATCACCCCTAGGCAGGAGGGCCTGAGTTGTGCAGGAAAAGTAGCTTGGCTTCAGCCAGGGAACAAGACAATAAGCAGTTTTCCTCCTTGGTTTCTGTTTCAAGCCCCCGTCTCAAGCTCCTGCTTGGCTTCCCTGAATGATGAACCACAAGCTGTTATAAGAAGTAAACCCTTTCTTCCCCAAGTTGGTGCTAGTCAGTGTTTTATCACAGCAAAGAAAGAAAGTTAACACAGTGATTTCAAGGTGTTTAATCCTGTCTGCCTTTCATCGCAGTGCACTTATATTGTCTCCTTCCTAATATAAATACTTCCTTGATTGTTTATGTTTAATTCTACTACAGCTTTTCTTTTATATCAGTTTTTCAATTGATTTCCTGTAATTGAAAAGTTTATTACATAAAATGGAGAAAAACAATTTGCAATGCAAAGTAATTCTATTTCCAACGCTTTGACTCCTTGAGATGAAGCTGTCCACAGGAGGATTCTGTGATAGTTTTGTGGTAGAGAACTTGGAGAAAGCTTTCTGTGAAGTGGATATGCTTATTATCTAGGAAAACTATGATGCACCAGAGTGGAGCTGGGCAGGTCGGCTAGTGTCCTGTTAGGTAACATGGGGCTTTGCCTAGCTGTGACATGTGCCATTGTGTGCCCAGCGTCCTCAATGACACAACTGCTTGACTCTCTGTGTTGTTTAGAGTTTTGTCAACTTGACATAAGCTAGAAGCATCTGAGAAGAGGGAACTGCAGTTGAGAAAATGCTTCCATCAGATTGTCCTTAGACAAGTCTAAGGGGATTTTATGGATTTATGATTGATATGAGGAAGCCTAGCCCACTGTGGGTAGTTCCATCCTTAGGCATGTTTACAAAAGCAGGCTGAGCAAGCCAACAAGGGGCAAGTCAGTAAGCAGCACACCTCCATGGCCTCTGTTTCCATTTCTACCTCCAGGTTCCTGCCTTGTGTTCCTGTTCTGACTTCCTCAGTCATAGAGTATAACCTGAGGGTTGTAAGCTGAATTAGACCCTTTGCTTCCCAAGTTATTTGGGTCATGTGTTTATCACACAAATAGAAAGCAGACTGAGACACCCCCAACTCTGAGGGTAGATAAACACTGTAAACCTGTATTTGATGTTGTCTGCTGTTCTAGGTTTAAGAAAGTCTGCTTAGAAGTGTGTTTTATCACTCTTTTCTCTAACAGGAATCTTAAAAGTTCTTATTAATAAAACTCAACCCGAGGCCAGTTATGGGGTGAATGCTGGAAGATCAGAGACACAGAACAAGCCACAGCTATCTCACCTTGCTAGTTCTTCAGGTGATCCTGTTTCCTCAGGCTGGAAGCTTCTGAGTCCTCCTCCACATGAATCTCAGCTGAACTGTGTTGCTCCAAAGCTTAACTAACTACATGCTTTTTTCTCCTTAGTTCCTGGCCCTCATGCCTTATATACCTTTCTCTTTCTGCCCCCACTCCCTGGGGTTAAAGGTTATGTTTCTGGGATTAAAGGCTTGGGTCACCATGCTTAGCTGTTTCTAAAGTGACCTTGAACTCAGAGATCCAGCTAGCTCTGCCTCCCAAGTGCTGGGATTAAAGGTGTGTACCACCACCGCCCAACTTCTGTTATGGTTTACTCTTCCCATTTTCTAGCCACCATTTCTGGCTCTGCTCTAGTGGCTGTCTGTTCTCTGATCCCAGATATGTTTATTTCGGGGAACACACAATATTTCAGGGAACACAATACCCACCACACTTTTCTACAGGAGAAATTGAGGGCAAGACCTGGCAGCCAGCCTACCTGGCACACTGTGCTTCTACATCAGAAGCATGGCACACCATACTCCTCAGTATGCCAAAAGTCAGAACACTGAATTCTGAAATAGTGCGAATAGGGGGCACAATTGGAAATTTGCTTTCTCTCAGATGGTGACTCAGACATGGGTGGTAACGTGCCTACTGAAAAAGAGGAATCAAGTGCCAATGCTGGAGTTAGAAAAGTTTTTGTCTGAGTTCCCACAAATAAATCCTTGGTTTTCTATGAGGGGCTCTTTGATCTAGAGCTGTGGCAGAGAGCTTTGAATAAAACACGGAGATAGGAAGTCAGTATAGGTTAAAAGGTCAGAACCCATTTCTGGGTTTGAAAACTGACCAAAACCCAGGAATCCCTGATCCCCCAAACACACCTTCCTGAGAACAAAAGCCCATCAATCCCTGGGCTTGGCTTGAAATCTCATCAATCCCCAACCTGGAAATCTTCATCCTAGAAAGCTCCTCCCCCAAGAAACAGTATAATCCTGTCTCCTGTTCAATTCCCTGCTGCTTCTCTCCTGAGCAGAGGCAGCCACCCTCCTGGGATTTTCCCTCCCAACAAAACTAGTATGAGATTTGTTGTGCAGTGTGACTTTGTGGTGTTCCTTGGCTCCAGGTTGCCAAGGTACCTTTCTCCTCAGAGCCATAACACATACATAGGGGAAACTTCTCCCCTCAAAGTTGTAACACTTCCACTGGGGAAACATTTCCCTTCAGAGCTGCAACACTTGTATTGGGAACACATACCCCTCAGAGTTGTAACAAGTCAGAACTGGACGTTTCCTTGTCTGAATCTTTCTACTTTATTATTACAACATAATGGGTGCCTACCTAAGGGAGAGAAAATACTTAAGGCACCACAAGCGTTCTAGTGGCAGTTTGAGATAGGGAGAATGGAAAAGAAGAACAGGGCAGAAATCAAGATGGCACTGATATAAATTCTTGCTGAGCCACAAAAGAGGATGCATCTGACAGGAAGGAGGAAGTCAGGAAGGCACCAAAAGGTGATCAGAGTGAAGGCCTCCTCTCCATGTCACATTTATACCCATCCTTGAATGCATTGCTTGAGCAATATAGCTTAGAAAGTGAATCTCAGCCACCACCACATTGAGATCCTTTTTTCACAGCTTTGTGCAAGTCGTGATGATTGCTGGCTGAATGAACAACCCAACATCTTGGCTTTTGCAGTGAATGTGAATCCTATCCTCCTTAGTAGTGCAATTATTAGGATCCATAGACATGAATTTAAATAAGCCAGATGATTATAAGCAACTGTCCCGAGTATATACTAGCCCTCTGGATTTTTAATTAAGAGGCACATAATTATGATCAATATGAACTTCGGGCTGAGAGAAATCAAAACTCAGGCTTTCCATTGAATATGAATGTGTTACACAGGGAAGGAGCATCATCTGTTGAGCACCTCATCACCTGCTGAGCAGGAGCCTGGACCTCCTCAGTATTTTGACCAAGCTCACAATTTTGAAGCAAAAGGTTGCAAATACAAGGGCAAGCTGCACTACATACATCCATACATTCATATGTACATACATACATACATATTGTCATTAAGACTATTAAAAATGTATTGAAGTATTGCTTGAAATACCACAAAAATTATAAGAACTGTTCTATAACTAGACTGCCTTTTCCCACTCAGGATATCCTGACGGGTGTAAGTGTCACTATACTGCTTTTTGTTGTTGTTTTATTTTGTATTTTGAGATAGGGTTTCTCTGAGTAACAGTCCTGGCTGTCCTGGAACTTGCTTTGTAGACCAGGCTGGCCTTGAATTCACTGAAATCTGCCTGCCTCTCCCTCCCAAGTGCTGGGATTAAAGGTGTGCACCACCACCACCACCACCACCACCACCACCACCACCACCCAGCTTAGCTATACTGTTTTTACTTAAAACTATTAATGCCTTAGAGAAATAAAAAGAATGAAAAGGTTTATTAGTTATCCAGTAATTCATCCATACAACATTTCCTGATTTTATGTATATATTCACACATATATTCATATATATAAAATAATTTTCATGAAATGGTTCCTGATTTTATATTCAGGGACAGGGACAGGGGTTCACTCAACATTATTCTTTCATCTAAAAAATTTCCTTCTCCATTTCTTCTGGTGGTAAATATGTCTTGGCTCCTATTCTCCTGAATAGGGAAACCCCTGCATTTTGCTGTTAGATTTGAAAGATACTTTTGCTTCATACAGAACTTAAGTGGGCATTTTCCCCTTACAGTCTCAGCCTCCCAAAGACTCTTCCTGGTGCCTTTTGGATTGCTGTGGTTTCCAAGTGGCCTTATGGTGCTGCTATTATTATTTCATTTCTCGGTATTTTGTGAGACCCCGCCTCCTTTTGCTTTCTTTCCTATTTATAGTGTATTTTAAACATTTGAAGTCATCTGAGTGTGTTTGTGTTTAATCTCCTTGCATTTATAAGTTTTCATCAAAATTAGGAAAGTCTGTAAATTGGCCCACGGCTGCTCATCTCTGTCCACTTGATCTGGTCTCAAGGACTAACCATTTTCTCAGTCTTTATCTTTGCTTTAGTTTGGATAATTTTTAAAGCTTTATTTGTTTTATTTTTGATTCCATTGGCCTATGGTTTTGCCTCTGTGCTAATATTAGTAAAAATTTTAACATTCAGTTAATTTTTTGTTCTAATAGTTCTACCGAATTCTTTTAGAAATCTTTTATTCCCCTTGTATTCACGTTCCATGTTTATCACTGAATTCTTAAGCATGGTAATGCATCTAGAAAATGCTTAAATGTATTTTATCTAATCTATTTCTTTCCATGTTCGTGTCTATGAAACTCTATTTCCCCACATCTTGTACAACACTGTGCTGTGTCTTGACCAAGATAGTATTTCCTGACCAGCTAATGAATGTGGTAAGGGTTGCATATCTGGAATTTGTAGTCTTCCTTTTTAGGATTACCTTTTTTTCTGCTGGGCAGTTATATATGGGTAAGTCTGGGTATAGGATCCCATCTCACTCAAAAATATTCATTATTCATGGTTCACTATGGTCTGCAAAATACTTGTATTTGCCCCAATTCTTTTGAGAGGGAATGATGACAGCCGTGACATTTGTTTTACAACATACTGTTGTGTTCTATGTTGTTATTAGTTGTAGTTGTTAATCTTTCTCGAATTTATAAGTTAAGCTTATCCTGTATGTGGACACACAGAAAAGCAGAGACTTTGCATTCCTGTCCTAAGTGCACGTCCAGATGCCCTTTGAGGGTCTTGCAATGCCTCTCCAATGGGAAGGGAGCTGGTGAGTGGCAAACTGCTTGGAAAGCTTCCATCACCTGCTCTTGGAGAGTTACTTATTCCAGAGAGTTAGGGGTACCTCACTGCTATCCCTTGATTCCTATATTGTTAGCTAAATGCCCCGTGTGATCAACAAGGTCTGTGCATGCCACTGGTAGGTGAGTGTTGGGGACTGTCGAACTTACAGCTAGTCTGACCTCTATAGACTGGCCACTTTGAGAAGACAGAGAAGGGGTGTGACTGTGAACTGCATGCTGTGTGCATACAGCTCCACAGTCCTGGAGCAGTCAGTGTGAGCAGGGTAGTGGTGGCGCACACCTTTAATCCCAGCACTTGGGAGGCAGAGCCAGGTGGATCTCTCTGAGTTCAAGGCTAGCCTGGGCTACATAGTGAGTTCCAGGAAAGGTGCAAAGCTGCACAGAGAAACCCTGTCTCAAAAAACAAACAAACAAACAAAATTGGCGTTCTCTGCCTATGTGTCACTCTTTGGAGCTCTTCCTACTACAGCAGTAAACAAGGCTTCCTGAATTCTTGTTCTTTTCCTCAACACAGGAAGTTTTGGAACTGCTCAGGCTCCCCTTCCTGGTTTGCAGCACAGTGTGTGGAAACTTCTAGGCAGCCCGTGGTGCCGCCTAATGGCTCAAGTTTACGTCTCATACCTTGAAAAGACAAGCCATGTTTTCTATTATTGTTCAACTTCTGGAAAGTAACTTTGAATATTTTGTCCTGTCTTCTGGTTGTTTATCAGACTTTCTCATAGTTCTCTATATGTTTAAAAACAAAATTCCTTGTGTCCCACTTCACGTGTCACTTTCGAAACTGCAACTAGCTGATCAGTTGCTTTGCTCACATTGAACAGTTGTTGATATTTTAGAAAACAATTACTCCACTTTCAAGTTAGGAATTACTTATGTAACCAAGCACTTTACTACACCATATACAGTTACTGTTCATTTTATACATCAACATAGAACTGCATTTCAGTGTTGAATTTTCATTTTAAGTGGCAGTGTTATTTATATTACACTTTATTTGCCATATCAACCCAAACCATCGTAAATCTAGAGGAGATGTTATCCTACCATTCTCCTATGGTTGAAGCACAGCTCCCAATATCTACATAAGCTACCCACCTAAGTGCAACAATTTAAACGCAGATATATTTTCAAGATCTTTACACATTATTTAAGATACCAGTTTATCACAAGATGAAAACAATGACGAGCTGTAAACTTAATAAAATTTAGAAGTCCGCAGCCTGATGTGGAGTGCAAGATTTGTGTTTATTTTGCAGAATTGCAGAACATTGCTTTATCCTTTAGATGAAGTCAAGCCATGACCTGTTGTTCAATGTCAAAAGCCCACATATTTTGGTCTGGAGCGTGGTTTCTTCTAGAAGACTCCAGGCTTAATCAGTTGTCCACTGGGTAGGAGTAGAACACACAATTAAAAAGGAAAGACAACTGAAATTTATGTGAGGGAATTAATGTAAACTCTCAATTCTCTCACTCTCAAGAGTGAGGCCTCTTGTGCCCTCAGTATTGCATACAGCAGTCCTTAATAGCAAGAAGGACATTCCTCAATGTGTAAATCAGTTACTACGTGATATCTAGAAAACTACAGTGAGATGGCTCAGCAGATAGCCGGACATCTTGGGTTTTATCCCTGTAACACACATAAGGGAAGGAGAGGATACTTCTGCAAGGTCATGTCTTCTGCCTTCCACATATATCCCTTGGTACATACATGCTTATCCAAATGCATATACTCCATGATAAATTAATGTAATTTTCACATTTAAAACTGGATTATCAAGGAATGAAGCATGTGATGGAATCTTGAATGCATATTACTAAGTGAAAAAAGCCACTCTTAAAAGCTACATGGCAGTCTAAGGACAAAGTGCAGAAATGGTGAAAGATCAGTGATTGCCTGAGTTTTGAGGGAAGAATGAACCAGCTAGATGGACTGCAGAGAATATTATATTGTATGTAAAGTGCATGAAACTGATAAAATAGCTAAAAATTTATGTATGGAGCATAACTATTGCTTGAAGAGAACCAGGGCTCCCCAGTCAACAGTAACCAAAATAGATTTTAAAAAACTGGATTTTCAACCTGACAAAGTTTGACAGCTTAGATTCCCAGTGCCCCTGTTAGGTAGCTCACAACCAGCTGTTACTCAAAGGGACATGACAGCTTCTCCTGGCCTCTGTGGGGCCTGGATACATATGGCATCTACTCACACAGACATACACATATAAAAGAGTATATATATATATATATATATATATATATATATATATATATATATATATATAAAGTTGCAATCAGTGTAGAGAATTTTCTAACATTTCAAGTGTTAATTCTAGGCTAAATAAATTATTGTCTAGAAGATTTTTTAACTCGTCTTAAAATATTAGAACCCTAAGATTTAAACAAAACAGCTCAGACAAAACAATGAACAGACAATATGGCTTCAGAGATCAAACTCCATGTTCTCATCAGGAGACAGTTGCTGACTAGACTTAAACAATGAGAATTTGGTGAGAGGAATTTTAAGGGTCTCCCCAGAGTGGCATCACCAGTTCTTCCAGAGAAAATTAAAGAATGATCAGATGCATTAAAAAGGAGAATGCCAACAGCATGCTCACATGTCCTCAACTGTGCATCTCTGTGAGAGCTCCACACTTACCATGATTCCTGGATCTGGAACAGGGTTAGGCCTTGCAAACCTCTTTCCCAATTTCTTCTTCTCTTTCCTTAGGTTTTGCATGTAGTGGATACGTTTATTCAAAAACTTAAGGAAAATTGAAAAACAAAACCAAAAAACAAATAGAACCTTTCAGAACATGGGAAACTAACATGTGTTTCATTTTTGGTGTGTGTCAGTTAAAAGGATGAGAGCAATATGCAGTCTACTTAGCTAATAGAGGTAGGGAAAAAAAATCACAAAACAAAACTCAAAACTATTTTCAAATTGACCCACGCTGTAGCATCAGGAGGGCTGCCAGAGGACCTTGTTTACTCTTGATTCCCACATTAATACCATGCATGGTATTAATGCACATTAATTAATTAACATTAATTAAAACATGCATGTGTCTATAAACCCAGATTCATAGTCGTGCATTTTCAATTTTATTTTAAAAATAATTTCATTAAGATGTTAAAATGGATAGTCCTTTTATTTATTTATTTTTTTTTTTGAGCTGAGGATTGAACCCAGGGCCTTGTGCTTGCTAGGCAAGCACTGTACCACTGAGCTAAATCCCCAACCTGGATAGTTTTATTACATGTTTCATTTCACACACCCCATGTCCATGGAAAAGTGAGTCTACTTTTTATTCTAGCTCCCAAATCTAGCTTTTTATGTCACCATTGTGTGGCATCTGTGAGTACCACAGGCTCCCCAAATGAAAACTGAATGCTTGGAAGAGACGACATGCACTGTAAGAGAACTATGGATGGGAGAGTCAGTGTCATGCTCCCTACACAGAGATGGGCCTTCCAGTCAGTGAAGTCTGTTTCCCCACAATCCAAACTGTGGAAATAATCAGAAGATCCTCTTGTGGGTAGTGTGGGGGGGAAGCCACGCAAATGCTCACAGTAGCATTGTTCATTGTAGATCAGTGTTGAACCAACCCAATGTCACAAACAAGAAAAGGGGCCAATGAAGCGGGTTTGTTTCACAATGAAACATTACGCAGCAATGACAATGAAGTAACTACAATTAGACACAGCATTCACCAAGGAACCGACATCGAGCTTTGTGACACTCACATTTACAAAATTCAAAGCCAAGCAAATGTTACCAGTGCACTTAAAGAGACACACACAGCAGCATATTTAAAGAAAGTGGCTGGAAAGATATGTGAAAATATGCTTGTGTGTTTAGGAGATGCACAGAGCACAAACAGGGAGATTGTTTCTGGGTGGATTTAGGGACACTCACAGTGTTTCAAGTTCTGAAGTGTAAGATCTGTTTTATTACTCTATTTTACAATTTATGTTTGCTGTAATGAGGGGTGTGTGTGTGTGTGTGTGTGTGTGTGTGTGTGTGTGTGTGTGTATGCAACCTATTCAAGACCTTTTATAGTAGCCACAGGAACCCAAGGGTCTGAGGGATGCCTTGAAGAGGTATCTAATTAGTGATCACCATACATGCAGGCATAAGTTAAAAACAGCTGAAACAAAATTTACCTGCCTGGCAGAAACCTCTGAAGGATGGTGCCTTTGTGGTCCTTCCTACATAATACACACAAAGTCAAGATAAAGCAGAAAAGAGACCCATCTCTTTAAAATCTGTGTTATAGGTATCATTTTGGGCAAGAGCAGGAAAGACAAAGAGCAATCAAGCATAACTGAAAGAGGACTGAGAGCCAGCTGTGAGCCATGTCACAGGGAGCTGAATGCTGGGTTCCTTCCAGGAAGGACAAGATGAAAAAAAAAAAAACACCAAAAAAAGCATCATAATTTCATTGGCATGTGAATTCTGAGCTGCCACCAGGTGTCCATGGAAGAGCAGGTCTACTTTTTAATCTAGTGCTGCAGTCCAGGAAACTGGAGCAATTGCAGTCTTTGGGGCTCAGGGAGCAGTGGGTGTTCATGAGCCTCCCACCTCTCCCATTCATAAAGTGTCTTTTCAGCACCTCTCTTCCCAACTTTAATCCAACTATAACCTTAAACCTTGAAGGTAAATCTCCACTCCACATCTCAAAATTGAGAGCTTGACAGTGCCCCACGCTCCTCATTTCTGCAGCCCCCAAGCCTCTAGTGCAGGCCAGTGCATCAGTCAACAAAGTTGATAGATCAGGCCCAACCCAAGTAAGTACTGTGGTGCTTTCTCCTCCTCAGGTATCTTTTCAGCAGCCTAGGATCTAGTCTGTTCACTCAAGATTTCTAAATCCCAGTCTGTCTTCACGTTGGAACCTTGGATGGCTGCAGCTGATGCCTGGGTTACAATCCTAGGACAAGGTTGGCCGGGGGAGTTAAAGACCTCAGATGACTCACTGGGAAGACTTGGGCAGGCTCCTCATCCCTCACAGGCTCCAGGCACATGCTGCAGAGCCCTAGGGTGCCCTAGGCACCTACTGCCCAAAGATGGGACCACTCATGTCCCTCAAGTCCTGACTTACTCTACCATCACAATTCTCTTTGTTTTCTCAGCTTGAGCCCCACCCTTGCCCTAAATCCAGTGCCTAGGAGGCTGAGGCACAGCTTCTGGCTGTCTACAAAACCTCAGGCTGCTGAAATTCCCTATATACTATCCCATGGGCTCCAAAGCCACACAAGTCACCTGCTTGTTTTGTAGGCGAGCCCCTGGTTAGTGGCATCTAACTCAGAATTCTTGTCTCTCTCCTCAGTCTCTGTTCGGATTCTAAATTCTCTCTACTCATTCTTTTCCATCTTGATTTCCAGCTGGACCAGCCCAGCTCTCTACCTTTGACCCTCTGTGGCTTTCAGTGAAAAGTGGGCAGGGGTTGGGGGAAGTGAATATGGATGGCTGTAGTGTACTCAGGCTTTCTGCTAAGGTGGGTCCTTGGCTCAGCTCTCACTTTATTTTGATGTGCTAGGCATTTCTGCTGAGCTCCTGCCTCGACCCGTTTCAGGTCCTGTGATAGGGCTGAGAGTGTGGGCAGGGAGAAAAGTCTGACCACCAAAGACAAGTTTCACGCATGTGGAAGCCTCAAACAGCTCAAGCTGTCTTTACTTATACTTCAAGAACAAACACGTGTTTCCCAACTTTTGAATCAAAACTTTTAAACTATAACCAATACTCAGAATTTTGCTAGTTTGGCTAAATATGGAACCAGGCATATCTTGTCCCTATAAAGTTCAAAGGAACACATTCTCAAGAACAACCATATTGTTCAAAACTTAACAAAACATACTTACATAAATAGGGGTGATTTTTCATAAGTTGATTTTATACAATTAGCTTGTATTTCTCTAACTATTCCCTTGTCTTATAAAAGGGCCCTGCAAGCCTGAGCCTCTCTCTAAAGGGCAAACTGTGATAAGGCACTCTTTTTCCATCATGCCACACCATTCCTGATGTTTGTCTTTCCCCGGAGTTGGGACACTTAGTTAAAGTCCCTTGTGTTGCTGCCTCATAAGTGCCCCATTAACTTTTATTGCTTTTGATCCTGTCAGCACTGAATCAGAGAAGCTCCCAGGGTCTGGAGTAACAGCTGGCATTTCCAGATAAGAAACCTAAGAAACATCAGTTCCCAAAACAATTTAGGGGAAAATATTTGAGAAATAAATGGGGCTTCTGGGAATGATTACATCTGTCCCATGCATGTCTGACAAAGTGAAACTAAAAGCCACCAACATTATGAGAGAGAAGAGAACACGCAGGCCACGTGGTCCCAGCTGTATTCTGTACCGTCCCGAGGTCCACTGGTTCTTGCCAAGTGGCAGACCATCTCTATGGTCTTTGCCTCACAGAGACCCACTGGAGAAGCATTCATATGCTGATGTGAAAACAAGGCAGTCAGATCCCAACAATTTTCCTTTGGTGCTATGCAGAACATTCCCCAAACTGCTCATTCTAGCTTGCTCTTTAGTTGCTGTGATAAACACCAACTGGTGGTTTGAATAAAAATGGCTCCCATAGGTGGATGGATATGTGTGCATGCTTAGTTCTCAACTGATGAACTCTTTGGGGATGCTTAGGGGATGTGTCCTTGAGTAAGCATGTCCTTGTTGGAGGAAGTCTGTCAATGGGTGTCTTAGGGTTTCTATTCCTATGATAAAACACCATGACCAAATAGCAAGTTGTCAAGGAAAGGGTTTATTTGGCTTACACTTCTACATTGTAGCCCATCATTGAAAGAAGCCAGGGCGGGAACTCAAGCAGAGCAGGAACCTGGAGGCAGGAGTTGATGCAGATGCCATGGAGGGGTGCTGCTTACTGGCTTGCTCATCTTGAATTGGTCAGCATGCTTTCTTATAGAACCTAGGACTGCCATTCCAGGTATAGCATCACCCACAATGGGCTGGGCTCTCCCCCATAATCACTAATTAAGAAAAAGCACTTCAGCTATATCTTATGGAGGCCTTTTCTTAATTGACTCCTTTCAGATGACTCTAGCTTGTGTAAAGTTGACCTAAAACTAGCTGGGACACTGTGGGGTGGGCTTTGAGGTTTCAAAAGCCCACACCAGGTCCACTGTTTCTCTTTTCTCTGTCTAATGCTTGTGGATTGGTAGGTAAAGCTCTCAGCTACTTCTCTAGCATCATTCTTGCCTGCCTGCTCTCATGCTCTTTGCCATGATGATAATGGACTAACCCTCTGAAACTGTAAGAAAGCCTTCAATTAAATGCTTCTTTCTTATAAGAGTTGCCTTGGTCATGGTGTCTCTGCACAGCAATAGATACCCTCACTAAGACACACCATGACCAAAAGCAACTTGGGGAGGAAAAGGCTATTTCACCTTATACTTCTACATCACAGCCTGTCAATTGAGGGAAATCGGGATTGGAACTCAAGGCAGCAAGCTAGACAGGAACCAATGCAGAGACCATGGGAGAATGCTGCCTTATTGGCTTGATCTCTGGCTCATGCTCAGCCTGCTTTCTTCCAGGGCAACCTTCCCAAGTATGCCACAGCAAGATAATTCTTCATAGACCTTACTACAGTGTTGTGGAATATCAGTATAAGATGCATTACATTCATTTGTGCTGTGGAATATGTGTTTAATGATGCAAAGATATGTTGCATTATTTTATGTTGCATTTGTTTAACTCTGTAAATCTGTATCACTTTGCCTCCCTGAAATACCTGATTGGTATAATAAAGAGCTGAACAGCCAATAGCAAGGCAGGAGAAAGGACAGGTGGGCTGGCAGGCAGAGACAATAAATAGGAGGAGAAATCGAAGAAGAAGAAGAAGAAGAAGAAGAAGAAGAAGAAGAAGAAGAAGAAGAAGAGGAGGAGGAGGAGGAGGAGGAGGAGGAGGAGGAAGAGGAGGAAGGGAGGGGAAGAAGAAGGGAAAGAAGGAGAAGAAGGGGAAAAAGAAGAGGAAGAGGAGGACGAGGGGGAGGAGGGGAGGAGAGAGAAAAGGAGACAGAGAGAATGATTCCAGGGGCCAGCCACCCAGCCAGCCATGGAATAAGAAGAAAATAAAGAGATGTAGAATAAAGAGAGACAAAAAACCAAGAGGCAAAATGTAGGTAAGGAGAAATTGGATAAGTTAAGTTAGAAAAGATGGCTAGAAACAAACCAAGCTAAGGCTGGACATTCATAAGTAAGAATAAGTCTCCATGTGTTTATTTGTTTGGGAGCTGGGTGGTGGGCCCCAAAGAGTGGGAAAAAAGCTCAGCTACACTACCGGGCATGTTACTTTAGGCTGTATCAAGTTGACAACAGAACCTTAAGCAGCATGTTGTCTTTCTTCTGTTACAGTCTCTGGACCTCCACCTCAGAGCCATTTCTAGTAGAAAAGAACTTCATGTTGACACTGGGAACATAGAAACGGTTCATTGTGCTCAGCAAGGATAGATTTGGTTATACTTCTTAACAAATCAGTTCCTTAGACATGTCAGGGATTAAGTGCCTGGTTAGTGTTGTCTGCGAAGAGATACAGTGGCATGCTTAATAGTGTACCTGAGCTTCACAGTGAGCAAGCAGGTGAAAGTCAGTCTCAGAGCACGTGCTGCCTATTGCTCTGGGCCCAGATTGGATCCACCTAACTTTCTTGCCATCTATGAACTTGTAACCTTGACTGTGTCCAAATCATCCTTTTCCATGTAGTCCCATTGAAGCAGAAAACAGTATTGACCCGCTGTCTCAGGTACATCTCCCCATTTCTGTTTCTATGTCATTTCTACCCAGGACTTCTCTCAGAGAATACACTGGACAGAGGCTCATTCTCTTCACCATCCTCTCTTTAAACACATAAAGCCAGATGCTGAGATCTTTTCTTGAAACTAACAGTGGATAGAAGACCCTTTGAGTAACAGTTTTATCATCATTTTGCTCCTCTGTTGCTTCTCCTTCTCTTTCATCTTCTTCGTCCTCCCCCTTCTCCTTCTTCTCTTCCTCCTTCCCCACTCTCTATCTCTCTCCTTCTTTCTTTTTCTCTTTCTTCCTTTCTTTCCTTATTTCTCTCTCTCTTTCCTTCTTTCTCTCTTTCTTCCTTCCTTCCTTCCTTCCTTCCTTCCTTCCTTCTTTTCTTTCTTTCTTTCCTTTCCTTCTTTCTCTGATGGTGACCTGGAACTCACAAGGTAGCTGAGGAAGATACTGCACTCTGATCTTCCTGCCTCTTCCTCCCAGTTGCATTTCACATGAGAGCCACATCTGGTCTTATGTGTTGACCCAGGAGCTTCATGCAGGCTCAGCAAGCACCCTTCCAAATGAGCTGTTACATTCCAGCTCTTTTTTTCTTTTTTCTTTTTCTTTTTTTGGTTTTTCAAGACAGGGTTTCTCTGTAGCTTTGGAGCCTGTCCTGGACTAGCTCTGTAGACCAGGCTGGCCCTGAGCTCACAAACTTCCACCTGCCTCTGCCTTCCAATTGCTGGGATTACAGGCATATGCCACCACCGCCCGGTTCTGGCCCCATCTCTTAAGGAAATAGTAATGACATTGATCTGCACCCCTTATTTCCTTTTCCTTGTATCCAGTTTAAGTCATGACTCACACCAGCTGCTTCAGCCCTCAGTGGACACTAGTTATTGCTCAAAACATTCATTGACTCTCTTTCTGCAATAGTCACTGGGTTCTGTACTGCATGGCCTTTGTAACATGTTAGTAACTGCTGAGAACTTCTCTTGGATGAGTGAGCTTAGAAAAATAATTTTGCCCAAGTATTGTGGTCCAGTTTTATAATTAGATCAGTTATCTTTCCTGTGATGATATTTCCCATTTGTGAATAGGATGTTGATAGATTTATACTACTTTCTCAGTCCATTTTGTAATTATATAAGCCTAATGAGGACCTTTTTAACTTTATGCTGTTTGTTGTGTTGAAGTCTTTCTGATTAACAGAGTTATAAGAATGGATCCTATATAAAGTAATGCCAGCAGAGGGGTGACTTTGTGAGTGTATGTCCTGTGTGTTGCACAGGGACTCATGTAATTGAAGGGTTAGTGCTTTGTTACTGGAGTATTTTAATAAAATCTCCCCCTCCATTCTGGAGAGCATACTCAGGATGTGACATGTGCCAGGCAAATACTTCACTACTGTCTGGACTGTAACTTAAACAGTTTCTTAATTATTGTGACAATTGCCACTGAATTCTCATTTTACACTAGACTTATATGTGAGGTTGAGAGTCTTCAATTCACTCTACAAACCTTAAAAGAAATTGTCTATGTCTCTAGGTATTTCATGTTTCTATTTCTATCAACTATTGGCATGTATTATTGCTAAATATATTAAATATCTTTTATTTACAGTATAATTTGCCATGTAAGGATTATATGACATGATTTTCTGTTTTTGGTACCTAGAGTTAATTATGGAATCTATGTTAAAGAAGTTTTAACTGACATTTATTAAATTGCACCTATTTTTATTCAACTTATCATTCTATCCTATCAGGAGTGTGTGTGCGTGTGTGTGTGTGTGTGTGCGTGTGTGTGTGTGTGTGTGTGTGTGTGTCTTTGGGTGTATGCTTTTTAGTGTGTGCGTGTACGTAGATGAATATGCTCATGTATGCACAGAAGTGTGGAGGACAGAGGTAATCTCCAGCATATTTCCACTCTCATTCTGTACCTTTAAGTTTTTGATAGAATCTCCCTGAACATGCAGCTTACTGATTCAGCTAGACTGTCTGGCCAGTCAGGTTCTGGAATCTGGCTGCCCCCATCTTTCCAGCATGCACTGTCACACCCAGCTTCTTATATGAGTTCTGGGGATCTTAAATCTTGTTTCCATGCTTGTATGGCAAGACACTTTACCTACTGAGCTCTCTTCCTACCCTAGAAAATGCTTCAGTTCTTCCCCTCCAGATCAGATGGTGACTGGTTGGCATGCCATATCATCCTCCAAACTTGTGCTGGAAGTCTGCGGGGACCAGAGATGTGTGATTTCCTTCTCTGGAGCACAGCACAGAGAGCATCCTTTACCTTGATCATGATCAGTTTGATTTTGGTTGACTGTTTATTCTGTTACACATTGAACCAATTTGTAAGCTGCCAGTGGTCATTATATCCCACTAATCCCATCCTTATCATAACAGATTATTTTCATATATCTTGTTGAAACCTAGTCTTGTTTTATGCTACACTCCATGTTAATAAATTGTAACCTAATTTCACTGTAACATTATGGCAGACTATGTGGGGTCCTGCCCCTCAATAGCCCACTTCCAGGGTCTGGGAAGAATTATGACCAAAAGATATCTACTCTTTGACAATATTAAATGAATTTAAGTACACAAAATTCCTAGTCCATACACTTTATTCTTCTGAACCATTCTCTCTCTACACAGCTTCTTTTCTGCCCTCATACTTAGCTCCTCTCTGTCCCTTCTCTTCCTGGCCTCTCATAGCCCTAACTAAGCTCTTCTGCCATTGGTCTCATCTTTGTCCTTGGTTTCTTCATCCATACTCACTTATTCCTCTCCTTCTTTCTAGACATGATCCAATCCCTACTAACTACATAAAAGCTCTGCCTTGTTCCTTCTTCTGGAGCCACGCAACTCTGCACAGACCATGAATCCTGCCCCAGCCTTCACTGCACCTGGTTATGCAAAAAAAAAAAAAAACCCAAAATTTTGTCCTCAGTCAATAGATCTGTAATGCCATTTGGCCTGTCTGGGAAAGGAAGTTCTGAGCTTCATTTGCACAAGAAACAAAGCCATGCATCTATAATCCTCTTTTCTTCTAGGCTTAGGAGACAGGCATTGTCTCTGTAGGTGTGTTGCCTAGTTCAGATCAGCAGTAGCTCTGAGAAGTTTATACTGTTTGTTGTTGTGGCCTAGTAGTATATGAGCACACAAGAAATTCATAGCAAGAAACAGCTGAATATAAAAAGCCAAATAACACCAAACATTCCTTGATATATGGCTTCCTTCTAGAAGGATTCCTTGATCATTCTTGGTATAGCTTTATTATATACAGCTGAATCTCTGTTACATAGTCTTGCACCTTGCAGTAATTCACCTTTTCTCATTTAGTTAAAAAAGTCTTCTTAATAATCTTCCCAGAGGCCCAGAAGAGAAGCTACAAATGGCACAAATTATTTTTAGGAAAAGAATCAAAGTACACGAGCTCTTAGTCTGTCTAATTAATTGCTCTAGGATAAGATTCTGTCTATACAACTACAGTTCTGTTCTCATGCCTAACTCCTTTCTTGCCTGATTTCTCTACATTTATCTCCTGTCCCCTCTATGTCCTATCTTAATACTCTCATCTTAGTTCTGCCCCATCTTGGTCTTTCTCATCTTGTTTTTATTTTTATTTTATTTTATTTTTTTATTATTTATTTTTATTTATTTATTTTTTCTTTATTATTATGTGTTATAAATTTTATACATCAGCCATGGGTTCCCCTGTCCTCCCCCCTCCCGCCCCCATCCCCATCTTTCCCCCAGCCCCTCCCCTCCATTCCCATGTCCTCCAGGATCAAGGCACCCCTAGGGATTCATTTAAACCTGGTGGATTCAGTGCAGGCAGGTCCTGTCACCTCCTTCTAGGCTGAGCAATGTGTCCCTGTGTAAGCCCAAGGTTAAAAACAGCCAGCTCATGCACTAAGGACAGGTCCTGGTCCCACAGACTGGGTGCCTCCCAAACAGATCAAGCTATACAATTGTCTCACTTATCCAGAGGGCCTGATCGAGCTGGGGGCTCCACAGCCTTTGGTTCATAATTCATGTGCTTCCATTCGTTTGGCTATTTGTCCCTGTGCTTTTTGCAATCTTGGATTCAACAATTCATGCTCTTGCAGACTCTCCTCTTTCTTGACAGTTGGACACCTGGAGCTCCACCTGGAGCCTGGCTGAGGATCTCTGCATCCACTTCCATCAATTATTGGATAAGAGTTCCAAGACGACTGTTAGGGTGTTCAGTCATCTGATCACCAGACTAGGTCAGATCAGGCTTTCTCTCAACCATTGCCAGCAAACTACAGATGATATATCATTGTGGATTTCTGGGGACCTCTCGAGCACTCTGCCTATTCCTATTCTCATGTGGTCTTCATTTATCATGGTCTGTTATTTCTCATTCTCCCTTTCTGTTCTTGATCCAGCTGGGATGTACTGCTCTCCTAAGCTTTCTTTCCCTCTAATCTTGCCTATCATTACTCCCACTGTCGTCCAGGTTGTTCATGTAGATCTCATCCATTTCTCTGTCATTGGGTGATCCTTGGGTCTTTCCTAGGGTCCCATTTTCTAGTAGCTTCCCTGGAGTTGTGTAGCAGTCTAGTCATCTTTGGTTTACATCTAGTATCCTCCTATGAGTGAGTATATAACGTGTTTGTCCTTCTGAGTCTGGGTTACCTCACTCAGGATGATTTTTTCTAGATCCATCCATTTGCCTACAAACCTCTTGATGTCATTGTTTTTCTCTGCTGAGTAATACACCATTGTGTATATGTACCATATTTTCTTGATCCATTCTTCAGTTGAAGGGCAACTAGGTTGTTTCCAGGTTCTGACTATTACAAACAAAGCTGATACGAACATAGCTGAGCAAATGCCCTTGTGGTATGATTGAGCATTCCTGGGGTAATATAGCTGGGTCTTGGGGGAGATGGATTCCCAATTTTCTAAGGAGGCGCCATATTGATTTCCAAAGTGGCTGTACAAGCTTGCATTCCCACCAGCAGTGGAGGAGATTTCCCCTTGCTCCACATCGTCCCCAGCATAAGCTGTCTTCTGTGTTTTTGATCTTAGCCATTCTGACAGGTGTAAGGTGGTATCTCAGAGATGTTTTGATTTGCATTTCCTGGATAATTAGGGATGTTGAGCAATTCCTTAAATGTCTTTAAGCCATTTGAACTTCCTGTGTTGAGAATTCTCTGTTTAGTTCTATAGCCCATTTCTTAATTGGACTGTTGGGCATTTTGATTTCTAATTTCTTGAGTTCTTTATATATTCTGGATATCAGCCCTCTGTCAGATGTGGGGTTGGTGAAGATCTTTTCCCATTCTGTAGGCTGTCACTTTGTCTTGTTGACTGTGTCCTTTGCTCTACAAAAGCTTCTCAGTTTCAACAGGTCCCATTGATTGATTGTTTCTCTCAGTGTCTGTGCTACTGGTGTTATATTTAGAAAGTGATCTCCTGTGCCAATGCGTTCAAGAGTATTTCCTACTTTCTCTACTATCAGGTTCAGAGTAGCTGGATTTATGTTGAGGTCTTTGATCCACTTGGATTTAAGTTTTGTGCATGGTGACAGATATGGATCTATTTGCAGCCTTCTACACATTGACATCCAGTTATGCCAGCACCATTTGTTGAAGATGCTTTCTTTTTTGCATTGTACATTTTTGGCTTCTTTGTCAAAAATTATATGTTCATAGGTGTGCGGGTTAATGTCAGGGTCTTCAATTAGATTCCATTGGTCCACATGTCGGTTTTTATGCCAGTACCAAGCTGTTTTTATTATGGTAGCTCTATAGTAGAGCTTGAGGTTGGGGATTGTGATGCCTCCAGAGGTTGTTTTATTGTACAGGATTCTTTTGGCTATCCTGGCTTTTTTGTTTTTCCATATGGAGTTGAGTATTATTCTTTCCAGATGTGTGAAGAATTGTGTTGGTAATTTGATGGGAATTGTGTTGAATCTGTAGATTGCTTTTGGTAAGATCGCCATTTTTACTATGTTAATCCTGCCTATCCATGAGCATGAGAGATCTTTCCATTTTCTGACATCTTCAATTTCTTTTTTCAGGGACTTAAAGTTCTTGTCATATAGCTCCTTCACATGCTTAGTTAGAGTAACCCCAAGGTATTTTATATCATTTGTGGCTATTGTAAAGGGTAATGTATCTCTGATTTCCTTCTCAGCCTGTTTGTCTACTGTATATAGAAGGGCTACTGGTTTTTTTGAGTTGATCTTATATCCTGCAATGTTGCTGAAGGTTTTTATTAGCTGTATCAGTTCCTTGGTTGAATTTTTGGGGTCACTCATGTATACTAACATGTCGTCTGCAAATAAGGAGAGCTTGACTTCTTCCTTTCCAATTTGTATCCCCTTAATCTCTTTATGTTGTCTTATTGCTCTGGCTAGAATTTCAAGTATTATATTGAATAAGTAGGGGGAGAGGGGAGAGCCTTGCCTTGTTCCTGATTTTAGTGGTATTGCTTTGAGTTTCTCAACATTTAATTTGATGTTGGCTGTTGGCTTGATGTAGATTGCCTTTATTATGTTTAGGTATGTTCCCTGTATTCCTGATCGCTCTAAGACCTTTATCATGAAGGGGTGTTGGATTTTGTCAAATGCCTTTTCTGCATCTAGTGAGATGATCATGTGGTTTTTTCCTTTGAGTTTGTTTATATGGTGTATTACATTGACGGACTTTCATATGTTGAACCACCCTTGCATCCCTGGGATGAAGCCTACTTGATCATAGTGGATAATTGTTTTGATGTGTTCTTGGAGTCTGTTTACCAGAATTTTATTGAGTATTTTTGCATCAATGTTCATGAGGGAGATCGGTCTCTAGTTCTTCTTTGTTGCATCTTTGGTTTAGGAATCAGGGTAATTGTAGCCTCATAGAAGGAGTTTGGTAATATACCTTCTTCTTCTATTGTGTGGAACAATTTAAAGAGTATTGGTATTAAGTCTTCTTTGAAGATCTGGTAGAATTCTGCAGTGAAACCATCTGGTCCTGAGCTTTTTTTGGTTGGGAAACTTTAAATGACTGATTGTATTTCCTTAGGGGTTATTGGACTATTTAAATGGTTTATCTGGTCTTGATTTAACTTAAGTATGTGGTACCTATCCAGAAAATTATCCATTTCTTTTAGATTTCCCAGTTTTGTGGAGTAGAGGTTTTTGAAGTATGACCTGATGACTCTCTGGATTTCCTCATTGTCAGTTGTTATGTCCCCCTTTTCATTTCTGATTTTGTTAATTTGGATGCTCTCTCTCTGTCTTTTGGTTAGTTTGGATAAGGGCTTGTCTATCTTGTTGATCTTCTCAAAGAACCAACTCCTTGTTTCATTAATCCATTGTATTGTTCTCTTTATTTCTATTTTATTGATTTCAGCTCTCAATTTGATAATTTCCTGGCATCTGTTCCTCCTGGGAGACTTTGCTTCTTCCTGTTCAAGGACTTTCAGGTGTGCTGTCAAGTCACTATTGTGAGATTTCTCCAGCTTCTTTATGTGGGCATTCAGTGCTATGAATTTCGCTCTTAGCACTGCTTTCATAGTATCCCATAAGTTTGGGTATGTGGTGTATTCATTTTCATTGATCTCTAGGAAGTCTTTAATTTCTTTCTTTATTTCTTCCTTAACCCATTGGTGATTCAGTTGAGCATTATTCAGTTTCCATGAGATTGTAGGATTTTGTAGTTTTTTTTCTGTTGTTGAAATCTAACGTTAAACCTTTGTGGTCTGATAGAACACAGGGGGTTATTCCAATTGTTTTGTATCTGTTGAGATTTGCTTTGTGGCCAAGAATGTGGTCGATTTTAGAGAAGGTTCCATGGTTTGCTGAGAAGAAGGTATATTCTTTTTTGTTTGGGTGGAATGTTCTGTAGATATCGATTAAGTCCATTTGAGCCATAACATCAGTTAAGTTCATTATGTCTCTGTTAAGTTTCAATTTGGCCGATCTGTCCAGAGGTGAATGTGGGGTGTTGAAGTCTCCCACTATTAATTTGTGAGGTTTTATATGTGATTTAAGCTTTAGTAATGTTTCTTTTACATATGTGGGTGCCCTTGTGTTTGGGGCATAAATGTTCAGAATTGAGACTTCATCTTGGTGGATCTTTCCTGTGATGAGTATGTAATGTCCTTCATCATCTCTTTGGATTGATTTTAGTTTGAAGTCTATTTTGCTGGATATTAGGATGGCTACACCAGCTTTCTTCTTAAGACCATTTGATTGGAAAGTCTTTTCCCAGCCTTTCATTCTTAGGATGTGTCTGTCTTTGAATTTGAGGTGTGTTTCTTGTATGTAGCAGAAAGATGGGTCCTGTTTTCGTATCCATTCTGTTATTCTGTGTCTTTTTATAGGTGAATTAAGTCCATTGATATTAAGGGATATTAATGACCAGTGATTGTTCGTTCCTGTTGTTATTTTTATTTTTTGGTGGTAGTGTGTGTGTACTTCTCTTCTTTGGGGTTTACTGCTGTCGTGTTATCTATTGCCTGTGTTTTCATAGGTATATCTGCCTTCCTTAGGTTGGAATTTTCCTTCTAGTGCTTTCTGTAGGGCTGGGTTTATGGATAAGTATTATTTAAATCTTGTTTTGTCTTGGAAGGTCTTGTTCACTCCATCTATGATGATTGAAAATTTTGCTGGGTATATTAGTTTTGGCTGGCATCCATGGTCTCTTAGTGTCTGCATTATATCTGTCCAGGACTTCTGGCTTTCAAAGTCTCCATTGAGAAATCGGGTGTTATTCTGATGGGTTTGCTTTTGTAAGTCACTTGGCCTTTTTCCTTTGCTGCCCTTAATATTCTTTCTTTATTCTGTACATTTAGTTGTTTAATTATTATGTGGCGAGGGGACTTTTTTTCTGGGGGTCCAGTATGTTTGGTGTTCTATAGGCTTCTTGTATCTTCATAGGCATTTCCTTCTTTAAGTTGGGAAAGTTTTCTTCTATGATCTTGTTAAATATATTTTCTGTGCCTTTGAGTTGGTATTCTTCTCCTTACCCTATCCCTGTTATTCATAGGTTTGTTCTTTTCATGGTGTCCCAAATTTCTTGGACATTTTGGGTCATGACTTTGTTGGTTTTAGTGTTTTCTTTGACTGATGAATCTATTTCTTCTACCGTATCTTGAACACCAGAGATCCTCTCTTCCATCTCTTACATTCTGTTGATTATACTTGCCTCTGAAGTTCCTGTTTGCTTACTCAGATTTTTTATTTCCAACATCCCTTCTGCTAGTGTCTTCTTCATTTTTTTCTATTTCCCTCTTCAGGTCTTGGATTGTCTCCCTTGCTTTTTCATGATTTTCATTCAAGGATTCATTGTTTTCTTCTGCTTTAATTGTCCTTCCTCTAGTTTTTTTATAGCATTCTTCCCATTTTTTGTTTGTCTGTTCCTCTACTTTATTTTTGATTTCTTCTATATAAGGCTCTAGCCTCTTCATGATGTTACTTATAAGGTTGTTTTCTTCTTCTTCCATTCCGTGATGTTCAGGTCTAGCTTTTGGAGAAAGGCTAGGTTCTGGTGATGCTGTATTGCTCTTTATTTTGTTGTATGTACTTCTGCCTTGACATCTGCCCATTTCCTCTTGTGTTTGTTCTTGGTCTTATCAGTGTACTTGGTCCAGAGAGAGTCGACAGATTTAGGGAGCCTCTCTCTGGTCCAGGTGGAAGCTCTGGTCCAGATGGGAGCTCTGGTCCAGATGGGAGCTCTGGTCCAGATGTGAGTGCTGGCTGGATTGGAGCTGGGGGGCTGGACTCTGAGTCTCGGCAGTCCCTGATGTCTCCTTATTTTGTCCAGATGGGAGTTCCTCTGGTCTCTGGTCCAGATGGGAGTTCCCCTCATCTTATTTTTACCTGTCTTGTTCTCCCCCATATGGTTCTTCCTCATGTTCCATCTTATTCTTCTAGTTCTCCATTGAGTTTCTCCAGTCAAAATTCTCAAAACCTGTCTAAGTCTCTGAGGTTTACTGTTATATACCCATGCAATAGCAGTGCTCTAGCTAAAGCAAGTTCACAAGGCTTGAATTCTTAAAGGGTCATAAATGCAGAGAAGAATTTTTCTCAGACAATGACCATTAGGCTTTCTTTTATAATCCAAGAGGAGGAGTTCAACTAAGAGCTAATGATCGGATAATATATCAAAGGGAATTTATGTGCTTAATCTACATTCTTACAAGTGGTTAGGTAAATATTAGGAGTCTATAATGTTAGTATAAATACCACTAAGGCTGTATAAGAAAGGAGGGTCTGAGCTTAATTTGCCTTAATTCAGGAGGTCATTTGGCCTTGGATGATTGATAGGTATTTCAGATAAAATACACTGGTAGGAGTTCTTGAAAGCATACATAGCATACAAGGAAAATACTGCAGGAATTGGTTAGTATACATACAAGAGCTAAAATATCACCAAGACTTCTTAAATCATGGCTTGACCTTCAGAAAAGTCCTTGACCTTTCCAAGTAGTAGTTTTTGTGATAGTAGCTGAATTCCATTACATCTTCCTGCAGCTTGCAGCATAACATTGAAGATGATTTAGATGAATTCTAGAGTTCATATTGCACACAACATAATCAAGGAGCTGCAAAGGGAGGGGATGGAAGTAAGATTTTGTTGGATTCCTCTACATTTTCTTACTTTCTCACAGGGATGATGTGCTGCTAAGGACAGACCATAGGTGGGTGATTTAATTAGAGTGGCAATTAACACCTTGCAGGGAGAATTATTCTGAATTTCAGTACCTAGCTTTCGTTTCTGTAAGCTAAAATGAAGGAATGGTGGAACAAACCATGAGCCAGGACAGTCTTGAAGTGCTGAGTTCTTTGTTCTGCATGTGGTATGACTTCAGTGTTAAATGTGTACTTTATTAGGCAGATGCATTTGGGGACTAGTGTGAGGTATGCCTTGACATGAGGATTAGCAGTTCTCCAGACCCACTGTCCTCTGTGGGACATCACAGCACCTGGTGTTCTACTCAGGGCAGGGTTCATCAGTTTATGAGAGAAATTTGCACTCATTTGAAGATGCTATTGCTGAGTATTTCCAATATATATTACTTTACTTAATTTTTCCCATGTTTTGACTATGTTTTTCACTTCTCCTACCTCTTCCCAGATCCTATCCACTTCAGTCTTGAGTTTATTTGAGAGAAGCACAACTTTTAATTAAGTTTTAGTGATGGAAAGCACTCCTTTCGACAGTACTCATAATTCTTAAAAACTCAAAATGTGAGGGGAATGTGACAAGAAAAAGTGTGGATGTACTCAAACTCATGTGTCACAGACAGGTCCACTCACATTTGTGGCGACTGTGCTTTTAAAAACATGCACTCTCTAATTTTGCTTATCATAGAGCTCTACACTAAGTTGTGATTTTTTAACAGCAGGAATAAAATACACAGAATCTACATATCCTGCACAGCACTGTGTTTACATGCCATCCACTCTTACCCAAGTTTTCAATAGCAGGGAAGATAGGCAAGTTGGAGAAGCCAGTCCTGCAGTATGGAACCATCTTCTTGGCTCAAAGATTTTTAAAAAATGTAAAAAAAAATGTTTACTTGCATATCTAAATTTGTTTATAAGTCATGTATACCAAGTGCATGCAGCAGCCTGCAGAGGCTAGAAGAGAGTGTTCAGTGCCCTGGAATTTGAGTCATAGGCAGTTGTGTGGGTGCTGGGACCAGAACTCAGATCCTCTGCAAGAGCAGTAAGTACTCTAAACCCCTGAGCCATCTCTCCAGCTCCTTTAGGTATTTTATTGTGCTCTGCTTTAGGTATAGATAGATACCCTGCATCTCCATTTCTAGATGATGACATGGAGCTTATACCGCTGTATAGAATTGTAGGGCTTATACCGCTGTGTAGAACTGTAGGACTCAGGAACGATCTATTCAAGCATGCGTAAATGTTGTTTGTTGTCCTGTTAAACTATGTGAGGGTGATTTCTCATGTGGGTCAGGTTTACATAGAGACAGACAGAGTCACACAAGAGCACAAGGCCTCTCTGTAATAATCCCTGAGGTATGTGGATAATTTTCAAAAATTTTTAGAAGCCAGAATCTACCTACTTTGAAGATATTACATTGTTTCCTTAACAGGTGACAAACCACTTCTCTGTACACATGGAAATACTCAGCTTGATTAGTGTGTTTTCTCAGAGCTTCCAGCAGATGGCACCAAACCCACAAAAATTACTGAAGTAAAATTTTATAGGCCTGGAGGTGGCATTAGAATAAATATCTTTAATAAGCATTCTCCATCCCACCCCCTCCCCCCAAAAAAGAGAAGGCCTTCCAGGTATATCAACAGAACATGGTATAACAAAATCAATTCAGATTCAGAAGAATATATATATTCTTCTCTCATATACTATATTCCAATTCCTGCTCAGGAATATCAACAGAATATGGCATAACCATTTACAATAAGACTAGAACCAAACCCTCATATCAAGGCTGGAAGAAGCAACCCAGGAGGAGGAAAAGGGTCTCAAGTTCAGAGTCAGATACACCCCCAATTCCACTGTTAGGAGTCCCACAAGAACACCAAGCTACACAACCATACCACATCTGCAGAGGACCTAGCTCAGACAGAGGAGGAGTCTCAGGGTTGGGGGATGGTAGGAGTGGAGGGAGGGAAAACTGAAGTCAGGATATAATGTATGAAAGAAGATAGAGGTAGAGATAAAGAAAGATATAGATATAGATGATATAGATGTAGATGATATAAATATAGATGCATCCCATTTGGAGGTAAGTGAATTCATCTGAATATGAATTGATCAGATAAGTATCGCAGGCAGAATGTGCCTTTCGGCATCTTGAAATAAATACTTCAGTGTGTCACTTTTGCAATGAATGAAATCTGATCCACCTGATTAAATCAAGAAATAGTTCCCTACTTGAAGTTTTATTACCAATGGTTTTTTTAAGAAAATAAAATATTTAAACTTTTTCATTTCACTTTTTCTGTATGTTCTCATGATTCAAGTTTATGCTTTCTAAACATATATATATATATATATATATATATATATATATATATATGTGTGTGTGTGTGTGTGTGTGTGTGTATGTATATCAGAGACTGCACTCTGCTATCCTCCCGCTTCCTCCCACTCTATATTTGGGGACATTTAGAGAGAGAAGTCAATCTTTAGGGACCCTGGGAACTTGAAGTTGCACTTTCTGACATGTCCCAACAGGAAAAATGTTCTATTGTACTCTATAGACTTCAAAAACTATTCAGGTCCAGGCAGTGGTGGCACACACCATTAATCCCAGCACTTGGGAGGCACAGGCAGGCAGATCTTTGTGAGTTCAAGTCCAACCTGGTCTACAATGCAAGTTCCGGGACGGGCTCAGGGCTTGGATCTGCCTCTACTGAATGTACCAGGTTCTGCTGACTCCCTATAGGAGGCCTTACCTTGTCAGAGGAGGGAATGGGGGGTGTATTGTGGAGGAGACTGTGGAAGATGGGAGGAGGGAAGAGAGGAAGATCTGTAATTGGTATGTAAAATGAATAAAAATTCTTTAATTAAAAATATGTTTAGTTTCATTTTCTTTGCTCTTTTTCTAGACCATATGCAAGTCTTTACTTCACATCAGTAGAGTTATGCAAGTAGCTCATAACATTGTCTAAACTTCGTGCTTAGCAGCAGCATCTCTATTTTCGGGAGTCGTTTTCAGATCTTGTAATTCTCAATACCTTTGTGTTAAACATCTCTGAGATGTACCCTTGTCAGCAGTCATGGATCCCCATTTCCCTAAGTTGGGCACTTGCCCTTCCTTTAGAGGGCCTCCCAATGAGGCTATTCCTACTATGTCCCCAACTTCCAACCTCTTGTCATGAGTTCTGAGAAGCATTTTCACAAATGCACAGGTGATAATCTCATCCATGATCTTCCACTTTAAGAACTTCCAATGCTCCTAAACAAGGCAGCTCAGAGCATTCACCAAAGACACTTCTCTGGGCCTATTTCATGTCACTCTTATCTTTGTCTACATTCTGGTTTAGGATCTTTCTCAGGCTGCTCTATGAATATACAGGTCTTCTACATGCTCTTTGATGTGGTGAAGCTGTTTTCCCACCTGGATCTTATATTCTTCATATGAGATGCAGGCATCTCCCCATGAGAATCCACCAGGTGACTGAGGTCAGTAGCAGAGCTCCTGCCATGTACTCCCCATGGCTCCGTGAAACTCTCGGTGGCACATCCCTCTGTAATACACTCAGTTCATCTTTTAAAAAAGTGGTCCCAATCTTTTTGCCCAATTTCTTGAGCAAACTAAAGACCAACATTGGTAACCTGATGAAATGGATAAACAAAGAAATATTGAGAAGACACTGGAATGTTATTGATTTGTAGGAGTCAGGCTGTCTCCCATTAGCAAGATGTTTTCCCTACAAGAATGCTCAGGTAGCCAGGCGTTGGTGGCACACGCCTTTAATCCCAGCACTCAGGAGGCAGAGGCAGATGGATCTCTGTGAGTTGGAAGCCAGCCTGATCTATAAAGATAGTTCCAGGAAAGACACAAAGCTACACAGAGAAACCCTGTCTAAAAAAAAAAAAAAAAAAAAAAAAAAAGAATGCTCAGGTATAAGATGGTGGCTGTCAGCAGGTACCTGTAAGGCTGTCAGAAGATCAATGATGTCTATTTTTCCTGTCTCCAAGGGCTGTCTAAGATCAGAGTTTATATGGAGAACTAATCCAAGATTAAAAAAGAAACCTGAATATATAAAAATAAAACAAACTGATAAATAGAGAGGGATTTTTTTCAAAGAAAAAATTTTTATTCATTTTACACACCAATCAAAGATTCCCCCTCTTCCCTCTTTCTGCCCCCCAGCCTCCCCCTCCCAACCCACCCTCCACTCCCACCCACAAGGATGGGAGGTACATCCAGTTGAGTCAAGTCCAAGCCCTTCCCCCTGCCTCAAGGCTGCATGAGGTATCCCATCATAGGTAGTGGGCTCCAAAAAGCCTGCTCATGCACCAGAGATGGATTCTGAGTCAGGGTCCCCCACCACCACCAGCAGATCAAGCTGCACAACTGTCTTGCCATGCAGTGGGCCTAGTCCAGTCCCATGCAGGCTCCACAGCCATTGATCCAACTTTCTTGAGTTCCCTCTAGTTTGGTTATCCCTGCACATTTCCCCATCATCATTCTTATGCACTTGCTCATAGAATGCCTCTTCCCTCTCTTTGACTGGACTCCTGGAGCTCTGCCTAATGATCTCTGCATCTGCTTCCGACAGTCATTGGAGAAAAGCTCCATGATGACAGTTAGTATATTCACCGATCTGATCACTGAGATAAGCCAGTTCAGTTCAGGCACCCTCTCCACTGTTTCTAGTAGCCCAAGCTGGGGTCATCCTTGGGAATTCCTGGCAATTTCCCATTCCCAGGTTTCTCTCTAACCCCATCCATGATATCTTTCTCTATCATGATAGATATCTTTCATTGCTTTCCCCCTCCATCCCTGTTCCCTTATGTTCTCATCCCCTATCCCCTACCCTTCATTGCCCACACCCCATCCCCATTTTACTCATGGAGATATGGTCTATTTCCTTTTCCCAGGGTGATCCATACATCCCTCTTTGGATCTTCCTTGTTAGGTAGCTTCTCTGGAGTTGTGGGTTGTTGTCTGATTATCCTTTACTTTACATCTAGTATCCACTTATAGGTGAGTACATACCATGTTTGTCCTTCTGAGTCTGGGTTACCTCACTCAGAATAATATTTTCTAGTTCCATGCATTTGCCTGCAAATTTCATGAAGTCATTGTTTTTTTTTTTCTGCTGAGTAGTACTCCATTGTGTATATGTACCACATTTTCTTAATCCATTCTTCAGTTGAGGGGCATCTAGGTTGTTTCCAGGTTCTGGCTATTATGAATAATGCTGCTATGAACATGGTTGAGCATGTGTCCTTGTGGTATGATTGCGCATTCCTTGGGTATATGCCCAAGAATGGTGTAGCTGGATCTTAAGGTAGATTGATTCCCAATTTTCTGAGAAACTGCCATACTGATTTCCAAAGTGGCTGTACAAGTTTGCATTTCCACCAACAGTGTAGGAGTGTTTCCCTTGCTTCACATCCTCTCCAACATAAGCTGTCTTCAGTGTTTTTGATCTTAGCCATTCTGACAGGTGTAAGGTGGTATCTCAGAGTCATTTTGATTTGCATCTTCCTGATGATTAAGGATGCTGAGCAATTCCTTAAATGTCTTTCGTCCATTTGAAATTCTTTCTTTGAGAATTTTCTGTTTAGCTCTATAGTACATTTTTTAATTGGACTGTTTGTTATTTTGTTGTCTAGTTTCTTGAGTTCTTCATATATTTTGGGGATCAGCCCTCTGTCAGATGTGGGGTTGGTGAAAATCTTTTCCCATTCTGTATGCTGTCATGTGTCTTATTTACTGTGTCCTTTGCCTTACAGAAGTGTCTCAGTTGATTAATTGTCGCCCTCAGTGTCTGTGCTACTGGAGTTATATTTAGGAAGTGGTCTCCTGTGCCAATGCATTCAAGACTACTTCCTACTTTCTCTTCTGTCAAGTTTAGTGTAACTGGTTTTATATTGAGGTCTTTGATCCACTTGGACTTGAGTTTTGCACAAGGAGATAAATATGGATATATTTGCAGTCTTCAATTCGATTACACTGGTCCACATGTCAGTTTTTATGCTAATACCAGGCTGTTTTTATTACTATAGCTCTATAGTAGAGATTGAAGTCAGAGATGGTGATGCCTCCAGAGGTGGCTTTGTTGCACAGGATTCTTTTAGATATCCAGGTTTTCTGTTTTTCCAAATGAAGTTGAGTATTGTTCTTTCTAGGTCTGTGAAGAATTATGTTGGGATTTTTATGCACATTGCATTGAATCTGTAGATTGCTTTTGATAAAATTGCCATTTTTACTATGTTAATCCTACCTATCCATGAGCATGGGAGATCTTTTCATTTTCTGATATCTTCTTCAATATCTTTCTTTAGAGATTTAAAGTTCTTATCAAAAAGGTTCTTCACTTATTTAGTTAGTGTTATCCCAAGGTATTTTATATTATTTGTGGCTATTGTAAAGGGTGGTGTTTCTCTGATTTCTTTTTCAGTCCTTTTATCATTTGTATGTAGGAGAGCTACTGATTTTTTTTAAATTAATCTTGCATCCTGCCACATTACTGAAGGAGTTTATCAGCTGTAGGAGTTCCCAGGTGGGATTTTTGGAGTCACTTATGTAGACTATCATATCATCTTCAAATAGTGAAAGTTTGACTTCTTCCTTTCCAATTTGTATTCCCTTGCTCTCCTTATGTTGTCTTATTGCTCTGGCTAGAACTTCAGGTACTATATTGAATAAGTATGGGGAGAGGGAACAGCCTTGCCTTGTTCCTGATTTTAGTGGAATTGCTTTGAGTTTCTCTGCATTTAATTTCATATTGGCTGTTGGCCTGCTGTAGATTGCCTTTATTGTGTTTATGTATGTTCCCTGTATTCCTGATCTCTCCAAGACCTTTATCATGAAGGGGTGTTGGATTTTGTCAAAGGACTTTTCAACATCTAATGAAATGATCATGTGGGTTTTTTTCTTTCAGTTTGTTTATATGGTGGATTACATTGACAGACTTTTGTATGTTGAACCAACCTTACATCTCTGGGATGAAGACTACTTGATCATGGTGGATAATTGTTTTGATGTGTTTTTGGAGTCTGTTTACCAAATATTTTATTGAGTATTTTTGCATCAATGTTCATGAGGGAGATTGGTCTGTAATTCTCTTTCTGTGTTGCATCTTTGTGTGGCTTGGGAATCAGAGTAACTGTAGCCTCATAAAAGGAGTTTGGTAACATTCCTTCTGTTTCTATTGTGTGAAACAATTGGAAGAGTATTGGTATTAACTCTTCTTTGGAGATCTGGTAGAATTATGCACTGAAACCATCTGGTCCTGGACTTTTTTTGGTTGGGAGACTTTTAATGATTATTTCTACTTCCTTAGGGATTATTGGTCTATTTAACTTGTTTAACTGGTCTTGATTTAACTTTGGTATGTGGTACCTATCTAGAAAATTGTCCATTTCTTTTAGATTTCCCAGTTTTGTGGAGTAGAGGCTTTTGAAGTATGACCGACCTGATGATTCTCTGGATTTCCTCATTGTCAGTTGTTATGTCCCCCTTTTCATTTCTGATTTTGTTAATTTGGATGCTCTCTCTCTGCCTTTTGGTTAGTCTGGATAAGGGCTTGTCTATCTTGTTGATCTTCTCAAAGAACCAACTCTTTGTTTCATTGACTCTTTGTATTGTTCTCTTTGTTTCTATTGTATTGATTTCAGCTCTCAATTTATTTCCTGGTGTCTATTTTTCCTGGGTGACTTTACTTCTCCTTGTTCAAGAGCTTTTAGGTGTATTGTTAAGTCACTAGTGTGAGATTTCTCCAACTTCTTTATGTGGACATTTAGTGCTATGAATTTTCCTCTTAGCACTGCTTTCATAGTGTCCCATAAGTTTGGGTATGTGGTGTATTCATTTTCATTGATCTCTAGGAAGTCTTTAATTTCTTTCTTTATTTCTTCCTTAACCCATTGGTGATTCAGTTGAGCATTATTCAGTTTCCATGAGATTGAAGGTTTTCTGTAGTTTTTTTTAATTGTTGAAATCTAACTTTAAGCCATGGTGGTCTGATAGAATACAGGGGGTTATTCCAATTTTTTTTGTATCTGTTAAGATTTGCTTTGTTTGATGTGTGGTCAATTTTAGAGAAGGTTCCATGGTGTGCTGAGAAGAAGATATATTCTTTTTTTGTTAAGGTGGAATGTTCTGTAGGTATTGATTAAATCCATTAGAGTCATAACATCAGTTAGGTCCCTTATTTCTCTGTTAAATTTTGATCTGGCAGATCTGTTCAGTGGTGACTGTAGGGTGTTGAAGTCTACCACTATTAATGTGTGGGGTTTGATATGTGATTTAAGCTTTAGTAATTTAGGAATGGAATTCCACCCTCTTAAAAATCTGCTGAGATCTGCTTTCCATTCCTTGACTGAGTGCACATGCCTGAACCAGGTGGATGCACATGGTAGCCATTCTGTGTGACCATGGCAACAGTAATAATGCACACAGGCCGTAGGGGCCCAATGAGCAGTGTTTGCTGAGCCTAGGGGCTCAGGGACAGTGTCACAGTCACAGACAGAAAGAATAGAGTTTGTCAATTCAGTAGGTAAGAGTAGAGGTGGAAGGAAACTAAGTAACGTTTCTTTTACATATGTTGGTGCCCTTATATTTGGGGCATAAATGTTTAGAATTGAAACTTCATCTTGGTGGATGTTTCCTGTGATGTTCTTCTCGATCTCTTTTGATTGATTTTAGTTTGAAGTCTATTTTGTTGGATACTAGGATAGCTACACCAGCTTGCGTCTTAAGTTCCCTTGATTGGAAAGACTTTCCCCAGTCTTTTACTCTAGGGTAGTATCTGTATTTGAAGTTGAGGTGTCTTTTTTGTATGCATCAGAAAGATGGGTCCTGCTTTCATATCCATTCTGTTAGTCTATGTCTTTTTATAGGTGAATTAAGTCCATTGATATTAAAGGATATTAATGACCAGTGATTGTTAATTCCTGTTATCTTCTAGTGGTAGTATGTGTGTATTTCTCTTCTTTGGGATTTACTGCTGTCAGGTTATCTATTGCCTGTGTTTTTGTGGGTATATCTGACTTTCTTAGGTTGGAATTTTCCTTCTAGTGCTTTCTGTAGGGCTGGATTTGTGGATAGGTATTGTTTAAATCTGTTTTTGTCTTTGAATGTCTTGTTCACTCCTTCTATGGTGATTGAAAGTTTTGCTGGGCATATTAGTCTAGGTTGGGATCCTTTGTCTCTTAGTGTATGTATTACATCTGTCCAGGACATTCTGGCTTTCAAACTCTCCATTGTGAATTCAGGTGTTATTCTGATGGGTTTGCCTTTATAAGTCACTTGGCCTTTTTCCTTTGCTGCTCTTAATATTCTTTCTTTATTCTGTATATTTAGTGGTTTAATTATTATGTGGTGAGGGGACTTTTGGGGGGCTAGTCTATTTGGTGATCTATAATTATCTTATATCTTAATAGGCATTTCCTTCTTTTTGGGGGGAATACTTACTTCCATGATTTTGTTGAATATATTTTCTGTGCCTTTGAGTTGGTATTCTTCTCCTTCCTCTATCCCTATTCTTCTTAGGTTTGAACTTTTCATGGTATCTCAGATTTCCTGGACATTTTGTCTTATGATTTTTGGCTTTGGTATTTTCTTTGACAGTGGAATCTACTTCCTCTATTGTATCCTCTACACTAGAGATTCTGTCTTTTGTAATATTTTGGTTATGCTTGCATCTCTGTTTCCAGTTTGTTCAGATTTTTTATTTCCAGCATTCCCTCTGTTTGTGTCCTCTTCATTGTTTCTATTTCAGTTTTCAGATCTTGAACAGTTTCCTTCACATTTAATTGCTTTTTCATGGTTTTCTTGGCTTCCTTTAAGGGATTTATTGAATTTTTCCAATTTTTTGTTTGACTTTTCCTCAATTTCTTTAAGAGAATTCTGCATTTTTTCTTTAAAGGCCTCTAGCATCTTAATGAAGCTATTTTTAAGGTCACTTTCTTCTGCTTCTTGTACATTGTAGTGTTCAGGTCTTCCTGTTGGAGAAGGGTTAGGTTCTGGTGATGCTATATTGCTCTTTATGTTGTTGTACATATTTTTGCACTGATGTCTACCCATCTCTTCCTCTAATAGGTGCAAGAGGTGCCTGTGTCAGAGCAAGCTGCTATTAGTAGACTCTGTGCTTGTTGTGTCTGTGTCTCAGGAGGCCCCTCTGGGTTCAATCTTAGCTATTGGTTTAATTGAAGCTAGCAGATTCTGTGTCTCAGGAAGCCACTCTTGGTCCAATGAAAGCTGGTAGATTCCTTGTCTCAGGAAGTTACTGGGGTCATAGGAAGATAGGTATTGGGGTAGGGTGTGTGTCTTGTAGATTGCAGGGTCCATGGGGGGTTTTGGTGGGGGAAATCTAGATGAAGGAGTTTTCCCTGCTGGCCAGCAACTGGGGCAGTGTTGGGTGGGGGTTCCCAGGGACTGGCTGTGTCCCAGACCCTGGGTCCTAGAGGCAGGACTCTCTGGGTGGGAGAAGAGTCACTCACTTCTTGGTCCAATGATAGCTGGCAGATTGTATTCCTTGTCTCAGGAAGTTACTGGGGTTGCAGGCAGATGGGTATTGGGATAGGGCATGGGTCTTGTAGATTGCAGAGTCTAATGGGAGTTTTCCCTGCTGGCCAGAAACTGAGGCAGAGTTGGGTGGGCGTTCTGGAGAAGGGTTGTAAAGACAGGTGTTCAGGACTAATTAATGCTTCATTTGAAGTCAGAGGGACAATTAGGTGAACATCAATGTCTCTTTGTACTTTGAGATTCTGTGGAGGCCAGTAAGGGGAGCCTCTGCAGAGCCTTGGAATTAACATGTTTAGGACTTTGAAGGCCTCTGGTTTGCTAGTGCCATCTGCACTGATAAAACATGATTTGAGAGAGTGATAATTAGAGCCCTTGCTCAGGTATGTTGTTCTGATAACTGAGACTGTCCACTTCAAATGACTGCCATTTTCCTCTAAATTTTTCTGCCTCACTCATAAAATAGGAGTATTGGGGGGCTTGGTTAATAAAACATGTTCAAACTGCTTTTGAGTGATAGACTATTGTTAGGGTTGGGGTTCAAAACAGAGAGCTCCACTCCGATATTGGGTCACAAATGAAGCTTTACTTTAACACGAGCTCGTGGGACACCAGCGCAAGGAGTAGCTGGTGACCCCGAGTTTGAGACTCACAGGCCTTTTATGAGGCAGTTCTACCAGGGCAGGGGCGTGTGGTCACCCCGAGTGCAGACACCTGGACGCCAGATGTCTCCACGGTCTTTCTCAGAGTCTGGGTAGGTAAACGAATTCCAAGCTTATCTAGCAAAGGGTTATTTGGCAAGCATTCTTTTCAAGCGATTTATCTTGCAAACGCAACCGCAGGGGTCATCCTGCAAGCATCCTGTTAGCATAGCATGATGGGCTAACTTTTCTGTTATGGGGCATGGGGGCAGAGTGCAGTATTTTCCACTGAATCTGCAATTAGCAGAGCTAGTGGGGGGGCCTTTGTTTCCCTTACAATGGCCCTTTCACTATGTTCTATATTTCAAATATATTAACTTGTTCAATTTTTTCCATATATGTAAAGTACCAGTGAGATGTCTGTTTCATGGGTTCATTCTCAGCTTTCTTTAGGACTAGGGTCAAGGATTTTATAAAGTCTTGACCAGTTTCTGACCTGGACACCAAAACCAGAGTTTTCAAATATGAACATATCAATCACCCCAGGCCTCTTGCTTTGTACATTGTAGAAATTGATGTCGCAGTTTCTCAGGAAGGTGGGAATCAATCTACCTCAAGATCCATCTATATCATTCTTGGGCATATGCCCAAAGGACACTTAATCTTTCCACAGAGAGACTTGCACAACCATGTTCATTTCTGCTTTATTCATGATAGCCAGGAATTGAACATTTCCAAAAATGGAAATCTAATACAGTAGAATTTTCCTAAAATATATACATCTATGAAGGCAATATAACTGAAATTGTCAAATAATGAGGGAGACAGAGTCCTAACTGGCCATCTCTTATAACAAATGAAACTTCCAGTATTGTGATTCTAATTGAGTTGTTGGCCGAAGAGGTCCCTTGGAAGCTCCAAAATGACCCAGGCTGTTGCCAAGACAATAGGTTATTCTCCACCAACTAGCAGCAAGGGCCCATTGCTGAAACAATACCTACACAACTCACTGAACATGGAGAGGTTGAGCTGGTGTCTGCACAGAGCCTTCACCCCTACATTCTAGCGTCTTTGTTACTAGTATATCTATACTAGTGCAGAGGTTCTCAAACCTCCCAATGCTGTGACCCTTTAATACAGTTCTTCATGTTATGGTGACCCCTGACCACAAAAATTATAATGTTGCTACTTCATAACTGTAATTTGGTTCCTGTTATGGTCATAATGCAAATATCTGAAATGCAAGCTATCTGATATGCAGCCCCCAAAGGGGTCAAGATCCACAGGTTGAGAACTGCTGTGCTAAGGCAATGATGACACAAACCCTGTCAGAATAACCAACTAATATATGATTTAACTTAAGGCTCATTCCATGAGATGGAACCCATACCTGACACTGTTTGGGTGACCAAGAACCTTTGATTAGAAAGCCAAGAGACTTAGAGTAAACCCAAATATTGCTATTCTAACAAACAAAACAAAACAGAATACATAGCAATAAAATGGCTCCTAATGACATTAGATATAGATCATTGTTTTACTCAAACATCATCAGAGAAATTTCTCCTGGAGAAGATGGAAACAAATACAGAGACCCACAGCCAGACATTATGCAGAGAGTGAGAAACCTTGGAATACTTGGCCCTAAAACAGATGTGTCCATCAAAACCTTCCCCTCCCCCAGGGCTCAGAAAACCCTGTAAGAGAGAAAGCAGATGGTATAAGAGCCAGAGGGATTAGAGGACACCAAGAGACCAATGCCCTCTAACTTAACATGATCAAAGCACATAGGAACTAACAGAGACTGCAGCAGCATGCATAGGGTTCTTCAGGGCTCTGTACCAGGTCCTCTGTGTATAATATACATACAGGTTTAGTGTTTTGGATCTCTGCTTCTTGTGCTTTCTCTTGGGCTCTTTTCCTTCTGTTTGTTTTGTCCAATTCAAACATCTTAGTTTTTGTTTTGTCTTATTGTATTATTTATCATCCTTTATTAGCCTGTTTGTGTTCTAATGAGAGACAGAAAGGGGGTGAATGTTGGTGGGATGGTAGGTGGGGAGGAACTGGGAAGAGCAGATGGAGGGAAAATAATAATTAGGATATATTATGTTAGAAAAAAAAATATTTTCAATAAAAGGAAACAAAAATGAAGTTAAAATGAAGCTGATCATAAACTGACCCAGACAAGAAGCAAATAGAGGGGAGATAGAAAGCAGAGGTCCATGTTTCTACTCAGTAAAGGAAGTGATCTTGTAGATTAGTTAGGAAAAAGTTCTCCGTATACAGCTCTGGCAGGAGAACCTCTCCCCCTTACAGTAGTTGAAGAACACAGTGGAGGCAGTGAACATGAAAGGCACTGGCAATAGAAAGATAAAACCTGAAGGACAACTCCTTCCTCAGCAGGAGGGAACAGACTTATATATGTCACTGAGCACATCACAGAAGGAAACACCTCAACTGTGTTAATGACAGTCTGTGCCTCATAGAAACTTGGAATGACTGTGAGTGTAGGCTGAGAATTTTCTGCAGGATATAAAGACAGCTTTGGTGCAGATTATCCAGGGAGAACAATGGAGGAAGAGGACTACACAGTGTTTCTGCAGAACTCAACAACAGACCAGGAACATTTCTGACTCACAAAACAAACATAGGAGCTTTATTCTGTTGATTGAGAGGGCCTTGTTCTCCTGGTGTCCTCCATCCCCTCTGGCACTCTGCCTTCTCTTCTTCAGAGCTCCCTGAGCAATGAGGGGAGGGAGCTGATGGAGACATCCCATTTAGAAATGAGTCTCTCTCTCTCTCTCTCTCTCTCTCTCTCTCTCTCTCTCTCTCACTCCCTCTCTCTCTCTCTCTCTCCATACTATGTGACTATGGGTCTCTGTATGTGTTCCCATCTTCTGCAGGAGGAAGCTTAACTTATAATGACTGAATAAGGCACTGATCTATGGGTATTTCAGAATAGCAATAGGAGCCACTATATTACTACTTTTATTTTTTTAAATCAGTAGTATTTGATCTAAATATTGATTTTTACCTAGGCCTCTTGACTATGTAGTCTCTGGTTCTTGGTCAAGCAGTATCAGGTAAGATTTCCTTCTCATGGGGTAGGACTTAAGTCAGACATGGTTTGGTTACCCCCACAAGTCTGTGACACCATTGCTTTGCATATTTTGAGTATGACTGTTTTGTTCAAATGTATGTGTGTGCACTGTGTGTATGTCTGTTGACCATAGTGGGCAGAAGAAGGTATCAGATCCCTTGTAACTGAAGTTACAGATAGCCAGGTGTGAGCTATCACTTGAGTGCTGGAACCAAACCTAGGTCCTCTGGAAGAACAGCCAGTGTTCTTAGTCACTAAGATATCTCTCCTGACATGACCGACTATTGTCTTTCTGAATTAATTGAATGATACTCTAAGAACAAAATATTTTTATTTAAATAAAATATCTGTGCTTTCTTGTGTTAGACCTCATGCTTGGAAAAACATGAATGCACAGGTTGGCTAAAGCTAGGAGTAATGATAGCATCTATAGGAGAGAATGCTACCATCACTCTTTATTTTATCTGTATTTTGGATGCCATTTTTACTCACTGTTCTTTATCCATGACTAATTTTAGGGCATCATTCACTACTAGGAGAAATTTACTAATTCTTACTTTTCAGGAGAAAATGAAATAATAGTAAATTCAGACGTCTTTGAAAAGTCTTTTATTAAGAACTGGAAAGTGGATGTCAGGATATCAGGATGTCATTACCATCATATGATGCTGATTTCTAAAATGAAGAACGCAGAAGAGTCCTTTCCTTGATATCACACCTTATGATTTTCCTGATGTACAATATCTAAGTATTATAACATAGTGTAAGATCTAGAATATCAGCTCCAAACCATGAAGCAACCACTTCATGTCAGGTCAGGTTATTGTTGTGCCCTGGGCGAGAGACCCCCAAAGAGACCACCAGAGACAGGAACTCACCAAAACGCAAAAGCAAGGTTTATTGAAGCTGTTCAAGCCAAGGCAGGGCCCTGGTCAAGCCACCCAACACAGCAGAGGATAGAGGAGGTGCCTGCCCCTCTGCAAGCTCAGGTTTTAAAGGCAAAAACCACAAGGAAAATTGTACAAGTACAATTCTGATTGGCTCAAGTTTTAGGGGCTTTCCAGAATTTCTGTGTTATCTTATTTGGAGATTTAATCAGTTGTTTGTCAAACTTTATAGATTACCTCCGGCAAACATCCTGACTTTGTTGACCTTCTCCAGCATTTGGGCATTCTATGGTTAATCAGTTGCTCCCAGATGGCTCTTCAAACATCCTGACTTTGTCCTGGGACCTATGTGAGCAGCTCTGAGAATTTTGAAACTCAGGCCTCTTTCCATCTGGGATAAGAGGCTTGCTTGAAATGGGGGCACTTTGGTTCTTCAGTTATGATTGAGAGTGATTGATGTCAGGGCTGACACTGCTCTGAGGGTGTTTACACAGCATGAATTCCATGGATGTGCTGCTAAATGCCTGACATTATCCATGTTCAGGAAGAGGCAGACTCACTTGGTGAACAGACTCACAGTCAGATTACAGGACAGAAATACAGGCTTCTGACACAACCCTAATTCCTTCATTTCAGTTACAGACATTCTGGTCTTATAGTAGGGCTCTTATGCTTAGATTTAGGGTCTCTAATTCTTTTTATTTCATTACATTCATCACTGCTAATAAGAAAAAAAACCCAAAAATTTAGAATAATTCCCACATGCAAATAATTTTGTCAGCTCTTAAGACATATACTATTAATTTAGTCTTTTTGCAACCCCACCCTATGGATTTTATTATTTTGGTTAATTTGGCAAAGCTTGCCTAGTTTTATGGTAGTCTTTCCCTTTATATTTAATTTAATTAGTTTCTATTTTATGAAATATTTATGTATAACCACTTTATAACAGGCATTACCATAGTAGAACATCTTTTAAAATAAGTAAAAACATCTTTAAAGGCACACTGAAAATTAAATGCTTTCTACTATGTCTTGTAGGAAAAAAAAAGAAACTCATATGAAGAGCAAAAATAACTGCAACATACACCCTTTTATTGCCCTGCCCCTCTCCACTGTGCATATCATCCTCCAAGTGCAGACATTCCAACTGTGTTAGCATCTCATGCTTCTACTTACTCAGTCATCACATGTTCTGCTGTCCACTGGTCAAGAAAATACATCTCATGTTGTCTTGTGGTGAACATTCACATCCTTATACATGCACACTCTGGTTTCTGTGTTATTTGGAAAAGGTTTTCTGCTGACTTCTGATTCCCACACATCTTCCCAGGCTCCAGTTCTGCTCACATTTCCCAACTCTCATTCCCTATCTCCTTTTCCGTTGCTCTCTATGAACTCTTTAGAATAGGCTTTCGATTCACTCTTCTATGGGAGACATTCTAATTAAGGGCTTTTTGTAACATGGTGATTCTACTCTGTCAGTGTGCCAGGGATGATAACAGACCATGCTGTTTGATTTTTCTAACTCTGCAGTGGAACTCAAACTCCAGGATGCTGACACACCCAGGAGTGTTTTCATTGTTCAAAGCGGGTTTTGCTACCCTCCATCTTTTACTTACTTAAGCTTGAAACCTTTTCTTCTCATCTAATCACTTACCATGACACACAAATTGCTCATTACTGATAGCAGTCATTATAAAGCAATTTCTTTAAATAAAGGACTAGTTAAAAAGTTACTTTGAAACCTGTTTTATGAGTTTATCTCTTTAGAAGTGAAGTAGGTCTTCATGGTAAACTGTGTTTGCTTTTCTTAGTCAGAGGCCCAGTAGCTCTAGAAAAGAGAGGCCTGAGGCATGATTTAAATGAGTTAACAATGCCACTACAGCCAAGGGGAAGGAGCTGGTGTGTTTGCCCTTCTAAAGCTGCAGTTAGTAAGTCAGTATCATCAGAGATCTTGGGAGGATAAATTACAGCAGGAAGTATAATCCAACTGGCCTCCGTATTGATGAAAATGGCAGCGACCTATTACTAGCTAGACAGTTGTACTAGGCTCCAGTGATCTTCAAGGCTTCCTTGGTGAGTCTTCTGCTCTCATACAGGCCAACATTAAATCTTCTGCAAAAGACAGCATCTGCCTTTTAAATAAGAGCCCTATTCCTAGCAACAGGATCAGTATGAGCTCATGGAGGTTAATTAACCCCTTGATGAGTGAATACCAGCATGGCATAATCAACGCTTTTCAACATCACCAGCTCTGAGGTCTATGTTCCAACTTTTGAGCTTTTGGAGGAAAGCTTGTTACTCAAACCACAACGAGGACTGCCTGAAGAGCAAAAACACACAGACATTATTAACATTTGATTTTCATGGATCTTAAGGATAAAATTAAGATTAGCTGTGGCAGCTACATGACATTTAACTTTGTGTGCTGGGTAAAAATAGCTCAGTAATCAAAGTTAAGGTGACCTAAAATAAATAATCACTGGGTATGTTTTCTAGTTTCGGATGAACAATTTCCTAACAAATGCCCCCCCCATCCCATCTTGGGCAGAATGCACTACATATTTCTTTTTTGATTTATATATGTGTATATGTGAGACCCTCACTCTATTCTCTAAGACAAAGAAGGAGGCTTGAATAAAGATATCTTAATATAGACAGACCCAGGCCAGTTTCAAGCTCCCAGAAATGATGGGCATCAGCCCCAGGAACTTTAAAGTACAAAGTCAGGAAGAGCCCTCTGGTAACAACTAATTAACAAAAGAGTGCCCCAAATGCCTACAAAAGTCAGGCCATTTGGTGGTGACTCATTAACCATGGGATGTCCCAATGCTTCTCAACTCTGGCTGTAAAAGTTCTAACAGAGCAAATGGACAAACAAAAATAAGATAACACAAAGGCCCAGGAAGATTTAGCCAATTAGAATTGTACCTGTACTAACTTCCCCACAACCTAGAGGGACTCATGGGTTTTGCCTTTAAAAAGCCTGCCTCAGGAAGAAAGGGAACTCCTCCCTGCCTCCCTGCTCTGTGACTAGTGAGTGCTTGGGATGAGTTCCCTGCCAGGCTTGTACTGCATGCCCACAACAAACCTTGCTTTTGTATTCTGGACATCCTTAGTCTTTGGTGGTCTCTCTGGGGGTGATTTAGGCATAACATATATGCATATATTTTAGAATTTTTTGAAATTTATTTCTAAATGTCACTGTTTTAAAAAGCAACAGATTTGTAGTAAATACACTTGCATGAGCAAAAGTAAAAACTTAGCACAAAAATATGAAATTTGACAGTAAAATTTGAATACAGTGTTCTGGATCCAAGTAGAATAGAAGTAGGCAAGGACTGTGGTTACCTCAGCAGTCTGTGGTCTATATTGAGATCAACCAAGGTTTAGGATAGCTACTTCACATTTACATCAGTGCTGACTGGAAGCCAAAGAAATCTATTTAGGTTAGCTGTTCAGAGAAACTATAGGGCTAAACTTTCCTTTAAATCAATTATTTTTAAGGCAATCTGTTCTCTTTTAGTGGCAATTGAGGTTAAGTCAAACACAGAGAGCTTTACAAAGACCAAACATCAAATGACTAATTGTTTCCAGTCTTTGTTCTAGGTCACCTTTAATTTGATTTGCTTTCATGTATTAATTGACAAAATTCATAGATAAATTCTGTCAGGCCAAAGTTTCAACTGTACTTCCAACTTCCAACTGTTCCCAAGCAGAATTAATATTTCTAAGTTAAAAGCAAAACAAAAAGAAGCAAGTCACTGTTCTCATTTTTCCTGAAAAAATGGGGGACATTTTAACAATGTCATTATTGCATACAGAGGAGTGCACTTATTGGCCCACCTGCACAGGATGCTGAGGCAGAAGGATTATGTGATTTTAATATGTCATTCTGGCAACACAAAGGACCCTCCTTCAAACAAGCAAAGCAAAGCAAAGGAAAGGAAACCAAAGCAGAGAACATTTTAATTTTGATATAGATGAAAGACCATTCCTAGCTCACTAGGAGAATGGAATTCCAAGGATACTCTTGTTAGTCTTCCTCTTTGTGTTGTTTCATAGCAAATCCACATGTTAGTCCACTTTATTCCATGCTAAAGAAATCTGGACTTTTTGGAGGTATGATAACCTACCCCCACTTTTTCTGCAGACCATTGAGTTCTCTCCCTTCCTGGTCATGAACACTGTACCATCTCTGCCCCTGTCACCTATGGTCTAGATCTCAGGTTCTCACCCTGTGCTCACATTCTCTGAGTACTGGCACTCTCTCAGACTCATTGCTGACCTGTATTCCACACCGAACCCAAAACATTTATCTGGATATGCTGGTTAGGACAAGAAAAACTACTTATGCTGTTCACATGCACAAGGTTGAGGATCCTCATCACAGTTCCTCAGAAAAGGTAATTGCACAGTGGGATATACTTATCACTACTCTTTAGATAAAAGACACACTTATGATCCCTTAAATGCCTACAGAAATTCTTCAAAACATTTTCCCATTGGTTTATGTGTCCAATTACATTCACATTCTCCCACATTGTAACTTCAAAGTGATAGCAGAAGATGGGTCTGTACTGTCTCTGCGTGTGTGTGGTGTGTGTCACACCACCTGGAGGGTGGTCAGCAGCCATTCATCACCATGTTTGTCCTAGTGGGACTTGCAGAACCGGTATACTGTGCTAACACAGTCCCTGTACTGAAAGGTCCGGCCTCATGGTGTTTACATCGCAGGGACCAATAAATAAGAACATGGCACAAAGCAGGCCACCCTCAGTGTCTGGATTTAAATGATCCCTGGTAATTGTTGGGAAGAAATGTTGTTATGATCAAGCATAGTAACTTTTTGAATACCAGTCATTTTCACTCTTTCACAAGGTAAAATAATAATAATCTCAGGTTTCAACGATGGCCCAACAGTTAAGAACATTTGCTGCCCTTTTAGAGAACCTGAGTTTGGTTCCCAGCATACACATTAGGCATCTTACAAGTGCCTATAACTCAGTTTCAGGGTATCAACACTCTCCTGTCTCAGCAGGCTCCTGCACATGTATGATGTACATAAACTCATAGAGACATACATATGTACACATAAAATAATAAAAACAAATAAATCTTTAAAAATAATCTCTAGTAAATTTTTACAAATATTATCAAAATCTTGGAAATACATTCAACAATCCATCAAGGATTTTTATGTAATAAAATGACTAACTACCCTAATTGTCATCAGAGAGCTTTTATCCAGTAATTGATGGAAGCAGATGAAGAGATCCACAGCCAAGTACTAGGCTGAGCTCCGGGAGTCCTGCTGAAGAAAGGGAAGAGGGTTTGTATGAGCCAGGGGGTCAAGGTCATGAGGGGGGAATCCACAGAGACAGCTGACCTGAGCTTGTGGGGGCTCATGGACTCTGGACCAACAGTTAGGGAGCCTGCATGGGACCGACCTAGGCCTTCTGCCTGTGTGTGACAGTTGTGTAGCTTGGTCTGTTTGTGAGGAGGCTCCTAGCAATGAGATCATGACCTATCTGTCCCTGGTGCTTAGCTGGCTTTTGGGAAACTGTTCCCCATGCTGGATTACCTCACCCAGCCTTGATGCATTGGGAGGAGCTTGGTCCTTCCTCTACTTGGTGTGCCCTGTTTATTCATGCCCAAGGGAGGCCTGCCCCTTTCTGAATGGAGATAGAGGAGGAGTGGATGGGGAGGGGGGTAGATAGGAGGCTAGGGGTTTGGAACAGGAGGAGAGGAGGGAGGGGAAACTGTGGTTGGTATGTAAAATAAATAAACAAAAAATAATAAAAATAAATAAAATGACTAAAATAGCAACTACCTAATTACTGACCAATGAACTCACTATGAATGTTTTGTATGCATTCTACACTGACACAGAGAGGGAGGGGATAATTCCATCTTCTCTCAATGACACAACTATGCATGATAAATTCCAAAAGTGAAAAATTGCCTCATTCATCTGTCTGTGTGCCACATCAATGCCTGGTGCTTCTGGGCCAGAAGAGGATGTCATATGCCTTGGAACTGGAGGGAGAGATGGTTGTGACCCACCATCTAAGTGCTGCTAACTGAACCCAAATCCTCAGAACAGCAGCCAGTGCTCTTAACTGCTGAGCCGAGGTGGGTGCCTGGGTCCAGGTGCAGAAGGCTTAGTTTGGGTGCATAGGATGGAGTTATTCTTGATCCTTTGAATGTTAACAAAGCTTCAAAAATGATTTGATAAATTGTATCTATAGCCTGGCACTGGTGGTGAACACATTTAGTCATAGCATCGGGAGGTAGAGGGAGTTAGTAGATCTCTGTGAGTTCGAGGTCAGCCTGTTCTACAGTGCAAGTTCCAGGACAGCCAAGGCTACACAGAGAAACTCTGTCTTGGAAAAACTTGTGTATAGGAAACAGTTGTCTGATGGCCCACATTGCAGGTAGACTCCAGATTCCAGTCACTGTTGCAGACAGTAGGGTGGAGACTGAATCCTCCCTCTCTGTGGTGTCCTTTGCCCTGATTCTTTCCATCATGTGAAGCCCAGCAGGCTGTAGAAGGCAGGAAGACTGTGGAGAAGAGAGACATGCAGAGGTGTGCACACAGAGCCTGCTGGTTCCTTCTGATGCTCCTGGGTACTTCTCACTCACCAGGTCAAAAGGATTTCCCCTTCAATGTGGGTGCCCGCTTTGGAAGGGACACATCTCAACAGAGCTAGGGGTCTATTCCCTTCTCCTCGTCCTTTAGAACACCACACATGTGACTGGCTTGTGAGAAGAGGCTCAAGAGGGACACCTTTCCCTCTGTCCCTCACGTCTGTAATGGGCTGCCTGCTGCCAAGAAGTGGGGAGGAAATGAACAGTGGACTTGACCGCTAAGCCCCTGCTATGAATTATTTTAATGCTTGTTTTTTCTTCCTGGGAGATAGCAATCTTAGGATGGATGTATCCTTTGCTTTAATGGTTCCTTAAAACTGAACTTTTATATATACACTCCTGCATATATTTTTCTATTATTACCCATTTTGGTATTAAATACCTAGGAGAGTTGTCTTAAGCAAGCATCATTATAACATTCCGAAACCAAACCCTGGACTTGGCCTCCACTGTCTGTCCAACATCTGCTTCAGTGATTGTCAGATAAAGGACCCAGTAAATCCTTCTCCTATGATTAAACAGCCGTGGGATAAAACCCAACACTTCAGTCACTGACACCCATGAAAGTACAATAGAGCAGAAGAACCCCTGTTGCTGAGTGACATTATAGCCTTGGGACTGCCATATACCAAGGTACTGCTCACATGTGGATGGCCCTGCTGTATGGAAAACTACTGTGCTGCAATTCACATGAAACTGCATCACACAGAATTCTATGCAGGCTTTGATGATAGTAAAAGAATGTCTCCATTCCTGGTTTGTACTTACTTCAAAGCACTTTTGGTTAACTACGTTAGTGTACAAGAGTCTTCCCTGTGTGCCAGCAACAGCCTCACGCACCTGATACTCACTCTTTCTTTGTTGTACTTAGAGACAACATGGATGGATTAGCCTATATTGTCTAGCTGTGTGCAGGTGCATGTTCACACTATGACCTGGTTGCCTTCTGCCATATTGTGATATAGAGGAGCTATGTCCACCATAAGCATCTGGTAACCAAGATGGCAGAGCTGTTGGGACAATTGTGGGTCCTTTGAGAGTTGGGGCCTTACTAGAGAAAGTATGTCTCTAGGGGTGGGTGTTGAGGTTTTATATCTTATTTGCTGTTTACTCTCTGCTTCCTGCCTGTCTCTGAACTTCCTGCCACTTCCTGCCATGTCTCCCCGCCATGATGGATACTTATTCCTCTGAAACCATAAGTATAAAACCATTCTTTCATAAGTTTCTAAGTTATGGTATTTTTGTCTGGCAATAGAAGAGTGACTAAGATGCTGCATCTCTCAGAGCACATCCCTGTCTCTAAGCAGTGCATGCATGTAGGTGAACACACCACTGGTGCAAATTCAGAAGGCCCAGGAGTACAGAGGCATGGATCCCTTGATGCATACTCTCTTGGCTGTGAAAACAGCAGAAATGCTACTGAACATCACTGGGCCCACCTCATCCTATGATTTTTCTTAGACACTATTCCTTCTATACCAAGACTTTGAGGGTCTCTCACAGTTTCACTATGGGACATAGCTGAAGTCACTCTTCCCCTCAAGACCATGCTGTTTCCAACCCAAGGTGCTGGATTTTAAGATCTGTGATGGGAATTCAGGGTCATGGCCTCTCCTGGACAGATCCTCTGGTGTTTTGTAACAGGGCTTTCACACAGGGAGAAGCATGGCAGGGTACCACAGGGATAATGTCCAGGTTTTTGTTGTCTAAAGCTGGATTGCTGTGACCCATGGCCCTTTTCCAAACTAAACCACCCATTCTAGAATTCCTGCAAGCCACCACTCATTTTTTAATGCATGGGTCAATTTCCAGAAAGCCTTCTTAGGGAGTTCTGAGGTAGAGCTGGAGTAGGCAGAGTGCTGGCTGAGGGTTGCTATGTTCTGGGTGCTGGTCCTTGAATGAGTCCTACAGACTCTGAGGCTCTCTGAAGACTCTCTACAGGCTCTTTCAGAGAAATGGATTTGGACATAGATAGTCTCTTCTTCCTGTGTAACAGCATTCTTCCCAGGAGGGGTCCTGCTCATGATAGAAGGAATGGGTTGACTGTGGCCCTCTGACACATGGATCCCATTCCTTAGGGTGAAACTTGAACCCTCTGTCCTGTATTTAAGGTTTTCCAAGTTCAGAATTAGTCTGCAGTTCCCAATGTGTGTACTTTTGTTTTGTTTATATTGTATTGTTTCAAACTACTCAGGACTTCACACATTTCGAGCAAGCACTATACCACTGGGCTATATTCCTAGCCCCACATTTACTTCTATGTGCTGTATGTTATCTCTAAAAAGAAAATCTTGTTTATAAGCACTTTTTATGAGAATGTCTCAAAAATATATTATAGACATATCTATTCCCACAAGCCAGACTTTTTAGTTCTTTTTTTCACACTTGGCCCTCCATTCATTCATTCATTCATTCATTCTCTCTCTCTCTCCCTCCCCCCCCCCTCTCTCTCTCTGTGTGTGTGTGTGTGTGTGTGTGTGTGTGTGTGTGTGTGTCTTCCCCTCTCTCTCATCTATCTTCTCTGTTTTCTCAGTAGATTGAAGCCTGTTGGGGAAAACCAGAAAGGCATCAAGTCTACTTGATATTTAGGAGAGGGTGTCATCCTGGCTTCTGGGTATCAGCCACTCCATGAAGCCCCCAACTTGTGAAGAGGGGAGGCTGCTGCTTCTGTCCACAGGTCTGAATATTCAATTTCTAGGCTCCCTCATTTGGATTGGCTTTCAGTGCACAGCCTTCATTCAGTGACCAGAACCAGCCTCCCAGGATCTTCCCTCTACTGACATGATCTCACTAGTCCCCCTTCCCCTGCTAACCCTGCCAGCATCACTGACAGTCCTTGGTGCTCTACAGGCTGCTTCCCCAGTGTTCTGCCAGAGCACAGTTCGTGGTCCATCCAAAGCTCTCTGTGCTGAACCAGCAGCACTGGCTGCTGCTGTAGACTGGTTCTATCACAACTTCTCCCTGCAGTTCTGAATCAGCACCCTCGCCCATGCAAATGTACTCATAGGAATCTTGACATCTTCAAAAACAATTCCTCTCATATCAAATACATCTGGCCTTTGTGTCTTTCATTTTCCCCACTAATCCATCCTACTGGGTGTCTGCTTCCAAGTTTCCTAGCATGAGCTTAGCTCCTGCATTGAAACTTGACAATGAAAAATCCCAGCAATTGTGCATCTTCTGATCACTCACAATGCACCATCTCCTTACCTTTCTATTCTGGTCTTTAGTCACATCAGAGTCTGCATCACAGTACGTACACATCATCGTCTCCTCACCCATCCCTTCAAACTCTTGTAATTTGTGATCATTTCCACAAGTAATAACAGGCATTTGTAAGGAAAAAGCCAGAAAGAAAGGACTGTAGCATCATTCTGAACAAATGTACATCCACAAGCCATTATCCAATCATCAAACAACCAAAAGTTAAGATCTCCTCAGGTCTCTGAATCTACATTGATTATACTAAACTCCTCTTGGTCATCCTGTTGTTGCCCCGAGTCATGGAGATCCTGTGGTCATCATTCTGAAGGAGCAGTGCCCTTGAGCTCTCCAGCAGGTCATAGTTGGGGCAGCCACTAGGATGGGCCAAACCAAGGCCCAGCATGTGGGTCTGGATGGTAGATGAGCTGGTCAGTCTGGGCCACTGGGACCACCCCCTCAGGGGATGGGCAGAGCCGGTCCACCTAAGCCATGCCATCTGGTCCAGCTCTCTCTCACCTATGGTTAGAGGTGGGGCCATCTCTTCCATTGCAGGGGTGGGGGGTGGGGGATTGCAGCACCAGCTCTCACAGGAGCAACTTCTGGGAACTCTCTGTAGTAACCTGGAGAGATCAACTAGAGTTAGAAAATGTTCTTCTCTGTTATGTCTCAGGCTGCTCTGACCACAGGCTCAAGCCATGAGTTTTTTCATCCCTGTCTTTCCCACCCAGGGGCTGAGGACATGTGGCGAGCCTACTCTGACATGAAGGAGGCCAACTGGAAAGATTCAAACAAATAATTTCATGCTAGAGGGAACTATGATGCAACCCAACAGGTCCTGGGGAGTCTGAGCTGCTGAAGTCATCAGGTAAACACAGACTGTTGGGACACTGAGCCTTGGTAGTAGGGATTGACTGTACTAGGGGCCCAGGGGTAGATGAACCTTCAGAGAAGGTCATGCCAATCTGTGGCCCCTCCCCCTCTTGCTCAGGCAGTTACTTCCTCCATTCATACTCAGTGTGGATCCTGGGCTGTGGGCAGAGCCAGCACTCAGCTCATGATGGGTAGACCTGTTTCCAAATGCAGACAGGGAGTGATTCATCCCTGCCTGTCTGGTGATGGTCATTCAGTACAGGGTGGCCAGACTGGCCTAAGCAGGACTGGGCTTGGCAGGGTCTCTGTTTTAGGCCCTCCTTCCTGGCCCTTCCTGGTTTCCTCCTAAAGCCATTCCATGCAAATGAGAGAACTGGGGGTGTCGACTGTGGCCATGAAGCATGGTGTTAGATCTCCTCCATGTCTGCTTCTCCTAGTGACACAAGAGAGGGCATTCAGAGTCTCATGGGCCGTAGACATGAGGATACCATGACTGACCAGAAAGCCAACCATTGGGGCCGCAGTGGCAAGGACTGCCTGACAAATACTGAGCATCCTCCTTACTGCCTCAGGAGGCTGTGATATGGGCTCTGGGGTCAGGACATGGGGTTCTTCACTTTAGTGCCCACTGTGGGTGTGGAGGACCCTCCATACAGTGCACATGTAATAAATTCATAAGAGATGAAGTTTCCTGTCATTGTGTTTTCAGTGGGTGGACCTGTGGTATAAAGAGTCAATACTAAACACAGTCCGGAATAGAATATTTAGGCTTAGCTCTTAAGTTCTCAGAAGTTACATAGAGAGCTCTGATGACTGGCCCATTCCCCATCCAGGCTCACCTGACTGTTCAAGTCCCTGAAGTTACAGAGATACTGTTTTCAGACTTTCCATATCGTCCCTCCCCCCCCACCTCTCTCTCCCTCCCTTCCTCCTCCTCCTCTCTCTCTTTCTTTTTTAAAAAATTTATTTATTTATTTATACACTCACCAGAAGAGGGCACCAGATCTCATTATAGATGGTTTGTGAGCCACCATGTGGTTGCTGGGAATTGAACTCAGGTCCTTAAGAAGAACAGCCATGCTCTTAAACTCTGAGCCATCTCTCCAGCCCCTCTTTCTTTCTCTCTCTCTCTCTGTCTGTCTGTCTGTCTGTCTGTCTGTCTCTCTCTCTCTCTCTCTCTCTCTCTCTCTCTCTCTCTCTCTGGTGCAGGATATTGAACTCAGGACCTCACACATGCTAGACAAGCACTCTACTACTGAACTATAGCCCCAACCTGTAACTGTTTATTTACCAGGAAGGATTGAGCAAAACAGATTCTGCCAAGGCTTGTTGGATTTAACAGCTCTCTTCTCATCCGTGTTAAGTAGAGAGAGAGCAGTTGCTCCATGGTAGCAAGGTCCTGGAAGCTCTACCTCCTCTGGAAACTCAGCTAGAGAAACGGACATAGCTGGCACTCTTTTCCAGAGAGTGTTGCTCTTGCTGTACTCCTGAGATCCATTTTACATATGGTTCACAGTTCTAGTGGGGGTTTGCTCTCGAGAGATAGGGTCTCATGTAGCCTACATTGGACTGGAACCAGCTTTGTAGCCATGGATGACCTTAAACTTCTGATCTTTCTGCCTCCACCTCCTGAGTTCTGGGAATACAAGCCTGTGCTGCTGAGCTAGGTTTGTGTGGTGGTGCTGGGGATGGAGGCCAAGGCTGCAGACACCCTGGGAATGCGGGCTATTGCTTGACTTCCAGCCCCAGCATTTCTGTATCTTTGGGGTCTGAGCTAAGTGGAAGAGGGACTCAGGAAAGGCTTGTTGATCAGCTTTAGTAGGCTTTACTAGGTACAAATGGGCTGCAAGCTAGCAATTCCCTGGAACTCTTGGTTATGCAGTGATCTGGCAGAGAATCCTCAAGCCTGTTATTGTCCTTGCAGCAGAGATTTGGAGATGAAGAAGGAATGCAGGTTAGACTGTCTGTACTAGTCAGAGTGTGGGTCTGTCTTTTTTTGTTTGAGACAAGGCTCATCTGTGTAGCCTTGGCTGGTCTAGAATTTGCCTAGTAGACCAGGTTGGCCTCAGAATCAGAGATCCACCTGTCTCTGCGTTGGAGTTCTGGGACTGAAGGTGTGTCCAATGCCCTGCCTGTGGGTCTGTTTTGACTGCTCTTTCTGGTCCTGCAGAACCATGAGGCTTGCCACAATCCTTGTCTTTTGCTCTTTATTCGTGGGAGTCAGTGGTGATGGCTGGTATTCGTTCTTCAAGGAAGCCATACAAGGTAAGAATTTGGAGAGCAGGGGCACATTTAACAGTGCCAGGGATGCCCTCTGGGCAGAGGCCACATATTTGTATGGTGCACATATACCTTTAAAAACTACAAATGAGTCAGGGTAAGGGTGTGGCTTTATGTGGCTTCCCCCTTCTACACTGGTCACTTGGCAACCTCTGAGGGACCTTCAGACACAGTTGATGAGGTCCAGCCTGTATTGATCCAGAGGGATCAGGATTTCCAGAGAGTATGCTCCACAGAGAGAATTCACAGACAGCAAATTCCCCTGTCTTGGAGTGTAAGTGGGCACTCAGTGTGTCTCCAGAGGCACATGAACTTAGTAAACATGGACATAACTGCAGATAGTACTTTCTACAAAATTCCCATCCTATTCTAGACAAACAGCCAAGAGCAAGCATGCAGCACTCCTGGAAATTCAGCATTGCCATGTCATATATTTCAATACCACAATCTACCTATATTCTGCACTGGTCACCCCACAATCATGTTGTCCCCTCAAACTAAAGCCAAAATACAGCCTCTTCCCTGTGCTGCTTATCAGGGATTTTGTCACCAGGGTGAGAAAAGTCGTGTTTTTGGAGTGGCTGTAGCTAAAGTACATTGACCTTCTCTTCTCACTGCACAAACTGTCCCCGCATCTTCACCTGGGGTGTCATTGTCCCTTGTTTGTGCTCTTACATGACAGCTTCCTCTCTTCTTGTGCAGAGCACACACAGATTCATGTAAGTCACAGCCCAGGACACAGAAACTGTCAATAGTCCCTCCCAATCCAGTCCTTGCAGAAGTGCCCTCCTTGTGGTCACCAGGGAAGCCCTCCCTGGGGACATTCACTCACCTCCATGGACCATTTCAAATGGTTGGAAATGTGAAAGGTGGAAATGTGAAAATCCACACAAAGATTGCATTCCTCCACCTCCGCAATGAACTGGCCCCGGTTCATCTTTGTAAGTTTCCTTCCTGTATAGGGACTTGGGACTTGTGGAGAGCCTATTGGGACAATCTAGAAGCCAATTACCAAAATTCAGAGAGATACTTCTATGCTCGGGTCAACTTTGAGGCCCAACAAAGAGGAGCTGGTGGCGTCTGGGCAGCTAAAATAATCAGGTCATGGTCCTACCGCGTCACGCCTCTCACTGTTCCAGCCTGTGGTTTCTCCTGCTGTCTGTGCTTGCAGGGTCCGGGTGGTCTGCAGAGGAAGAAAGGGAGGGAAAGGATGGAGAGTGGGGATGGATCCACTAACAAGGACAAAGTGAAACCCAAGAAGGGCTCTCTAATGCATCTTGTCACAGGGAGTGGAAAGGACAAGCAGGCTGAGGACCTTGCCCAGGAGGCTCACATTCCCTCTTCCCTGTGCCTAAGTTTTCACTCCTCCAGTATTTTCTGGGTCACTTTTTGGTAGGAGAGGAGGAGGGACCTTGGAGGTGGGGCTGTCTCACTCTGAGATTTATCTCTTGTCTCCCTTCCTTGGATTTCAGCACCAGCAGGAAATACTTTCAGGGTCTCCTAAACTGGTATTATTTTGGAATGAAGGACCATGTATCGGAAAGCCTGGAATCTACCCAGAAAGCCGAGGACTGGGGTCGAAGTGGCAAAAAACCCTAATCGCTTCAGACCCCAGGACCTGCCTGAGAAATTCTGAGCCTGCTACACAGGCTGCACTGAGGGGACCAGGAAGTGACCTACATCCTTCTCCACTTGTTAGGATGTCACTGGTGTACACAGGAATCACAGAGAGATGCCCAACAAATACTTTGTGGATGGAATTTGTTGATGGAAATGGGGAACTGTCAGAAATACTTTCTGGGAAGTATTGCTAGGTACCACATAGAAGATAAGTAGAGGAGGAGCTGTGACCACCAGGCAGTAGTCTGAAACCACGCAGGGCCCTCACACAACCCCACCAAATCTGCTCTAGCCTTTGGCCACACCAGCTTCCCCAAACAAGTAGGCCTGAGGTAGCAAAGAGTTGCCAGCCAAGTCAGTCGCCTCCGCAAGTGAAGTTTGCTCTGAGATGTGTCTTGGTCAGCTGCCCATCAATTCCTCCTTGATATAGATCAGATGTGTGCTCCTATCCCCAACATCTGCTAGTCATACCAGGGCCTCTCTGTTTATGTTATTGTTGTTCCCAGGCTTTTCTGTGTAGTGATGCCACTCTGCCTTATCAGCTATGGTCTATGAATGGTCTGATTTCATTCCTTGTCTCCTGTGACCTCTTCATATAGAGAAGTACACCACCTTGACAAAGCTTCATCCTAACCTTTGAAATCCTAACCCTGACACTGCACTGGGGACCAGGGATATAGCTCAGTTGACAGAGTGTTTGCTTAGCATGCACGAATCCAAAGAAGGATCCCCAGAACTATGTAAACCCGGTGATGGTATCTACTTACAATTCCAGCACTGGGGACATAGGGGATGACAGAGCAGATATTCAAGGGCAGCCCTGCCTATATATAACTAGTTCAAGGCCATCCTGGGATAGGTGAGATCCTGTGTTGCAATCACACACACACACACACACACACACACACACACACACACACAAATACTGTTTTCTCACCATGTAGTAATGGCACACGGTATTTCTTTAAAGGACAAAACACCACATCCTGAAAGATGTACACTTATGTACACACTGACAAGATAAATATGGTTGCAATTAAACTAAGATAATGGTCTCTTACCATTCAGATCTTTATACTCAAGGGGTAGGTTGCAGGGTGTGGCAAAGGTATAGTGCAGTCCAGCGGTGTTCTTTGGAGAACTCTGCTCGGTCTACCTCCAGCGTCCAGGGTCCCGGAACCAAGAGAGAGACCTCCTCCCGATCCTTGGTTTTCCACTTCCTCCCTCCGCCCTGCCTTGTGGGCATGGCCATTACCGAAGCCTCAATGGGGGTTGGAACTTCCAGGCCAATGCTGGGATGGCTATCCACTATAGTAGCCTTATTAAGATGGTTTTTGTCTTGTTTTTGAGTATGTTCAAAAAGAAAAAAAAACAATTTATTCCTATAGGTGTGACTAGTTTCATCAAAGCTGTGTTGTTATTAGTAAACTTAAGGCATATCCTAATTTAGGAAATTCATAATCAGTACATGTATGTTTGAGATTTGACAAAGCATGAAATTAAGCTTGCTCTCCATTATGGCTACTGAGAAGTAACAATACATGTTCAGTTATGGTGATGCTTAATTGTGGTTCCACTTGACTCAGCATTGACATACCTGTGGTAGGGGCTGTGAAGAGGGCTCAGCTGGTAAAGTACCTTCTGCACTAGCATACAGACCTGACTTTGGACCACAGCACCCACACAAAAGCTGAGCATCGGGCATGCATCTATAACCCGGGTGCTGAGGAGGGAGACAGAGATGCACAGATCCCTGGGATTGGAGGCCAGCTGTCCAAGCCCAAAGAGTGAGTTTTTGGTGCAGTGAGAGCTTCTGCTTTAAAAACAGAAGAAGACACCAGATATCAACATCTGTCTTTCATTTGCATGTGTACACATGTGCACCTGCACGCACACACACACACACACACACACACACACACACACACATGGATGCATATGTACTCCTGACGTTAAAATAATGTTTAAATATGAATTTTTAAGGTACTGGGGTTACACCAGTTCCTTTGGTAAAGTCTTGCCAAGATGTGTGATGCCCTGGGTTCTATTCCTAGCACTCCATAAACTGCGTTTAGTGTCTCTTAATGCGTGGAAGCAGGAGGATCAGAAGTTCAAAGTCATCCTTGGGTACATAGGAAGTTGTAGAACAGCCTTTGATAGTTGAGACAATGGCTCAAACATTACAGGTAAATGATGGAGTTGTAAACCATCATCCCAAGTGAGCTAACCTGGAATCACAAAGTCAAACATGCTTTACCTCTTTTGTGGATGTTATCTCTGAATTTGTGTTTCAGTTAGAATTCCCAGAGGGAAACGATCAGGAAGGCACAACAGGTGGGGCTAGCTTTCAAGGGGGAGGGGGCCATCAGCTTTCTCTGAGGTTGTGGACCATGGTAGGTGGACCACAGTCTTGTGGAAGAACACACATCCCAGATTTGGAGGACACAAATGGGACTTGGTAACTTTAAAAAGGAAGAGAGCATGGAGATGGGTGCACAGGGAGGTAGGAGGTGGATCTGGAAGAAGCTGGGGGGTGAATATGATCAAGTAAATTCTGTGAAATTCTCAAAGATTTCATAAAAATATTACTTTAAAAAGAAGAGAAAAGGAGAACAGGAACGGGGTTGAATGGATGAGCAGATGAAGATTTCTGGCACACAAGTCTCACAGCCTGAGTTCAGTCCCCAGAGCCCATGTACAAATGGAAGAGGAGAACTGACCCCACAGATACCCTTGGATCTCCACAGCTTGTGGGGGGATGTGTGCCTGCACATGCGCTGACCACAAATAAAAAAGACTGGAGTCTGGAGAGATAGCTCAGTGCTTAAGAATGTAGTGTGCTGCTCTTCCAGAAGACCTGAGTTTGGTTCCCAGCACCACATTGGGAGGCTCAGAACCACCTCTGATCCCAACTCCAGAGGATCTGGCTTCCCCTGTGACCTCAGTGGGAAGCTGCATTCATGTGTGTTCCCACGTCCATGAAATTAAAAATAAAATAATAAAAAAAGAGAAAATGAACCTGTTTCTGGCATTAGTGAGGCACAGTTTTAAATGTGTCTCCAAGGAAGATTCCAGAGAAGAAGAGGGAAAGGTCCTCCCTGAATGTGGGTGACACCATGACATGATCTTAGATGGGCACACATAAAAATAAACAATGAAATAAATCTAGTTTAAGTAAGTAAAGCTTAGTGTGTTTCTGTTGCTGTATATAGTATTACCCCTGGAAACTTTATAAAATGTAGAAGTGTATTTAGCTCAGGATGCTATAGGCTGGGAAGTCCAAGGGTGGAATCTGGTCCCTGGTGAGGGTCTTGTATCCCATCCCCTCTGAGAACACCACACTGGGAGACAGATTAGGTCTGGTCGCTCAGGTCCCTTCCTCTTCTTACAAAGACATTAAATCATCATGGGGTCCCATCTTTATGACCTTTTGTGATTCCTACTTACCTCTTAACCTTCAAAACCCACTGGCGGCTGAACCTGGGGATGAAATTTCTAACATATTTACCTGTAGGGGACACATCCACATTGGGATTCTGTCAGGAAAGAACCCAGTGAGACAAGGTGGCAACAGCGGCGTTCACCAAGGGGTGACAAGGTGCTGATAGTGTAGAGAAATGAGGCCAGGCAGCCCATTTATTGACACAGAAGTTACCTGTGGGTGGATTGACAGTATCTCATCAAGACCATAAAGACAGGTGGTCCCTGTATGCAATGAGGAGGACAGGGAAGAGGGACGGGGAATGTCAGACAGGCAAAGGCAGAAATTTTTGTGGAGAAAATCATTAATGATATATATATATGTGGGAACCCACAAGGGACTCAGTTTCCCAGTTTGGATCTGAAGTCTATTCTGAATCAATAGAGTTCAAGCTTGTTTGCTCCAAGACTGTGAGAAAGTTCTGATTAGCCCATAAGAGGGAACACACTATCTAGCTGGATGCAAGCTGCTGATGCCTTCCAGAGGTATATTGAAATAGAAAACGAAACTGCCTGTTCCTTGGTGCAAGACAGGATAGGTAGTGGTTGAATGCCTGTGCTGTGCCTTGTTCTACCTCTGTCCGTCAAAATTATATATAAGCTGGCTGTGAAATGAACTCAGGGCTGTCCGGCATTGACTGGCAGACCTCTTGACTCTTTTCTGTCTTCTTCATTGTGTCTTCAATCCACATGCCTCTACCCAGCTACCCAGCTGACTGTTGGCAGGCCCGACAGATATGAATTAGGACCTTTGGATGAGGGACAAGCTGGGTTTTGGTGACCCCTCTTTGAAGGAGCTATGTGAAGAAATCATTAAATCTCATTCTCTTCCCTCCGCCCAGCTCCTGCTAGGGCTCCCCACTGGCCAAACTAAACTGGAAGAGGCACAGAGCAGAGTCAGGGCATCTGTGCAGGCCAGCCTCCTAGAGCAGATGCAGAGGGAAGAAGGGCAGAGAGCCTCTGGGGAAGTGAAGGGGAGCCCCCTCAGGCTGGGGCTGATTTCCCAATCTGAGTGCTTGGCCTAGCTAAGAGCAGCCAAGTCAAGTGTTACTGAAAGTGAAGCAGTGACCCGAGGGTGCCATCCAAATCCCCTCTCCCCATCTCAAAGTCCATGTCTGAAAAAGTCCTAGATGCTACAGGCACTGGGAGAGCTGTGTGTGTGTGTGTGTGTGTGTGTGTGTAAAAGCGTGCCTGGCAAAGCTAGATGAGCAGACTGAAACTTGATTCTCTTTTTCCCTCCCCTGTTATTATTTCTTTGAGAATTTCCAGTGAAGTACTTTATCACTTTCACCCTCTTCCTGGTTAGCCTTTTGTCAACTAGACACAAGCTAGAGGTACCAGGGAAGAGGAGCCTTAATTGAGAAACCTCTCTCTTCTCTCTCTCTCTCTCTCTCTCTCTCTCTCTCTCTCTCTCTCTCTCTCTCTCTTACACACACACACACACACACACACACACACACACACACACACACACACACACAATTTTTCTTTCTTTCAAAGCAGGTTCTCACTATGTTGCCCTGGTTGGTATGGGACTGGTCATGTAGACTAGGTTGTCCTCAAAGTCACAAATATTCTCTGGAATGCTGGGATTAAAGGTGTGGGTCATCTTGCCCTGCCTTGTTGGACATTTTCTTGATTAATGATTGGTGTGGGATATCCTAGGCCACTGGGACAGTGCTACCCTTTGGCAGTTGGTACTGGGTTGTATAAAAAAATGGAGCTCAGAAGGGCAGTGGTGCTGCCTACACTTAATCCCAGCACTGTAGAGGCAGAGGCAGGCAGATCTCTGATTTCAAGGCCTATGTGGTCTACAGAGTGAGTTCCAGGACAACCAGGTCTACACAGAGAAGCCTGGTCTTAAAAAAAACAAAAACAAAAACAAAAACAAAACAAACAAAAAAAAAACCAAAAGACAAACAAACAATCATAATCAAACCAAATAAAATGGGGCTGAGCAAACCATGGAGAATAAGTGGGTAAGCAGCATCCCGCCATGGCCTCTGATTCCAGGTAACTGCCTTGAGTTCCTGCCTTGGTTTCCCCTGATGATGGACTGTATGTGACCCACAAGCCATGTAAACTCTTTCCACCATAAGTTACTTTTGGTCTTTGTCTTAGTAACTTTTCTATTGTTGTGACAAAACAATTATAGATCAAGACAATTCATAGAAGAAAGCATTTCATTGGGGGCTGGTTTACAGTTCAGAGGGTGAATCCATCATGGCAGGGAGCATGGCAGCAGGCAGACAGGCATGGTGCTGGAGCAGTAGCTGAGAGTTTTCATGTTAAGATAACAACCACGAGGCAGAGAGAGAGAGAGAGAGAGAGAGAGAGAGAGAGAGAGAGCGAGCGAGCACTAACTGGGAATGGTGTGTGGCCTTTTGAAATCTCAAAGTGCAACTCTAGTGATACACCTCTTCCAATGAAGCCACATCTCCCAACACTTTCCAAAAAGTTCTAGCAACTGTGGACCAAGCATTCAAATGTATGAGCCTACGGGACCAATTTCATTCCAGCCATCCCAGTCATGGTGTTTATTACAGCAATAGCAAACATGATAATTCTCTTCCCCACTCCTCCCAGGTCTACCCTGCCTTCTCTACCCACCCACCTTTGTGTTCTCTTAGATTTTTCAATCTACCATTCTAATTTTTTCTGCTCATATACCGTTGGGTGTGTGGCTTTCACCACGGCCATGGTTAACCACATCATGGCTAACTTACTAGGCCTGAACCCTGAAAGAAAAGCCACTCTCCCTCTCCCAGCAGCTGTCAGTTGCCGATGGTTCCTTGGCTAGGGGTGGGACTTTGTGCCCATCTCCCTTCTCCATGCTGGGATGTGGTCTGGCTTGAGCTTGTGCAGACACTGCGCACTGTCACGATTGCTGTGCTATGAGTCTACACGCGTGAGCAGGGGCTGTGTCTGGAAAACAACTTCCCTATAGTTGTCCGCCATGTCTGCCTCTTGCAGTCCTTCACTCTGGTCTTCTGTAATGGTCTATGAACCCAGGGGAAGAGGATGTGGTACAGATGTCTGAAGTGCAAAGGAACCTAGTCCAGAAAATGACACATACCGCCTAAACACAGCCAGTTTAGAGTGCTGGTTTAGGAGGCTTTACCACAAAGTGCCTTTGTTTTCCCAACCCTGGTTTGACTGTGCAGGTAAAATTCCCTTTTCTGTCCTTAGCAATGGGTCACTGTTGGTTATTGGAAATCTCTGCAGTCCTGTTTCAACTGCAGTGGCAGGCCTGCTTTAAGGTGACCTCCCACATTGCAGGCTAGTTGGCTGTTGGGACACTTAGAGTGAAGACCAGAGGGTCCTCCCATACAAGTGACTTGGAGGTGACTTTCCAACATGGCTCCCAGCCTCAGGACTGGTGGAGGGGAATGCTGTAGGGAGGAAGTATCACCAGGGCCCCCAAACAGTCTGAAGTACTCCTAATCACGCTAACATTCTCTCTTGACCCAGGGGTCTTTGCAGAAATGGTGTGTATGGCTGCTCCTGAGAGGAATTTCACCTCCTCACAAGGCCCCTCTGCAGTGGACGTTATTCCCGGAAAGAGGAGCAGCTGCGCCCAATGCTTCCTGGGGGAGGGGTTGCCTGCCTTCACCTGGCCAATGTTCCCAACCCAAGTGACCAAGTGGCAGAGATGAATAGAACATCTGTCTGGCACACTGCCAATACCCTTCAAACGCTGATGATATGGGCTATCCCATCCTTCCAAAATACCAAATGAGGAGCAAGCACCAGGGCGTTCAGAGGTTTTCTCCTGTCTGCCAGGCAGCATGTGGGGTCACCTGGCAGGCTGTATCACCTGCTATGAAGCCTGCTGAGGGCTCAGGAGGCTTGTCCTTTTCTTCTGGGCACCTGAACCCACATGAAGAGATCAAACTCCACAACTACTTTTTTCCTCACAGAAGGTCAATTCTGTTCCTGTTGGCCACTGAAAGTCCCTGCTGTTCCGTTTCAACTCTAATGGCAGGTCAGCTGTAAGACCCTTCAAGCAGTGTAGGCTAGCTGTCCTGTCCACTTCCTGAGTTCTTTCCACATGCACAAAAACAGGGATGGGAGGTGAAGGAGAGGTTGGGACTGAGAGCCTGCGCTCCTGCCTCCTCACAGCCTTTGTGGTCGGTCTCTGAGGTCGGGCTCAGCTCTTGCATGAATTCCCAAGGGTGTGGAACAATCAGAGCCTCTTCACCCTCTCAGGTATAGGCAACAGGAGAAATGGGTTCATCAGCAAAATTTCAAACTCAGCTGCCAAAGAAGGCTTTGTGCAATTCTCGACTTTTCCAGGTTTACATTTTGAAATGACTAGTTATAGAAAAGAAAATTCAGGCTCACACTCGGAGAACGTGTATTTAGACCCAAGTTCATTATTTGTGGAGTCCTTGCAAACTTGCAAGCAATAGTCCATTGCTATGGAGTAATCTATGGGAAATGCAGGTTGGGCCCATTTTCAGTAAGTTAGTGTTGGGTCTGATGTGGGTTGTTCTGCATGTGCTGGAGAGATGCAAAGTACTGTGGATCAATCTGTGTTTACTTAACAGATGTGGGTTGGACTCAGAACCATCCCAACTGGCATGCTTCTCTCAATCCTTTGGAGTCCTCTAAAATCCTCTTCCAGTTTGCCTTTAAGTAAATAAGCTTGCAGACTGCACAGATGAGTGCATTTTTATATGTATTCACCACCTGCTTAGGGAACCAAGAGAAATGTCTGGATGATAGCGAGACAAAACAGACAGTGGTTTTCTCATGAGATCCCATTCCATGGAGACACATTAGGAACGAACAAGGGGCAACTTTGTGTGATAATAAAATCAACAATAAATAAAAACATCCCTGGACACACCTATCACATCCCAACCCCCAGGCTCAGGACTCTTCTTGGAATAGGGGCAGAAAGAATGTAAGAGGTAGAGGTGGTGGATGACTTTAAGGACTGAGTGTTTTCCAGACACAGCAGAACACTGCACAGGTGAACTCACAGGGATTGTGACAGCATGAATAAGACTGTCTAAGCTCAAAGCAGACAAAATCCCAGCATGGAGGGGGCGAGGTGGACACAGAATCCCATCACTAGCTGAGAAGTTATTGGCATTGGATAGCTGGTAGGAGAGGAAGAGTCAACTTTCTTTAATGATATGACCCTTGTTGACCAACCTCTAGGGCAGAACCCCATCTCCAAGACTAGTTGGCTCATTCAAATTGGACTTGATGAAAGGGAAAAAAAAAGAAGAAAGGTTTAAGTTGGGCAGGTAGGGAGGTGAGAGTGGAGTTGGGGATGAGGAGAGAATATGATCAAAATACATTGTATAAAATCCTCAAAGAATTAGTTAAATTATTATTAATAAAGAAAAAGTTCATTGTGAAGAGCTCTTCTTAATTTCTAGGAAAGGACTCTCTTATCTTCTAATATTTCTATCAAAGAAGAGGACAGGAACTGAAGAGACGGTTCAGCAGTTAATTGAATCTGGGTTCAATTCCCAGCTCTCACATGTTGGCTCACAACCATCTCTAACACAAGTTCCAGGGGAACTGACATGCTCTTCTGACCTTCACAGGCATCTGGCATGCATGTGGAGCATGTACATACATCCAAGCAAAATACACATAAAGCAAAACCAAAGTAAAAGAAGAGGAGAAAGGTGGATTGAAAGAGTGGACATGTGGGAAGTGAATTTTGAATCTAGAATGGCGGAAGAGGTCAGTAAATAACCACTGGCAACAAATGTCTATCCCAAGGAAGTCAGGACAGAAGAGGGGGCTGCTTTTATATACAGTCTTCTGTGAAGCACCTCCCCAAGCAGGTCCACAACCATGGGCTGTGGGAGGTTGTAGCTGCTGCCCACTGCCTCCTGTTAGAACAACGTGAGCCAAGCCAGCCAGACCCCAGGCCACTAAAGAATCCCTTTCCCAAGGGATGGAAGTCGTGTAAGGAGTAGCCAAATGTGGCTTGGCAGTGCCTTGGCTAAGGAACAAGAGCCTAAAGTCATTTGACAGAGTTTCCCATGACAGTTCTCATGTCACAGTGCCCAAAACAAGTAAAACAAAGGACAAACCTAGAAAGAGCTTCATCCCAACAGCTCTAATCTACGACGATTCTTAAACATGGTGCCCACCCTGGCCTGACCTGCTTCATCCTGCATCACTTTTACCCACATCCTCCTCACTGCCATACCACCCTCTGGTTTGTAGTCCAACAAAGCTCTTCACTTCCATTCTCTTTAGCTGTTATTCCCTCTTCCTGGCTATTAGTCACTGTCTTCCAACTTACAGTTTGTCTACACCAGCTTGTTTCTCCATTGAAATATTAACATTTCTCTTCTAGTAACAAATAATTTCAGGCAAAACACCCTGAGCTATTTTTTTCTGGTTAGGCTCTTTTGGCCTTACAACTGTCCTCAGGCTTCCAGCCCAGGGTCTCTTAGAACAGAGGAACAAGTGTGATGTCCTCATCATATCCACCATCTTGTTGTTATCTATACCCCTTCCTTCTCTAGGGAAGTCAGCATATTTAATTTTTTCTGTTGAATAAAGGGGTGGGGATAGAAAATGAATTGTAGTCCCCTGAGTGCCTGAATGGGTTTTCTTTACAAGATAAATGCATGTAGCAAAACCTAGCATTGCTTTCTAGCTCCAATAGCTGTTTCCTGGTGCTACCTCCCAGCATTCCTGTGTTGCTTTGCCACTTTCTGCCTAAACCCACTGTTAGCATAATTTCCCAGCCAGTGGCCTTCCTCATGCATACTTATGATGTGTTATTTCTTCATGACTTTGAAACAAATTCCTGTACTACTGTTTCATGTTCCTAGTTTATCACACTATTTGAACATAATCTATTCTCTTATCTTCCATAGTTACTGCTCATGAATAAATAAACTTGAGTCTGGAGACGTTTGTACTCAGTGTTGAGTTTACCTATTTGGATGCTAAAAGTCAGTTTCTGTCTTCCTTTTCCTTGTTTCCTAGGCCCAGCTTAATTCTGAACTATGCTTTGAAAGGACATTAGTTCAGCTGTGGATTTGCCACGCACCTCCATGATTCAGTCCATATTCAGATTTATTTTTCCAATATTAACATCCCTCCCTTAGAAAGTGGCACTACATGATTGGATGGAAAGTACTCATTGTGATTATTTCCTGTTAGGTTGGGGAAGACTTTGAAAATCCTAATTTGCCACATTCCTGAAAATGGCCAGATTGTGCAAACTGGGAAAAGCAGACCTGTGTGAAGAGAAATATTTATGTTCTGAATGATAATTATGGCCAAGTGGGATTATGCAAGATGACCCAGGGGACTTTGCTCCACTAGCCGAGTGACAGTGTATATAGACAGCCCAGCCACATCTCCTGGACAAGTGACACAAGCCACTCACCAGGGGTCTCAGCAGGAACCGGCAGCCAGGGTGAGCTGTCAGAACTTTCCAACATTTGCCGATTCTTTTCCCTGCCAGCATTCGCTTGTGTTTCCCTGCTCTGTCTCTTGCCTGAATCTACCAGATGGATTAGAATTCACTGGAGGTAGTACTTTTATCATGGAGATCTGTTGTATGCTTCTGTGTAAATACAGGGTAGAGTGGAGTCAGCCCTCTACAGATGGACTGCAGAGGTCTATGATGGTTATAAAGCCCCTACAGGCCTCTCTGAAAACTTCCTATACAGTTGAGTTTTGACTGGCAAAATTGGAATGTGGTGTGCTTTATACTAGCGGTCCATTTGCAAACTCTGAGACAGTGGGAGTTTAATGAAACGTGGAAATGGGGAGCGTGACAGCGCCCTGGAATCCACTTACATCATCGATCTCTACAAGTGTGTGGGTTTATGCATGTAATCCAGTGGGATTGGTTATTGGCATGCAAGGACAGCTCAACATCACAGAAGCATCTGCCGCTCCAAGAAATGGCATAACCATCCTTGTGTTTTCCTGGCCCTACAGCAGTTTGAAGCCATCCATTGCCATCATTTTTCTTTCTTGGTTCTAGGAGTTGAAAGCTAAAGATGGTTAGAGTTCATTAAAGAGGCTGGTCAAGGTAAGAGCAAAGGATGGGGACAGGTTGTATTTGTGAGTTACAGATATTTACCAAAGCAGGAATCACATAAGGGATAATGTGCTTGTGAAGTCTCCATGAATAGACAAGCAGTGTTGCTGTTCCGATGTAGTTCTGAACTCTTCTGGTCAGTGTTTACCTTTTTTTGTGAGGATCTCAAGCCTGAGGTCATGTAATGTTTGTACAGACACTTTCCCACAGGAACGTAGAAACAATCTGTATTTCAAAGTTGCAGATTCACTAACAGAAGAGGGTATCTGCTGCCGCCTTGTGGCAGCTCACATCTATGTCTGTGGATTGTGAATTGAAGTGCATCCCAAGGGTAGAGTGTTCCAGGCCAGGCACAGGAGAACCAGTGCACTACCCAGTGCACAGTGACAGCAGCCAAGGCTAACTGAACTTTTCACATAAAGAAAAGGCATGTGTGTGGAAATGAATTAGTTTTCAAATTAATCTTGTGGTGTAGTGCCACGTCTATCTTTTAAGGAAACTGAGGCACAACGCATAATAAGCTATCTAACAACAACAAAAACCCCAGAAGAACACAGGTTAGCCCAGGTTGGCCTGCTCCTCATAACCCATGACACAGCTCCCAGGACTGAGGGAAGACTTTATGAACACACACTCACTGTTGACCTGAGAAGCAGCAGGTCATGCGTTGGGGAAGGCAGCAGTCTGTGAAGGACGCTCCAGATCCTCTGCCACACACAGAAGACAGTGGCTTGCTTACCTGGAGTACAGATCTTCTGGGGCTGAGACATGGACAAGAAACTGTCACCAAGGGAAATACATCCCACCAGCCACAGCACAATAAAAATTAAATGAACCAAGATATTGGGCTTTCCCTTTTCTCCTAACTTGTCACTTTTGAAGACATTTCCCATTTGATGTTAGCTGGATCTGTCCTTCAGGGCACAGCTCACCACAGCTGTCCTTAGTTTACACCTTTTGCTGTTTTTGAGACCTTCCTGAGAAGCAGAGAAATGAGATGATAATAAATTGAGCATCTTCCATGAACATTCCACATGCATTTTCTCAGGTTTTTTGCGTAACTACCAAAATGGCTATTACTCTTCCCTGTTCTTGGAGAGGATGTAGATGGTTCAATCCTAGTGTACCCTTTGCCACCTAGAGTCTCACATCATCCAGCTTGTTTCTGTCTGTATCAGAGAACCCACTGTTGTCTACACTGATGGAGAGCTGAGAACTGCTCAGGTTGCAATAGATCCTGGACATTTTGTGGGTTCAGAGAAGAACTGCACCCACTCTGCCTGGAGAGCAGTTTCCCCCACTGCCTGTGCTAGGAGAGAGCTGTGGCCGCAGTGGTGATTTAGCACTTGGGAGGCTGAGGCAGAAGGATTGTGAGTTTCAGGCTGTCCAGGGTTATATAGAGATGCATGTTGTCTCTAAAGGGAGAGAACATGAGAGAAAGGAAAGAAATGGAAGAAGAAGAGAGGGGAGCAGAGGAAGGGAAAAGGACTCACACCATAGACCGAAGTTTCCCAGGGCCAATTCAGAGAGAGCTTCATCATCATTCGATGAAACTTCCCGTAGAGAGCATCTCTGTTCTGTATGTTTTTGGAGCAGCCAAAGACCAACAGCAACAGAGTAAAGACAGGAATCCCTCAGAATAAAACTCACTCCAAAAGTACTTCTCTTTGCAAGGCATGGGGAAGTAAGAACTATTCTTTTCAAGCTAGCAACATTTCTGCGGTTTGTGAAAGGCTGAAGTCATTGGGATGAGTTGGACGGAAGTTTTAACCCTCTCTTTTGCCTAAATACATTCTTCCTCATCATTCTCCTAACTCTCCAGGGACTAGAGACATGTGGCAGGCTTACTCTGACATGAAGGAGGCCAACTGGAAAAACTCAGACAAATACTTCCATGCTAGAGGGAACTATGATGCTGCCCAAAGGGGACCATGAGGAGCCTGGGCTGCTAAATTGATCTGGTAACAGAGGTCTTAATAAGCAGAGCCTGACTGCTTTGGACAGTCAGGAGGGTCTCTCATCTGCATCCTGTGCACACTGCCCATTATCTGTCCTCTTTTCTGTGCATAGTACTGGGAGTGGTTGGCAATGATGCATGATACCCCACCCTCTCTTTCTCGGTGCTGCTCATCCAGCAGGAGGGTGACTTCCTGGACTGAGCAGGTGTTTACTCAGGTGGCATCAGTACCATCCTCTTCTTCCCTGTGTTCCTGGGCTCCACTTACTGCCATTTCTTGAAGAAGGGAGTCCAGAGGGTGGGGCCATTGCTATCAGCTTGGTTATGGGTCTTCTTCTTGTCTGTTTTGATTACAGTGATGCCAGAGAGGATATTCAGAGGTTCACAGGACATGGAGCAGAGGACTCAAGAGATGACCAGTTTGCCAATGAATGGGGTCAGAGTGGTAGAGACCCCAACTACTTCCGACCTGCTGGCCTGCCCAGTAAATACTGAGTTTTCTCTTCATGTTGTTCTCAGCCATGCAGACCCCAAGGAAAGAGGCAATTACTGACTTGAATTAGTTCCTAAACTCTGGATCCCTAAGCACCCCAAAATGTTGCATAAATACTTGTGAAATGTAAGTTGTCACTGTCATTTGAAAGAGCAAAGGGTAGTCATATTGAGGATTGTGGGCCATGGGAATGACCAAGAAATACCACCTTTTTTAAAAAAGAAAGATATGAAAAGATAGGAGTTGGAGTATAACTGTATATGTCTATACTTGGACCAACACATGTATTATGTATCCCCTCAAACACAGACAGATAGCAAGAAAGCCCTGTGTACTATTTGGTTATAAAGTTATAAACTAGATAAAAACCAACACATTCCAGGCTGAGGATACAGCCTAATAACAGAGTGATTGCCTAGCATGTGTGAGGCCTTTCCTTCCAATCCTATGACTTTGGAAGCTGTCAGCTTCTTTTCAATGGAGTTGATGATGGCATCTGCCACAGAGAACACCATGATGTGCCTGACCACACTGTCAGCACCAAGTTCATCAGGATGAAAGGATATGTGGCTTCACAGCCAGAAAGAGCACGTCATTGTAGCATACTGTCTCTTTTTTGTGGGGTGTCAGATTCACCCCCATGTTCCAGAGAGCAGAGACTGTGGCTTGTTTCATGGCCGAGGATCTGGCCATTATCTTGTGAGCAATCAGAACACTGGCTGCTATGAAGTCCTCCGCTTTATTCTATTTGTTTTTAAGCAGGGTATGCAGTCCAGGTTAGCTTTTGAACTCTTAATCTTCCACTTGAGATTCTCAAGTTTTGGGATTATGCATAAGAGTCAACATCCCAAGTTCCAATTTTTTTTAAAGAGAGTGGCTTGATAGGTTGCCCAGACAGACTTCAACTAAATACATAGAGACTTATTCTTATTTATGAATGTCAGGCTTTAGTTTGGCTTGTTTCTAGCCAGCTTTTCTAACTTAAATTATCTGTTTCTTTTTAACCACATTTTGCTTCTGGGCTTTTTTGCTTTTCTTTATTCTATATATCTTTCTTTCCTTCTTACTCTGACTGTGTGGCTGTGTGGCTGAACCCTGGTGTCCTCTTCGCCTTTCCTTTTTCTTTTTCCCTCTTCTCCTTTATTTTAAGCCTAGATTTCTCCTCCTATTTATTCTTTCTGCCTGGCATCCCCACTTATTTCTCTCTCCTACCTAGCTGTTGGCCATGTAGCTCTGTGTTAGACCAATCAGGTATTTTAGGCAAGCAAAGTGTTAAAGAAATGCAATACATCTTTGCATCATTAAATATTGCACAGCATAAATAAATGTAGCATATCTTAAACTAATATTCCACAATAATCCAGACAGCCTCAGAAAACACACACACATACACACACACACACACACACACACACACACACACACAGCAACTAGGAAAATGAATCAAATCCATGATAGAAAAATGATACTATGCAAAATCAGCCTTTACAATGAGATTTTGCTGTTTTACAATGAAACCAATCACAAAAAAAACACTAATAAGCTAATCCATATAATCTACCGCTTAGTTGCCAAGAAAACCCAGGAAAAAAATTTTTAACCTATAAAGATTGTTAACATATAAAATTTCCTATATTTAGAAGCAACACTACTATTTTAACGTAAATGGGTAGAAAAACAGTGTTACAGAAATTCCAAAAGTAGAACAGATTGATCTGAATATTTATATTGTGTATAAAATGGACCTTATATTTGCTATTTGCTGCTTAAAGTGCACTTAAAGAGTTACAGGAGGCAAAACTAATAAAGTTTGTAATTCCATCCTCTAGGGAGGCTGAGGCAGAAGCATATCATGTTCAAGGACAGTGAACTCAACACTAGCCTGTGCAACTAAGAAAGAACTCACCCCCTAATAAAAACATAAGAGAGTAAAAGAGAGGAGAACACATCTCAGTGGTGAGTGTTGTCTGACATATGTGAGGAGCTGAGCTCAGTCTCCAGCACTGGGAAAAATAGAGGCTGAAGTGAGAGCAAAATAAATTAATAAATAAAAAGGCCCCGGAAGTCTTAAATACACCTTTAATATATAACTACATATAGAACTAAACAAATCCACAATGAACTACCACTTTCTACCCACAGATAACTTTCTAAAGTAAAAATCACAACTGAGGTACCATTTCATAGTCCGTTTTCCTTTTTTCCAGCATCTCTTCTGTCAGTGACAACCCTTCCCCTCCTCTAACAACCATTTTAGTTAAGAGTCTCAGCACTTTCTGAAGCCTCCCTTCCTTCATCTGCCCAAGGATGGAAAGAAGAAAGGAGAAGATGACGGAAGGAACCAAGGTCTGCAGACAGCACAGTGAACTTTTCCTGCCGATGGATTGCAGACAGGAGAGATGAGTGGAGTCTTCTTTGAGTCTGGAGAAAAGCACCAAAGTCTTCAAAACTAAGATTTATGCAATATAGCTGTTCATCTTAATAGAGAAGTAATATTGAGTGTTATTTTTTTTCTATTAGTGGCCCTCAATTAAATGCTAGACCAAAATTAATTCCATTAAGGTAGAATCCTCTCACCTCTTTGTAAGCCTAGAGTAACTTAAAGAACTCTCCAAATGTAAACTTCATATCTTACCTGACTACACCAGGGACATGAGCAGTCTCCATGCTTCTGGAGCACTTCAAATCACAAGCACGCTATGAGGAATGTAACATGAGGTTAAATAAACACAATCTAGATTTCCAATCCATATAATTAAGAGACACTCATTTTTATCTAACATCCACAAAGTTTAAAGGATAGTTTCAATTTATCAACCTTCCACGATGTTCTCACTTTGTTCTAAATGTATTCATTAAATGGTTCATCTTTAACACCTGGAGAGTAAATCCCCATATGATTGGAATTCCCCTCCACATGGTCACAGAGACCAGGGGATGAGATGGTTCATGGTTATTTGTTTTATAGATGTGTAGTTACTTGTCTTGGTGCTGTAAAAAATACTTGCCAAGGAATCCTAGGGAGAAAGTGTCCACACTAGCTGACAATATGAATATAAATACAAAGACAAACTAAATGACATAGCGGATGATGATCCTGTGAATATTTGTCTCAGGTGAAGTTTTACTTATTCAAATACACTTAAGTGTAATATAACAGATATCTTCTGTATAGGGCATTCCTGTCTCTCTAGGAAATTCTGTCTGCTATCTGCTGCAACACAGTCAATAATAACATAGTAAAGGATAGAAGGGGGAAATGGAACAGGACAGATTAAATGCTTGGGGAATGAGAAGAGCATGGTAGAGGCAGAAACATAGGAAAATTAATAAAAAGGTCTTTGAAATTATCATATGGAAACCTACTACCATTGATGATGATGTTAAGTTCAGATTTGCTAGAGAGGATCTTCAGGAAGATGAGGTATATTTGACTTGTACCTATATTGTTAAGGTCCCTAAATTCTAAAGAATATGGACATTATTATGTGCTTTCGCCCCCCCCCCCCATTGAGTTGATGCTGTGATTTTCATTCCACATTAAGGGCATGATGTATATTTCAATAATTTGCAGACAGTGAAGGATTTTACAACTCAATGATTAGTCCCACTTGATGACAGTGCACAACTAGATTGGGGTCCTAGATTGTGTTTGCTGCTATTACACTTGGAGGTTTTACCAAGGACACTGATTGCCTGTGATTTTCTTAACTCGAAACACCTTTGCCTCATTTGGTTAAGTGTAATTATGCCTTAAGAAAACTTAAAATGGCCTGGCAGTGACGGCACATGCCTTTAATCCCAGCACTCGGGAGGCAGAGGCAGGCGGATCTTTGTGAGTTCAAGGCCAGCCTGGTCTACAGAGAGAGATCCAGGAAAGGCACGAAGCTACACAGTGAAACCCTGTCTTAAAAACAAAAACAAACAAACAAAAAAAAACAACAAAAAACAAAACAAACAAACAAAAACTTAAAATGATCTTAATTTTTTTGAGATTTTAGAAGAAATTTGCATTAGTTGTTTTAAAAGCACCTGGTACAATGAAGCAGTGGTATCATTATGTACTGGTCTTTTCTTCATTGTATCTGTCATAGTCAGCTTCTGCTTACTATAATGAAATTCTTGGAATGATTAACTTATAAAGAGACACAGTTTCCCCGGGCTGGTCCCCAGCCGGCAGTGGTGGCCCTAAGCAGCAATCCTGGCTGCAAGCAGAGCTGATAGGCGCCCAAGGCACTGGCTGAGCAGGAGGCTGAGTGTGCACCACCCTCAGAGCTCCCCTTGGCTCCCAGGGGCGCGGGTACTGACCGCGGGGCCCTCGGGCAGCCGGGGCTCCGGCTCTGGCCTCGGGACCATGGCGCTACACGCCAGGGCTCTCTAAGACTTCAGGTCAGAGAATGCTGGCGAGATTTCTCTGCGGAGCAGGAGGTGTTCAGCCTCTGCAGTGAGCAGGACATCAAGGGCTAGCTGGAAGGGATCAACAGTCGCGGCGATCGCGGCCTCTTCCCGGCCTCCGAAGTCCAGGTGATCCTCACGCTCGAGCCAGGCCCTCCAGCCGACAGCAGCCCTGGAGTCCAGGCCGGCTATGCCAACATTCCGCCCGGTGGCTTCGAGCCTCTGCCCGCTGCTCCGCCTGCCGCCTTCCAGCCGCTGCTGCAGCCTAAGGCACCGCCAGATTCCTTCCAGCCTTTGGGCGCCAACTTCCCGTAAGGCGGGGGCGCCCTGCAGCCCTCGCCACAGTAGCTGTGCTCAGCGAGGCTGTTTGCTACAGATCTGTCATTGGGCTCACACGGTGCCTCCGGCGCCGCCTCAGCATCAAGTGTCTGGAGCCAAGAGCTGGGCCATGGTGAGCCTCAACCTCAATTGCTTCTCCACCTTCTTCAAGTTGGGCAGGGAGGCCTTCATGCTGGGCGAGGATCCGGCTTCATGAAGGACTGGGACAAGCTGTGTGTGGTACTGGGGCCCTATGGCCCTCAGTGGCAGGAGAACCCCTACCCTTTCCAGTGCACCATCGATGACCCTACCAAGCAGACCAAGTTCAAGGGCATGAAGAGCTACATCTCTTACAAGCTGGTGCCCATACACACCCAGGTGCCTGTGCACAGGCGCTATAAGCACTTCGACTGGCTGTATGCGTGCCTGGCCGAGAAATTCCCCATCATCTGGGTGCCCCTCCTTCCTGAAAATCAGGAACTTCGTCTCCAAGTGCAAGAAGGGCCTGATCTGGTGGATGAATCACACGGCCAGCCACCCAGTGCTGGTGCAGTGCGATGTCTTCCAGCATTTCCTGACCTGCCCCAGCAGCACGGACGAGAAGGCCTGGAAACAGGGTAAGCAAAAGGCTGAGAAGGATGAGATGGTGGGCGCTAACTTCTTCCTCACTCTGAGCACACCTGCTGTGGATATCGCTCTGTGTAAATAAAGTTCTGATTAGCCAGTGGCCAGGCAGGAAGTATAGGTGGGACAAGAGAGAAGAGAATTCTGGGAAGTAGAAGGCTGGGGACACACCACCAGCCGCCGCCATGAGAAGCAACATGTAAAGACACTGGTAAGCCGCAAGCCATGTGGCAAAATATAGACTAACAGAAATGGGTTAATTTAAGATAGGAGAAGTAGATAACAAAAAGCCTGCCACAGCCATACAGTTTGTAAGCAATGTAAGTTTCTGTGTGCTTTCTTGGTTGGGTCTGAGCGACTGTGGGACTGGCGGGTAAGAGAGATTTGTCCTGACTGGGCCAGACAGGAAAACTCTAACTACAAATGGCGCCCAATGTGTTGGCAAGAGTTTCCACCTAAAACCTGAGAAAAAAGATTCTAAGACGGAGCTAAAAACAGCTTCCTAGTTGTCTTTCTCAAGTTAGCGGCAGCCTGCCGGTTTGAGCTACTATGGCGGGTTCCTGGCATGTGCATCTGACCTGCAGTGTGGCAGGAATGAGGAGTCTACAAGCGGCACTTTACTCTGCTGCATGGTAGATTTAGCCTTTGCTAGTTTAAAAAAAAAAAAAGTTTCTGGGCTATGCACTGCTTTGATAGAACTGCTTCTGATAGTTGATGGTACACATGGCTCCAGACCCAGACCCAAAGCTGGCTGTAAACTGTACCACCACCAAGTTGGGAAGCTGAGGTGGGAGGAGCCAGCAGCCACAGCAGCATTTCAGTCTTACAAAGATGGATATTACACAGAGAATCTGGTTTGTCTTGTCTTTGGGATTTTTAACTGCAGAAAAAGATTTGATTGTGAAAGCTGTTGAGTTAAACAAGTATGTAAATTTTAAAGGTACCTTGACTTCAAAATTTGGATATAAGGATATGTTGCTTTGGAAAGGAGTCTCTGCTTTTGTTTCCACAGAAAGCCAGAGGCTATGGATTTGTTCCAGATTAAGATACATCAGGTTTGATCAGCCAAGACCACCTGAAAGGTCTCTGATGACACCATGGCCCAGATGATCCAACATCCAGAATGGTTTCAAGGCAACTGGCTCAGAGGTTCACCCTCATGGACTACTCCATAATCCTAAAATTTTCTTTATGTCCCCATAAGATACAGCGCCCCCCTCCAGCAGGAAGTAGTAAGAGAATCTACGCCCACATTCCCAAAATTATCAAGCTGGCTTTGGAAATGGAATTGGCTCACTCCTTCTCTAAACCCAAGCACTTTGTTAAAAGGAAAAGTTAAGATATTCTTATGTCCCAAATCAGAAGAGCCGTCTGGTGTGGGACAGAGAAAAACCAATATTTTTATTTAAAGCAGGTTGATTATAAATGTGATCTCTTTCTAAAGAAAAAGAGGGGATATGATATAGAAATAATAGGATGAAAGGGTAGATTAGAGAACTTCTAAAGAACAACAACTTGTTTAAAATGTTTTACATTGGTATAGACTTTAGTCTATTGATACAAACTTAAAGTTAATTTTGTTATACTGTGCATATTTCTACTCATGTTTAAGGTATTATGTTTGTATAGCTCATTTAAAATTGTAATGGATAATTAAAAATAGATTAATAACTGGTCATCTATGATAATCATACTCATAGCCATGTTAGTTAAGTCTTCTAGGTATACACAAGATATTTCAGATAGACAGGTAATCTTCAAACACTTCAAAGTCTACAGAATATGGCATTTAAAATATTTTTAAAATTTAGACTTTCTGGACAGTGAGACATGTCTGCTCCTGGCAGCACCGATTTACTTCAGAGAGGAGGATGGGCATTGAAGACACTTCATATGGAGTTTATCTTCACCTTGACAAAAATAGCCATTTGGACAAGAAACTGTTCTTGCCTGGACTGCTCTATCAACTGGACATACAGGACCCATAAAAAGGTGACCACTGAACTTTGCTTGACAAAATGGTCCTCAGGCTCCTGCTTCACAGAGGAAACTGCCAGACATTCTACAGGACACTGAGAAAAGTGACTGAGAGACTCTATCCCTGTGACTGAAGACAAATGCCCCAACATTACAAAGGAACATTAGGTGACTGTCCAGGCTGCCAGCTGTCTCTGTCTACCCTACAAGACTCCCGAAAGTTGCTTGCATCCTTCTCCCATTTCTCAGGTAATATTATATCCTTCTGAGGTCTTTGATGTGGTTGAAGACTAGATAGTTATAATTTCCTCAGTTATGATACAAGATAAGTTACATATAAAACCTTAGACTCACAAATATAAGATAGATAGGATATCTTCTTTAATATTGTAACTGTAATTCTTGCTTGATAATTGTTTTGTTATGTAATTGTACTATGTAAAAGTTAAAACCTTCCTTAAAAAAAAAAAAAGAAAAGGGGAAGTGCTGTGGATATCGCTCTGTGTAAATAAAGTTCTGATTGGCCAGTGGCCAGGCAGGAAGTATAGGCGGGACAAGAGAGAAGAGAATTCTGTGAAGTAGAAGGCTGAGGACACACCACCAGCCACCGCCATGAAAAGCAACATGTAAAGACACTGGTAAGCCGCAAGCCATGTGGCAAAATATAGACTAACAGAAATGGGTTAATTTAAGATAGAAGAAGTAGATAACAAGAAGCCTGCCACAGCCATACAGTTTCTAAACAATGTAAGTTTCTGTGTGCTTTCTTGGTTGGGTCTGAGCGACTGTGGGACTGGCGGGTAAGAGAGATTTGTCCTGACTGGGCCAGGCAGGAAAACTCTAACTACACACACCCCCTGCTGCCGCCCTGGATTTGCAGGAAGTGGAGAGTAAGATCAATGGCTCCAAGTGCTTCACCAAGAAGATGGACGACAGCGCGTTGTAGCTCAACCACACGGTCAAAGAGTTTGCACACAAGCAGGTGACTGGCTTCAAGAAAGAGTATCAGAAGGTGGGCCAGTCCTTCCCAAGCCTCTGCCAAGACTTTGAGCTGGATCAGCAGGCTTTCTCGGTGGGTCTGAACCAGGCCATCACCTTCACTCGAGATGCCTACAATGTCACAGGCGAACTCTTCGCTGAGCAGCCCAGGAAGGACCTGGACCCAGTCATGGACCTGTTCGCACTGTATCAGGGGCACCTGGCCAACTTTCCAGACATCATCCATGTTCAGAAAGGAGCTCTTACCAAAGTGAAGGAGAGTAGGCGACATGTGGAAGAGGGGAACATGCAAGTCCACAAAGGCGATGGCATCCAAGACCGCTGTAAAACGATTTCTTTCTTTCGCCACGTTGGCTGAGATTCATGACTTCCATCAGATTCGAATGAGAGAGTTTAAATCACAGATGCAGCATTTTTTACAACAACAAATAATTTTTTTTTCCCAAAAAGTGACCCAGAAGTTGGAAGAAGCTCTTCACAAATACAACAGCGTCTAGATGCTGGACATGGGACTTTGCACTTTTTTCCAGTCCAAGGATAGTTTCTGTAGCGGAATCAAAAGAGCCAACTCTACGTGGTGGTATAAGGATGGTTTTGTGTTCCACTGAAACCCAGCTGGATATATGATTATGTAGGAAAGAAACAGTTAATATGGTTATGTAGCAGAAACAGTACCACACTTTTAAACTAAATTCTACTATGTATGCCTACACTTTGAGTTGGGATTGGTGTTAATAGTCCCCAAATCATTTCTAGACCCTGTAGATAATTTGAAAATGCCCCTTCTAACATTTGCCAGAGATCACTTATTTAAACATCTGCAGTCATGTTGGGTTCATGAAATATATTGCCACATTTAAGCTCCATTCCAATTGGGCTTTATGTGGTTAGATACGGTTTATTTTCTGCCTAACAAATTCTGTATATTTTACTTTGAACTTATTGATAAAATCAACAGTCTTAAAATGACTTTGGGAACCATAGTATACTTTTCTCCAATTAAGTTATCAGAACAAACAGTGATAAAAACTTAAAGAAGTTTACATTTAAATTTTTAATTTAATTTTACATATAGGCTGTGATTCCCCTGTCCTCCTTCCTCTGCCTCTCAGCCTCCCCCACCCCAAGCAATACACCTCCCATTCCCACTCCTTCAAGGCAAACTCTCCCCTGGGGGGTCAGCTAAGTCTGGTAGATTCAGTTGAAGCAGGTCCAGTCACCTTCTCCCTGCACCAAGCCTGAGCAAAGTGTCTCAGCATAGGTTCTAAGTTCCTATGTGCATTGAGGACAGTTCCTAGTCCCACTGTCTGGGAGCCTCCTAAACAGTTCAAGCTCATCAACTGCCTCACTTATCCAGAGGGCCCAGTCCAGTTCCATGGGGCCTTCTCAGCTATTGGTTCACAGTTCATGTATTTCCACTAGTTGCTTTATCCAATCACAGTCTCGATATCTCTTACTCATATAATCCCTCCTCTCTCTCATCAATTGAATTCCTGGAGCTCCACCTGGAGTAGCCTTGGTCATGGTAGCGCTTCACTACAGTAAAACAGTATCTAAGACACTCACCAAGGACATCATCCGTGCATATAAGTACATTGTTATCTGTTGAAATGTGAAAATCATGTGTCAATGATAAACGACTTTATTAATGACCACTTGTGAGAAACACGTGACACTCTTCCTGAACTAAGGGTCTGGGACTAGAAACTGTCATGTCTGGGTTGTGTGCTTACAGCTTCCCAGATTGCAGCCACGTAGGGCTGCTCTAGTCTTCCTGTAGGTGTCCACTCTGTCCCTTTTTACACATGGATTCTGGCAATCCTATTGGCTTTCATCTGCTTTATGACATCATTCCCCCTCTCAACCAATCAGCACCAGATAGAGTCTTGAGGTTGCCACGTGAGACCAAATGTGCCTCAGTGCTGAGCATCTTTGATCCTGCACAGACGTGATATATTTACTCTGAAAACTAACAACCCACTGTCTCATTCTTTTATCCAGATCCTACTCTTTTTTTTTTTCCCATCCCTCTATCCAGATCCTATTTCTGTTCTGTCCCTTTCCCTCTATCCAAATCCTATTTCTGTTCTGTCCCCATCCCTCTATCCAGATCCTACTCCTTCCCCCAATCCCTCTATCCATATCCTCCCCCTCCCCCATCCCTTTATCCAGATCCTCCTCCCTTTTTGCCCCCATCCCTCTATCCAGATCCTACTCCCTTTTTTGTCCCCATTCCTTTATCCAGATCCTATTTTTGTTTTGTCCCCATCCCTCTATCGAGATCCTACTCTTGTTTTGTTCCTGACTTGAAGACGCCAGGTAGGAAAAGAAACTTTAATGTTTGTTTAATTGGAGAGTTCACTAAATTGGGAAGCATCAAAATCATGTGGGATAAAGGGGAAAGTGCGGAACAACAGGCTGGTGCCCTAAAGTGGTCTCGGCTCTGACATTTGTTAGGGATGTGATTTGGACAGAATATTTCCTCATCCTCTCACTAAATGTTCCTTCTCCTTCCTTGGTGGGATAAGAGGCTTCCAGGGCTCAGAGTTCTCTGAAGTATTGAGTCTTTAGAGCAAGGTATAGAGAAGAAAATCAGAGTTTCTGGAACTGTTCAGCTGAAGGAGAGAGGAGAGAGAGAGAGATAGACAGAGAGAGAGAGAAAGAGAGAGAGAGAGCTGAGTATGTAATGAGGAGAACTGAGAGCCAAGACACTTCCCTCCACACAGTTTTCTACAATAATACTTCATAGTTGGTTGGTGCTGGTCAGCATTAATGGTGAGATATGAGGGGACTTGAGAATATATCTGGCAGTGTTCCTTTAGCGGCTGAGATCAGCTGACCTTTTCAGGCTAGGCAGATGTCCTTCCCTCTTCCATGGCTGCACATGTGGCTTCCGTGAAGCAGTGTGGGAGAGGAAAGTCTGCTTTCCCTGCTAAAGCAGGACTGTTTGTGACAGTGAATGGTAGGAGCACCTGTGTTCTCTCTGGCACCTGCACACTGGGAAAATGACAGGCCCTTTACTGACAATAAAGGTCCTCGCCCATGTTTGGTCCATTTCACAGATAGCTGTACAACCTTGGCCCATAAGCCACATAAACTCCTAAAGTGACTAGTCAGAGCATGGTGCCATTCTCCTGCAATCTCAGCCCTTGGGAGACAGAGGCAGGAGAATCAAGGAGACCATGCCAGTCTCTAGCTGCACAGTGACTTTGGTGATAGCCTGGGTGTTAAAGACCATTCCTGAAGAAATAAAATAAAACCAGTGGAGTTTTAAAAGACAGAATTCCCAATGTTTAGAGTCTTCTGTCTAGTTAAAAAAGAACTATAGAGGAGGAAGAAGCACAGGGTAGGAAGGCTGAAGCTCTTGGACGAGCAATTTGGGGCTGTTTACCTAAAGACCAGGCCACCTAGACCTGGAGACCGTCAAGAAAAAAGAAAAGTACAGTGGTGGGGGAGAAAATAGAAGATGGAGGGGAGAGAGCATGGAACATGGAGGTGTTACCATGGTAACACAGGATACATGGGACTGAATGCTCAAGGGAGCCAGAAGACTTCATTGAATAGTAAATTACTCAGGTGATTGAGTAATTTGCTCAGCACAGCTTAAACAGAGAGGGATTTAGTGAACATATAGTTATACCAGGAAGTAAACTGAGGCTGGGAAAAGGTGTGATTGGAGGGCCAGCTTATCAGGAAAGATACCTTTTGGGTTGTTTGTTTGTTTGTTTTCTCTGCTGATTTCTTGAACACTGGTGATGCTTAACAATTATGAAAATGAACTGGGTGGTGGTGCACACCTTTAATCCTAGCACTTGGGAGATAGAGGCAGGTTGAACTCTATGATTTTGAGTCCAGCCTGCTCTACAGAGTGAGATTCAGGACAGGCACCAAAAGTACACAGAAAAACCCTGTCTTGAAAAAAAAAAGAAAAAATATGAAAATAAGCATGCTATAGATATAACAATTCTGAGCTGAGTGTCTGGACTCATGGGTAAAATCTCACCACGCAGGTGGCTGAAGCTGGAGGACTGACTCTGGTTGTTGGCAAATCTAGGATGAAATGTGAATCACAAGGCAGCTCCAGTAACAAAGACACAATTATTCCTGAAAAAAAATAAGAAAATAGATTTTTTTTTTCTACACACAATGCTAGCTCAGTTAGAAAGGATTGAGAGACAGTGCTGGATTATTTATGTCTTTGACCTCTGGAGAACACATGAATTGTCAACTGTGTGGAGGAGCATGTGTGCCTTCAGGAGCAGCTTTCAAACTGAAGCTGCTTCCTCATCTTCACAGCCATTATCTTCACTAGAGTATAGACTTGCAGATTGTAAGGAATCATAGAACTACCCAACAAAACTCAGGTCTGCATCTCCAATTTATTATTTTTTTTCAAGAAGTCTTTCACTAGGGTACAAGAGTAGCTTTATGACATCACTCTACCTCTTAGCCAGTCAGTACCTGAATGGTCTTTTGGTCCTTATGATGCTGGCAAACATAATTTTCCTCAGTGTCCAGGATCCTGGACATGTGGGTTTTTTATTTCTGAATCCAGACACTGTTCTTGTCTCTTTATCTGATTCTAATAACTGTGTTTTTATTATCTTCCCAACAATGTCTGGTGCGGAAAGAAATTGAAACATTTCTTTCATTCAATTTTCCCATACATTTTGAGAAGTCCAGACAGTGTGGAATCATGGGTGGAATACTGAATAAGAATCTCGTGTCCTAACTAGAATCTTATCCATGATATATCTAGGGTTATGATTTTGGACAGAGCATTTCCTCTCTCACTAAATCGATCTTTACATGCCACAGTGGAATATCTGACAGACTGGGTTCTGTGCTCACTGAAGTATTAAATGTCTATGAGCTCAGTGTAGAAAAGGTACTCAGGTAGTTCCTGAGAGCATTTCCACAGAAGCAGAGAAAGAGCTAGGTGTATAGACAGGCACACTCAGAGCCAAGATGCTCCACTGCAGCAGCAACCCTCCACTCAGTTTTCCACATTAGCATTTCCATGTTAGTGCTGTTGAGCAGTAGTGTTGGGATGTGAGGGGAACTGGTGGCCACATCTGCCACTCATTCATGAGCAGGGTTGCCTTGGTGGAGCTGGCTGGATAGGGAGCTGTGTCCTACCTAGAGATCAGTGAGCAACCCTCCTGGACCTGGGGAATACAGTTAGGACAGGACCTTCAGGGTAGAGAATGGGTACTGTGTTTCATGTCTAGGGCACATGAGCAACTGTTTCTTCTGCTGTGATCCCCAAAGAAACTCTCTAAAAGTAGTTTCAGGGGCAGGACTGCTTGCTCATGTGTGTCTCCTGAGCACTTGGGAGCTGAAATAGCTGAGTCACCACTAGTTCATGGCTAGCACCCACTCTTGCATAGTGATTTTCTGGAGAGCATGCCTGAAAAATAAATCCCTGTAGAGTTTTAAGGGAATCTTTTCTAGTCATTGTACATTATTCCAACATTATATTTTTAATGATTATTTGGCAATTTTTTATAATGCACCTGATAAAAATAGCTTCCCATTCCTCCCAGAGGCACCCTCCCACTTTTGTGCCTGCCCAAAAGAAGAAAATAAACACCCAAGTTCTAATTTGTGTTTTCCTTGTATTCATTGTAACATGGTGAAAGTCTCACTGGCCCGCCCCTTAAAAATATCTAAGTCTTTCCCCACACTCAACAGCCACATCTCCTGCCGGAAGCCATCAACTGAAAAGAGGTACATTTCAGCATCTTTATCACAATTTAAGGACTCTCTGCAGTGGCTTACTGTCTAGACTGCTTCCGTTTTTATTTGAAGGAGGGAAAAGGCTCCTGTGATATGTTTCTCATTCTCAATTATGAGTCTACAGTCATTGTCACCACTGCAAAAGAAGCTTCCTTGCCCCGAAAAGCCAGTGGCAGCACACCTCATTGACTTCCACATGTTTTCTGGTGGCAGCATGGACTATGGACACCAACATGGCTCCCAACTATAGCACAGTCCCTGGAGGCCTTTTGAGGAAACCCAGTTCAGAAAATGATCCATTCTCCATCTCCGTTAGTGTGAGCTTCAGCAGCTATAGGTTCACTTACCTCTGGCCCGTGTATGAAAACAGCTCTGCTTTTTTTTTTTTTAAATTTCATGAGACCACTTCTTAAAAACATCTTCCCATAGGACCTGCTATATTTTTGTTGTTACAGAGATACTGTTTTCTCTCAGATTCATCCACTGCTGTTCCTTCTCCACTCTGACACTCCTTGGGTCTCTCAGGCTCCTTCGAGCTGCTCCATAGGCCTGTGGATGCCAGCAGCCACTACCATCTTGAATTGATCTCCATTGTAAATTCTTGAAAACATTTATTTAATCCCAGTTTTAAATTGAAATTGAATTTAGGTTGTGACTATTACCTCAGCCACAAAATTGCAGGATTGAAACCTGTATGTCCATGGCCATAGTGGTCAGTGAGTTAGCAATACATAAATTAATATAAACTACCATTGATTATTGGAGAAGCAAATTAGCTGCTTTCCTAACTACTTGTATCTGGTGACAGGTGATATTCTCAAACCCTGGCTCACAGACCATCAGAGCTATCCAGATATTAAAGGACCTTTCACTGCTGGGGCCCCAAAGAAGGTAAGTCTCATTGCTGCTGAAAAGAGAGGTCATTTGTATGCAATCAAATGGAGCAAATTTTAAAGCCTGGTGCCCTTTTCTATGTTTAAAATAGTGAACCTCACTTTTTTTCTCCCAGGTGGACATGTCTCACTTTGCCCTTCATTGGAGTGGTGGTCACAGAAACCAGGTCAATACTGTGAGAGTTTGTCTCTAGAATGCATTGCACTTCTGCTCTCAGAGACCCTGACTCCCTAGACAAGGTTCAAGAAAGGACTGTCTAATGCTAGGGTCCACGGAGCTCACAGTTCTCAAAGGGTTTTTTTTCTTCTGCTGCTTCTGAGCCTTAGTTCCTGGAATCCTTAAATAGCAAGAACTGAGTTTTCCTTGCTCATTGTCTCACAAATGTCCTTGAAGACTTGAGTATCCTAGATACTAATCATCTAGTAATCACTTAGGACACCCCATCACAAATCCTTTTGCTTCTAGCTGGGGTCGCATTGTGGAAGGCATGAGTAGGATTTCCTCCAAACTTGGGCACTCTCTAATGGCCTTGGTTTTATCAGGAGAAGCCCTGTGTTAACTGCTGGGTTTATGCTCATGCACAATCCTCTGATGTGTGCACAACCACTCATAGATATGTAAAATCTTCCAGTGCAAATCTCAATAAACAGGCGGTGTGTAAGATCTGTTCCTTAAGTTAAATGCTACCCAAGAACTTCTCCCCATTGTTTTCATAGGACACAGACATCCCTATTCCCAAATCTACCAGGTTACTACTGTAGTAAGAGGATCCTCAGCTGGGTTTGTTCATACATTTATTGAGCTGAATCACCAATGTGGTGTTTTACTTACTCTAATTACTTTAGGGAGATGTGTGTGTGTGTGTGTGTGTGTGTGTGTGTGTGTGTGTGTGTGTGTGTGTTATAGACTGCTGGAATGGCATGATGACAGGAGATGGGTTTTGATGTTCCCCATCTTCTCTTTTTCTTAGAACTGGAGCACCATCTGCAGACATAACGATGTCACTCTCCTGACCCAAGAGCAGTTCCAACTTTTAAGCTCTCTTGAGCAGAATATTTACATCAATAATAAAAGTTCCTGGAAATCTTACCTTGAACTGAAGACCTATCAGATAAAAGCAGAAGACCTGCTAAATCAAGGCCTCACAGAGGAAGCACTTGAAATGTATCACAAATTTTCAACGTGAGATCCTGCAGTTTCCACCTCCTTTCCCATGACTGATCCCTCACTCATCCTGTCCTCTTCATGCTTCTTTCCCTTGCTGAACTTATGGAACTTGATAAAGTCATCTTTTAATCAGATTTCTGGCAGATCTCACACATGCTTTTCCTTACTGTTCAAAGACACAAGGACTAAAGTTGTTGGTATCACACATAAGGGATTTTTTGAGTAGGAGACTTCTTGAGCTTGTGTCCACATGGCCCTGCTTTTAGACAAAAGAGTTGACAGGTAAACAGGATGTGTCTGTATTGATGAGTGTTTTGACTGCTCTATCTTCACCCAGACAGCCAGTCTTAGGCTTACTGCTGTGTGTGGCAGAGCCAGATTCCTCTTATCTCCATCCTGTAGCCTATTGATTGGTATAGAAGAGAGGTTAGCCTTTCCTGTAGCTACACAGTCACCAGAGGACTGGGCTGTGGACCACCTGGTGTAGGAGTGACTAAGTACAGTCCCTGAGCTGTTTACCATACATGGGTAGGCAAAATAAGATTGCATAGCTGTCCCCAGGGAATGACTCCTATAATCTCAATGACAAGAACATTGTGTGTTTGTGGAAGGGAAAGTTGGTAAAGGTCTCATCAGTCATATCTAGCCTTGAGTTTGGTTAAACAGAACCTAAGGAGATGTATATATGTGACTCAAAGGAGCTCAGGCACTGGAGAGGGGTTCTTTAGGCATGACTGGTTAGGTTTAGGTGTGCTGGTTAGGTATGTCACCTTCCTGTTGCACAGAGGAAGGGAATGCTCAGATTGAGATATGAACTCAGGTACCACAGTTTGCATTTCCCAGGTTGAACAACTCCTAGAATATGGGTTCTTTTTGTTTTCCATTGTTGGTATTCTGCAAGGTGAAGGCAGTCTCCTGAGATCATAGTAAACATCCCTCTCATTTCCTCTCCATTCCAAAGACAAATCACTCTTACCAGGGCACTCGTATCCTCTCAGATATCAGTTTGTTACACTCAGTTTTTTTTTTTTTTTTTAAATCACAACCTCCACTTAAGAATCCTATTGGTTTTTGGACTGATGTGTATGTTGAATCAGGTTAATAGCCTCCCTGGGTGCATCATCTCAGTAGTTTCCACAGCATAGCTCCCCTTAGCTCTGAGCATCCCCAGTGTCTCCTGTTATTACCTAATGCTCTCTGAGGTGAGGTGGTGCCCTGGTGGGAAACAGTACACTAAGGTGCTGTATGAGTGAAGATCCATATAGTAAACCACTGTCTGTTTACTGATTTGAAGTTTAGGATTATGGCATATTTCCTCAAGGTTCTATGGAAACACAAACTCTATCTGCTGCATCCCGAGTGCTGGGATGACAAACATGCCCAATGTCAGCTTAGCTATACTTCTTTTATTAAAAAATATTTTTACTTTATAATTAATTTAAATTTACATGTCAGCCAGGTATTCTCCTGTCCTCCCTTCTCCCACCTTCCAGCCTTCCCCCCAACCAATCCACCCTCCATTTCCATCTCCTCCAAGGCAAGGTCTCCCATGGGGAGTCAGCCCAGCCTGGTAGATTCAGTTGAGGCAGGTCCAGTCCCCTCCTCTCTGCACCAAGGCTGAGAAAAATGTCTCAGCATAGGCCCTAGGCTCCAAAAAGCAAGCTCATGCACCAAGAACAGGTCCCGGTCCCACTCCCTGGGGCTTTCGTAATCAGTTCTAGCTAATCGACTCTCTCACTTATCCAGAGGGCCTGATCCAGTTGGGGGCTCCTTGGCTATTGGTTCACAGTTCATGTGTTTCCATGAGTTTAGTTATTTGTCCCTGTGCTTTTTCCAACCATCATCTCAACATCTCTCACTCATACAATCCCTCCTCTCTCTCACCTATTGGACACCTGGAGCTCTACCTGGGTCTCGGCCATAGATATCTCTTCATCTGCTTCCATGGATGAGAGTTCTATCATGAAAGTGAAGGTGTTCAGCCATCCAATCACCAGAGTAGGTCAGCTCAGGCACTCTCTCGACCATTGCCAGTAGTCTATAGTGGAGGTATCTTTGTGGATTTCTGGGGTCCTCTCTAGCACTCTGCTTCTCCCTACTCCCATGGGGTTGTCATTTATCATGGTATCTCTTTCTTGTTCTCTCACTCTGTTCTCACCCAACTGGGACCTCCCACTCCCCTAAGCTCTCTTTCCTCTGACCTTTGCCCTCCATTAACTCCCCTCACCCCTAGTTTGCTCATGTAGATCTCATCCATTTCTCTGTCATTGGGTGATCCCTGTGATCTTTCTTAGGGTCCTCTTTACTAGATAGCCTCCTAGTTGTGGGTTGTGAGTTGCAGTCTGATTATCCTTTGCTTTACATCTAGTATCCACTTATGAGTGAGCACATACCATGTTTGTCTTTTCTCACTCAGGATAATACTTTCTAGTTCCATTTATTTGCCTGCAATCCTCATGATGTCATTGTTTTTCTCTGCTGAGTAGTACTCCATTGTGTATATGTACCACATTTTCTTTATCCATTCTTCAGTTGAAGGGCATCTAGGTTGTTTCCAGGTTCTGGCTACTACAAATAAAGCTGCTATGAACATAGTTGAGCATGTGTCCCTGTGGTATCAGCATTCCTTGGGTATATGCCCAAGAGTGGTATAGTTGGTCTTGAGGGAGGTTGATTCCCAATATTCTAAGAAAGTGCCATATTGATTCCAAAGTGGCTGTACAAGTTTGCAATTCCACCAACAGTGTAAGAGTGTTCCCCTTCCTCTCCAATGTAAGAGTCTTCAGTCTTTTTGATCTTAGCCATTCTAATGGGTGTAAGGTGGTATCTCAGAGTTGTTTGGATTTGCACTTCCCCGATGATTAAGGATGTTGAACAATTCCTAAAATGTCTTTCAACCATTTGAGCTTCTTCTGTTGGGAATTCTCTGTTTAGCTCTTAGCCCATTTTAATTGGACTGTTGGGTATTTTGATGTCTAATTTCTTGAGTTCTTTATGTTCTGGATATCAGCCCTCTGTCAGATGTGGTGTTGGTGAAGATCTTTTCCCATTCTGTAGGCTGTTGCTTTGTCTTGTTGACCGTGTCCTTTGCTCTACAAAAGCTTCTCAGTTTTAAGAGGTCCCATTTATTAATTGTTTCTCTCAGTGTCTGTGCTACTGGTGTTATATTTAAGAAGTGATCTCCAGTGCCAATGTGTTTAAGACTACTTCCTACTTTCTCTTGTGTCAGGTTCAGAGTAACTGGATTTATGTTGAGGTCTTTGATCCACTTGGACTTAAGTTTTGTACATGGTGACAGATATGGATCTATTTGCAGCTTTCCACATGTTGACATCCAGTTATGCCAGCACCATTTGTTGAAGATGCTTTCTTTTTTCCATTGTACATTTTTGGCTTCTTTGTTGAAAATCATGTTCATAGGTGTGTGGATTAATGTCAGGGTCTTCTGTTTGGTTTCATTGGTCCATATGTCCATTTTTATGCCAGTACTAAGCTGTTTTTATTACTGTAGATCTATAGTAGAGCTTGAAGTCAGAGATTGTGATGACTCCAGACATTGTTTTATACTTCTTGATAACTGATGTTTGCTGAATGTACTGGTAGATAGAAGAGTGAGGACTTTTCTCTCTACAGGCAATTGGGGGAAAGGAGGTGTGGGATTTCAGGCTGTGCCTTTTCTCACTCCAGGAACTTCCCAAACCCTGAATACAGAGGCCCAATTTCCTCAGGGCCTCATTTAGATACTTGGAACTTTTCTTTACTCTTCATGATGCAGGACTCCTTCCCCATGGAACTCTCCTTGGGCTTTTTGTAGGTCATTATAAGTCCCTCAAGTGGGACTCCTCTTTTCACTAAGCCCACAATGCCCTGTATTTTCTCCTGAAGAATAGAATGCCTCATCAAAACTGGTGCTCATTTTCTGGGTGATCTCCAGGCACTAAGGGCCAAATTGCCATCTGCCATGGTATATTATTGTTAGGCAATCAGTAAGAATTTATGCAACTGAAGCATGAAGATACAGGAGACTGCTTCCTACATCAGCACTTCTCAACCCGTGAGTACAAAAGCACTTGTGATCTCACAAAACCTAGAAATAACCAACTGATTCTGGCTTATACCTGTCCCATTTCAAGAAAAAATGCGTGTTCTGTGAGTTTGAAGCCATGAAAATGCAGGAATCATTCAGAAGAACTCTCCAGGGAAGGAACTATATTTCCTTCAAGATCACCACAAGCCTGCACAGCATGGCCAACTACTTGAAAGTCTTGCATGAAGGTGGTCTTTTAGTGTGTACAAAGCAAATACTTCTCCACAAAGACAAAATGCAATCATTGACTTAGTTAAAATGCATCCAGTCATATAGCTTTTAGGAACATGGTCTCTATACTATATTCTCATACATCTGAGGAATGCTACCATTATTCATCTATTCACAAGGTATTGGAACTTTGAAGAATTACTTTGAGTAAGAGATAAAATTAGAAGTGCTGGAAATACACCAGGAAATGTGCCTTTGACTCAAGGCTGGAACACTAGTGACTGCATGTGCTCAGAGACAGGTGATGTGGAATGGATTGATTCTGTGCAGAGAAAGAAATAGGCAGTGTGCTTAGAAAAGGAGCCCACCACAGGGGAGTCAGTTTGCTTACATGAATCCAACCTAAGGTGAGAAGCCCCAGCTCCTCTTGAAGAAAAAGTATTTCCTCTTCATGCTCGGCATGACAGTAATCTGTCTCTCCTGTTTGCAATGGTATTATTAGATGCGTAATGTGATATTCCTCCTTTACCTGCCAAGAGAAAACAGCTTGTTACAATTCCCTGGCACTGTCAATCCCACTTTCATAAAACAAGTAAATGAAACTCCCACTCCAGTGACTGACTCTCATCTTTCTCTCTCACCTCAGTGCTTCTCCACTTTAACTGCTCCAGTGCTTTACTGGGTACTGTATAAAGGTACAGAGGTTAAGATGAACCTGACATGTCCCTCCTATCACTTCCTGGGACTAGGGTCTTCCCTGCAGCAGCCAATAGGTCTGATTGAGGGTCTTGAAGTGTTATATTCCAAGGCTTACCACAGAGTAGGTGGTCAGACCAGGCTACAAAAGGAATTGAGTCATCCTCCTTTTAGAATTAGTCAATATGCCTGTCTCCATGTCTTATACCTCACATTCTGCCTGCCAGCCTGCCTGATTTTACTTCTGTGTCTCACTCTGTATGTGAACCAGGTTTGAACTTGCAAGAAGCCTCCAGCCTCAGTTTGCCAGTGACTGGGGTTGCAGGCATTAGCCACCACTAGAGTAAAAATTTCTAACTATAGATTTGAAGCAAATTGTTCAATTTCAAGGGACTCTGAAAAGCAACCAATTGCAAAATCATCAAATTCAAGGTGGCCAGGCCTTGTCATCCATGGTTCCATCTGTGGAGTGATATGTATGGACACAGCCACTGGATATGGTTTTCTGGGAGTCATGGGAAACCAAGGAGGAAGAAACAGTCTGAGATCAAGGAGTTTTCATATCTTTACCAGTATGCCACATAGGACTCCACATGTTTCTATTCCTTTTTGGGTATTGTTCTTTGCAGAATGCAGGAACTGATCCCACAAATCCTGTGGAAGGACCACAGGGCGGAGGCCTTTGGAGTTTGGAACTGCAATGGAAAAGAGAAAGAAGTCTGAGGATACAGGGCCTCCTGTCCCTGAGCAGAACTCAGTCTGGCAGCCTGGAGGAAAAACACAAAGTCATTGGTATTCTCGCCAGCAGCCCCCCTCCCCATGATGGAACCACAAAATAGGCAGGGAGTTTCTTCTCCAAGCTCTGGCCACAGCTGAGTGGTAGCTGTGAGCATGGCCTTTACTGTCAGCTTGAGCGGATGGAACAATGTATTTCTGGGTATGGCCATGAGTTGGTTGTAAAGAAATTTCTATGTGGGTTCACAGACTCAGTGGGCAAAGGGCCCTCTCAACTCTGGTGGGTAACATGAAGACTAAACAGGACAAACAGGCAGAGAAAATGTAAACTTCTGCTGAGTCCCTCCTGGGACAGACACGTCTTCTTTATCTATGGTTCAGATCTCCAAGTCTGCTGACCAATGGACTCTCAGTCTGGACTTAGTTTCCCTGGGTCCTCATGGGCCTTGAGACTGAGTCTCATGAAAGTGACTTCCATGGTCTGTGCCTTTCAGACTTGGACTGAGCCAAACTACAAGTATTCCAGAACTTCCAATTGAAGAAACACTGTTGTGAGCATACTCAGTCATGGAGACCATTTTCCCCAAGATCTGTGAGGCCAAAATAAACCCCACCAGATTTCAAGAGGCTGCAGTTGCATGAAAGCATACACAGAGATTTTCTCAAGGTCATTCCATCACAGAATGTCCCTAATAGGGCATGTTGTAGGGATGGAGGAAACCCTTGAGACCCTGGAACTACAGGGTCACCCATGGGCACATACCACCTAGAGATGTTGCAGCCTCAAATTCAAATGTGAGTGAAGATGGTACACTTAGCCCAGCAAGGTCCCAAGGATAGATGGCTTGATGTAGCTGGGACCAGTCATCCCTTTCCTGTTTATTCTCTAGTCCAAGAGGAACTGAGCGGCTTCTTTATTATATAACACAGATGTGTGGTTTGCTGAGTGCCCAGGCTCAGGGCTTGCAAAGGCTGACTCTCACTTGCATCTGGAAATGTGTGGATTGCTGACTGCATGGGCTCAAGGCTGGCAAAGGCCAAGTCTCTCACCTGTGCCTAACTGATACAGAGCACTGCAATTTGGCTTGCAGCTCCTCCTCATTCAAGAAGAGATTTTGACTCTTGCAAGGCAAGACAAGAATCAACCAATACTTTAGAAACATCTGAAAAGTCAGCTTTGGTGATGCACACTTGGAATTTCAGCATTTGCTTGCTGAGGTGGCAGGATCTCAAGTCAGGCCTATTTAGGTTTTAAGGTAAATTATAAAAATGAAAATTAAAAAATAAAAATCAAACAAATTAGCTATTTGAAAACATTTTTCTGCAATATTTGTGAATTTTCCATTTAAAATCCTTTATGTATGAACTGCAAGTGTGTTTATACATGTCCATGATCTGTATTTGTTTTGCAGAATGTGCAGGTTGATGTGTGAGCAAGGATGCACAAGTGCTTCAGCACATCTGCAGATGTGAACTGACTGCCTGGGTATTGATCTTCCCTGGACTTTTCATCCAACAGAATCTCTTCTGTGCTTCTGTGTCTGCCCAAATAGCTGTGCTGTGAGAAACCAGGTCTTCTCCTGTCTACCTGTCCCATCTCACCTGAAAAGGTCCTTGAATGTAGAGGTGGCCAACCACACCCCATTGTCATGTGCTTTCTGGAGACTCCATCTCAGGTTCGGACACTGTTACTGCTAGAGCTTAACCCAGAGAATCATCATCTCTCTGGCTGTACCTTAGGATTTCCTGTGAGAGTCTACCAAACGCTGAAAACATAATCTCATGCACCCCAAATTATGTTGCCTTCACATCTCTCCATTATGTCCTAAGAGACATAAAATAACCATGCACAGCACATGCCTTATGGTGGGAAATAATTCAGTATTTTCTTATTGTGATTCTTCAAATCTCTACAGAGCTGAGAAAAGATGAGGATCTGAATTCAAACAAGTTTTGAGGATAAACTAAAGGTTATTTTTATAGGACAGTCAGATGGCAGGAAGGAACGAGACAACATTCATAACATGAGGTTCTGTTACCACAACAAAGTGGACTCATGGAAGCAAACAGCTAAGGACATGGACAAGGGGAGGAACATTCTCTATATTGCTCAGTGCCTAGACCTCAGACACCTGTGCACTAGCACCACCTTACTTTACTGGAGAGCTGCAGTCTTACTTTTGTGTGGCTGACCCATATGCAATGGGAAACACTTATACACAAGTCATTTCCAAGTCAAGGACCTGTGGTGACTCACCTGGGATTTCAACAATTTTTGTCTCCCAACAATGAGCATATGATGAAGTGCTGGGTGTTATCTCGTCAGTGGATTCCTGTGGGCCCCACACCACTTTTTTCATAGGTGTACTACCTCCTGATTGTTCTTCAGCATTTGTTATTGCTGCTATCAGGTTGGGGCCCACCTTTCCACCACGCGCAAATCTATTCAGAAGGGTGCTCAATTTAGGAAAGTTTGGGGACTTTTGTCTGATATTTTTGATGCTCTCTGAATGCTTTGGTTTTTTCTTTTCCTCTTCTTTTTTCTTCTACAGAAAGAAAAACAGATTTAGGCTATGTTTTCAAATCCCAGAAGAAAAGGCCTTACCAGCAAAAAGATTTTCAAAGTACAGGTCTGTTTAGGTCTGACATTTCAGCATTGGGGCCATGGAGCAGCAGGTCTATGGAGGACAGTCACCACCACCTTAGTCAGTTCCTACATAGCCATCTTCAGTAACAAGAAGTCTCAATATTCTCAGTGCCCAACTGCACTGTGTGTGTGTGTGTGTGTGTGTGTGTGTGTGTGTGTGTGTGTGTGTGTGTGTTGGCTTGTCTGGATAAAGTGCATGTGTGTTCAAGTGAGTGTGGAGCTTTTGCATTGGATCATAGACTCACTGAAACAGCAACACAACACAGTGCCAGGACACAGGCTCACCAGGTGAAAGATAATTTTCCTTCCTCCATGCTCACACACTGACCTTATCTGCCAGGGAGCCTTCATAATCTTTAGTATGTCGTCTTTGGAGTGTAAATTTTAGGCTCTCAGCTTTTTCAAAAATGTTATTTATAGTCTGCAATACAAAACAGAAATGGAGAATTAGAACAGTTCTAATGTCAGAAAAGAGAATAAGAAAACAAGTGGAGAGAGGCAGCAGTATCTCATAAATGACTTGAACCCCATTCCCTGCCATCCCTCTCCTCTGTTCTGCTATGCTGAGGCAACATCAGTTCCCATCACACCTAGGGTCATGATCTGTTGCTTTTCTCTAAGTAGTTCCCTGCTGCTCTGGAGATTTTAGATCAGTCACACAGACAATGAAGACTCACCTTGTTGATTTTGGATCTTATTCTAGATGAAAGACATTTCTGGTATTGTGGGTCTTTCGTGAATTTCTCCACAAAGTGTCTAAAGGAATAGAGAAGAGTGACTAA